>NC_081524.1:38946306-39280056 GCF_030273125.1 Centropristis striata | reverse complement strand
CTAAAAAACTAAACTTAAGATACACAGTCAGTTACCATAGTTACCACCATATAGTGACATCACAATGTAAAATTTAAAGGCATAGAAACATTTCTAACCCTTTAAACATTTCTAATTGTATATTTTAAACTAACATACTCTGGAGACTTTTCGATATACTAACTTTTGCTGCTAGAAAGAACATTTTACTCATCTGGATCAAGAATGTTGCTCCAACAAAAAAATCATGGCACAATATCGTTATGGACTGCATCCCTAGTGAGTACATCACATGTATGCTTCACTCCAAAATAGATGCTTTCTATAGGGTCTGGAACCCTTACTTACACTGTCATCCTCCTTGCTTTGTGGATTTCCCCAAATCAGCCTAGCTTGTTTCATAACTTTGTTCTAAGTGCCCACTTTCTAATAAGCACCTTAAGGCCTTGTTGTGTTTATATGCTCTGTATTTATTGTCATCTGGATATTGTTGTGTCTTGCTGCAGGAGATTAATAGGGAAGGGAACATTCTGTTTTGTTTTTTTACTCCTCTTTTTTGTCATGTCTGAGCAGTTCTGTGTGTTTTGTGTTCTGAAAAATGCAATAAAAATATTTTTCAAAAAAAAAAAAACTAACATACTCTTAGCATTGCATGAATTACAATGAAATTATTATCATTCATTTTTAACTGTTTTTAACTTAAATTATTATTGATGAAATGGCCCTTATTGGCCCTTACACACAATAAACATGCTTGACTACAGAATCACCACATCAAGATGTGTTGGATGTGTTAGATACTAGCTTACCCTCTATACTGTCTGCCTCCGCACTGAAACCATCATCACTGGTTATCTCAAATCTCAAGTGTGGCTGGTCTCTGTTAGTTGGAAATTCCTCATCCTCTTCAGACCGTGGTGGTTCATCATCTGAGGTAGAAGCAGCGCCTAATAAAAAATAAAGCAATATTTATTATTACTTTTTTAATATTATTTTTAAATGTTGTGGCCACAATTTCTGCAAAATCTCATTTATGAGTGTCATACCATATGTGGCAGACGTTGCTGAACTAAGGAATTATTTAATTTTATGAAAAACAAAAGAATACCAGAGTATTTTTTCCAGTCAGTCAGGGTGCTGTGTCCCACTGATTCCCATGCATGCTGTTTGTCTTGGTCGCCCCAAGACAAATAGTCCAACGGCTCTGATCTGAGACACACGAGAGTACAAAGGCTTGTTATTCAATATTGTTTTCAGAAGCAACAACGGGAACAGTGATGGTGTTCTGATCTAGGTCATTCAAGAATATTCCACTCATAAAGCACATGAAAGAAAGTATTCAACATTTGCTTTAAAATCTATGTTTTCAGAAACACATTTTTCTCTTTCTGGCAAAAATTGTGGATACTTCCTGCCACATGGTATTTTTTTAAAGTAATATGCAGCATTGGTTGTCTGAAGGTTTCTGGTAAAACCCTGATTCCAAAAAATGTTTGACATATATTGAATTTAACCCCTTTTTTTTTTGCAAATATCCACTGAATTCTGAATTTGATGCATCTGTTTTAGTTACATTTTCAGCATGCCAACTTTTTTTAAATCAGGGAGGAAATATTTTGTTTGTTGCAGCCCTCTTTAAGACATACAAAATCTTACCCCGAGCTATCAGACTCGCTTATATGCTCCTCCTTTAACTGGTCCAGGTTCAGTACTCCTTTCACTGTCGGGGTCTTGATGCGGACTCCTGAAGCTCTGCTGGAGATAGTTGGAAAGGTGGGTCTGCGGCGCTCCTCGTCCTCACTAATGGGCTCTGGTTTTAGGAAGTCCACTTTAGACTTCTTGGTGACGATACGGTCTGAAAGTGAGGACACTCGCTTCATGCGGACATGGGTGCGTGGCCTGGCTGCAGGAGCTGTTGGTGTGGGTGTTACTACTGGAGAGCAAGGCACCACTGGAGGCTCCGGTTCAATTAAAAGGTCAGGTGGCAAAACCAATGAGGTAGGGCTTAGTGTTCGAAGCCCGCCCCACTTTGGGGTGTAGTTACTTGCCATAGCTTGATTGATAATTGCTTGAGCACTTTCAGCAGGAGTCATGGGAGGAGTCTCAGCTGACGGAGCGGGCTGCCCTGGCGCCTTGGATGACTTGGATTTTTTGGATGCACCAGAATCCTTCTTCTTCTTTGTTTTTTTCATTTCTGGAGCGCTCTCATCTTTTGGTGTTTTTGCACTCTTTCTCGGCTTCTTCACATTAACTGACGCCACTGCACCGTTGCTGTTGTGAGTGAGCAGCTGTGTAATTGTGGTTGAAGTCTGAGCTGTGGGTGTAACTGACAGAGGAGCTGCTGCTGCTGGAGGGTTGGCGCCAGCGGGCGGAGAAGTCATATTCCCAGCTGCTGCCAGCGTGGCTGACAATGCATTGCTTTGCAAAAGGCTGGCGATCTGCGTCACACAGTTGTATGAGGGGGAGCTGGGAGTGGGCAACTGGAAAGTGTTGCTTTCTGGGTTCTTCACGAAGATCTGCCCGAGGCGGTTCACCAGCAGGACGTGTGGTGTAGGGTCCACATTAGGCCCTCCCACCTCCTTCACAGTAAGAATAGCATGTCCAGGTAAAGCCTGGGGAACCACTGGCTGCTGATGTTCCAATGCTGGCCTGGGTGTTGAGAAGTTGATGGAGATAGTGTGGCCTGACGCAGCTTCTTTCTGCATAGATGAAGAGCTGTAACCGTTTAAGATCACAGGAGTTGAGGTGGTTTGGACTGACATCGGAGCTGTTGACAGTCCAGAAAGCGACGATACTGATGCAGCAGAAGAAGAAACGATGGTTACAGCTGTAGAGCCCAGTGGCTGTGTTTGAGTGGAGAACATGGGTAGAGAGACAGTTCCACATGTTCCCGGTAGGGGACAAGTACCTGACGTGACTGATAGTACTGGATCGTTTTGAGGGGCAACGCTTAGCAATGCTTGCGTCATGTCTCCAACAGGAGTGAGGGTGGTTAGTTTGGTAGACAAAGGCCCCATCGATGGGAGGGTTGACTCTTGTGACGGTGTTACAGGCTGAAGTGTGATACTCGTTAGAGGAGGCTGACTGAAACCTGGTAAACAGGGATACATCTGCAGAGGATCTACAAGGCCTTGAGGGGGGGTTTGTACATCTGTGGATAATACAGGGGGCGGATGGAGAAGATCCAACAGGGAACCCTCACTGTTATTAGCAGAATCTGCTGATGAGGGTTCTATTGTATTAGCTGTTAAGTGGTTCATCAACCCAGTACAGTGGCTGCTGTCAGGCTCTGACTTCATCTTAAATGGTGTGCCTTCTAGCAAAGGAACCATCTCAGTTGAATGTGGACTAGTGTCACATTTCTCAAGAACAAGAGGTGTTCCAGCGGCAAATCCTAAACTGGAACCCTGGAATAAATCCTGTGAATAGGAGGTCTCAGGCACCTTTGTGAGTAAGTTAGGCAGAGCATCATGAGCTGGAGCAGGAAGCACAGTCTCCTGATTTACTGAAGGAGTGTCAGACCTTTGCTCTTTGAGTGGGAAGTTTTTGGAAACTTGTTGAGAAACAAATCCCTTACTTGACTGACTGGCATCATTGGATTTCGGTGGATCTTGAGGAGAACTATGTGTCGAACTTTTGCTGGGAACTGAGATGGTGACTGATGGAGAATCGGTGTGCTTATCATTGGCTGATTCTTTGGGAAACAGACTCTGAACAGCCTGTGTGCCGTTTGTAGCTTCTGATTCAGGGACATTTTTATTGTTTAGGCTTTTGGCTTGTATCTGAGCCCGTCCAGAAGCCTCGACTTTCTGAGCATCATCGTTGGTCGCTATACTTGCATCACTCTCCGTACCGTCATCTACACCATCCAGCTGAGCCATAGGCCGGGAGGAAGGGGAAGACGGAGACTTGGAATGATCTTTTGCTCCCGGACAGCTGACTATTGTCCGTGAAAAGTCAAAATAGTGCTCCATATCATCATCAGAAGAGGTATTGGCCAAGTCATCCCTGGCTGAGGCTGCAGACCGTGGCAGGTTGGGGATGAGAGACTTCCTCTTGTGTACCTCTTGTGCTCTTCCCCAAAATTCCTCCTGATCATCACCTTCCACCACTATTTGCCCCCCACAGTTCATTGCCACACCCTCATTCAGGAGTGTCTCTTCAATCTCCAGTTCTGTCCTCATCTCTTGGCCCAGACTCATGTTGGGATCCTTGTGGAATGAAGTGTAGGGAAATTCTTCTTCATCCTTCTGTTGGTCTAAATCCCCCTGTGGCGATGTACCATTTGCTGGAGAGACGTCTTCAGGTTCTGGTGAAGCTAAGAAGTTGTGCGGCACCTCGACTGAGTCTGGTTGGCTCAGATCAAAAGACAATCGATTTCTGGGTAGATGTTGTATGGATGAAGAGAAAGACAGACTTGGAGAGGGAAAGCTTCCTGCCCCGTCCTGCCAAGGAGACTGAGGAAATAAAGATGAGGTACAGTGGGTCATTGTGTTCCCAGGGCATCGGACCGAGGAAGCACTTCTACCTCCGACTGGGCGGGGTGATGGAGAATTTATCTGGTTGTCTGGAGCACCGATTGGGAACAGTGGGGAAGTGGGAAGGGAAGACTTTCCAGCACGGAGGGCGACTGGTCCAGCCAGAGGGCTCAGAGGAGGAGGGGGCATGTGAGTGCGAAGGCCAGTTTGTGGGCTGTGGCGACGAACCCTTCGAGTATCCTCCAGATCACTTATGGTCAATATGTGGTGGGGTTTCAACTTGAGTGATCCTAAGAGGAAATCAGATTTGAAAGTTACGTTTTTTCATTAAATGATTCTCACAAAAAAAAACATTTTTTAGGTGTAAGAATGTATATTTCACCTGGGGATGGCAAAGGTCGGGACATTCCTCCAGCTGGTCTCCGAGGAATCTTTGACCTGGTACCGTGATCTGACTTGGGGGGAGGTCCTGGAATATATGTTTCCACCGTTGGGGGTTGGCATTCTGTCATTTCTGTCTCTTGGACTTCAGATTCTGGAGATTCATAAAAATGTTTAGCGAACTAGTACTATTTTCATCTTTAAATTTACAGTAAATCACTCCCTAAGGTACAGCAGTTTTTCAGCAGTAAAATACATACCAGGAAGAGGACAGGGGCTGTGAGCAATGGTGTGATTGTCTCCTTGGTCAGGCATCTCCTCCACAGGCTTCTCGGGGACAACAGGCCGAACCTCCCGCACTGTGCATGTATATTTGCACCGGCGCAAAGGATTAACTGTACTCCAGTACCAACGAGTACACCTTGTGGAGAAAACAGTGTTTCAAAAGTTGCCTTTTATTCCATGTGATTTATTCAGGGATCCACAATATTGATTTTCACAACTGATTCCTGTAATCAACAATAACCTACTTCTAATGGCTGATACAGAGAACGGATAATTTCACATTTATGCATTGTAAAAATTACTTTGTAGTTGCATCCTGAGGGGAAGAAATGCTAAAGTGTAGTGAGCAAAGACAGATTTGCATAAAAATTATTATTCCGTAACCAAATCTTACTGGCATCACAAAACTCAATATGATTATTTGATGATTATTTGTTGGCTATGCTATAATAATAACCAAAAATTAAATTTACAAACTGTAAATTACCTATTATCAGCCAATAGTTTATCAGTACATGATATACAATATATTGTGCATCCCTGCATTTATGTTCAATTAAACATTTAAAAAGGTAAAAGGGAACTTACTGAAAACCCACAGGAAACAGTTTTCCTTTGCTTGCTGAAAGTTCTGTCAGAACACCCAGTTGGTCTATCTGTAAGGAACCTGTGTAGTGACAAAGGGGATATCAATTAATTAAACATAATATCGTTATTTGTAAAAGCCAAGGGGTGAACAGAAAACCAGCTGAAAGAAAGGCACTTGCCAATCATCACGTTGATTAATTCTGGTTCCAGTCCAGTCAAGAACTTTCTGCGGGAGCTGATCCCCTCAAAATCCACATACACCCTGCGGTTCACTTCAAATTCTTGACCAGCTATCATCTGTACACAAAGAACACAAGTGATGCAAATAATGCAATCGGAATCAAATTGAACTGATACGGTCAGAGATTGATTTTGGAGTTTACCTTGCCACTGATGAGATGTCGGTGTTTGTAGCAATAGACCTTTTTATCCTCCTGGAACACACAGTGGCGGGATCGGGCGCACATGAAGTGATAGTTGCTCTGACAAGATGTCAGGCAGCAGCCCACTGTGGCTCCTGTCTGGTTGCAGCGTTCACACCGCTAAGAGGGGAAAAAGCAATCAATTATAAGATTGCATGCATACCTCATTATATTGTGTAGGAATACACACTGTTAAAGTAACGCAAGTACCGTATTTTCCGCACTATAAGGCGCACTGGAGTATAAGCCGCAGGTGTTTTAATGTTTAATTACCATATGTAAGGGTTCGTGCACAGAGGGGATTGTCGGGAAAGAGATGGCTGCTTGAGGAAGCTTCTTTTACAGCCAGATTGACTGTCTTTAACTTAAAAGCTGCATCATATGCATTTCTACGTTTGTTTTCCATAATGAGGGTTTGTGCATGAAAACTTCCTTTGCACAAACTATCTTGCTCTCATAATGTCGTTCTGTCTCTCGTTCTGTCTCTCGTACCACTCTCGGTTTCACTTTTACTTTTTCGCGCTACCCGTTTCACTCTTTTCCGGCGCCCTGCCAGATTGGCTCGGGGTCCTTCGTCTGCCGCCGATTACGTCACACAAAACGCTACGGCACGGCGACTCCGACAAACTAAGTAGCTTTCGACACAAATACACACAGACAAGTGAAAAATAGCTTAAAAGTATCTGAAGGACCCCGAGCCGACCTGGTACGTACACCTGCCTCCAGCTTTTCCTGCTGGAGCCCGCCGCTCCTCGCGGACCGGTCATAGAGCCCAGAGAGTTAAAGTTGGTGGACTGTAACCTGTAAAATCCATAGATTTATCTGTGGACACCTTTAAAAAAGGGCTTAAAACTTTTCTGTTCAGGGAGGCATTTTTAGGTTGTCCCTAGATGTTTTTATTTTGTCTCAGCATAATGTACTTTATTACCTGTGTCTTTTTTTTATCTACTGCTGATTTTAATGAGTTTTCTCTTTCTTGTTTCTGTAGCACTTTGAGATTTCTGTATGAAAAGTGCTTTACAAATAAAATGTATTATTATTATTATTATAGATTTAGGAGGTAACCTAGTGGCCGTTAGCTGTAAAAATCCATGGATTAGCCGCACCGTTATATAAGCCGCAGAATCGAAAAATGGGGGAAAAGGCGCGGCTTATAGTCCGAAAATGACGGTAATGATTTATGAGATTAGAGATTAGTAGATTAACAACCAACCATCAAGCGACCCCTGGTGACAGCACTGTGTACATGCAGTAGAGAGCCATTGTCCTCTTGGAACACCTCAGCTGACCACAGACAGCAGTTGACATGTGCCCACTCATTCTGGCCCAAGTACAGCAACCGGCCTGCTTCCTATAGAAAAAAGACAAGAAAAAACATTTGTAACCAATCAATACTGCATGTACAGTATTCACAGGCAGTTTACCCGTCAAGTTAGGTGTTGTTTTTTTTTTGCTATTTACAACGTACAATTAACTTTTCATTTTCATGGTTTACTCACATTCGGTTTGAGGTCTCCATATTTTTGGCACAAAGAGCACTGTCTCTCGTCATCCTTAGACCATCCAGTGTCTAAATCAGCTTTTGAGAGGCGGCCCCTTTTCCCTACAGAAAAAAAGTTCAGACTTAAAATACACTGCACAAGATTGAAAAAAATATATATATACAAGTAGCCAATTCTATTTAGCTCTTCAAATTGACAGCATTACCTTTGAATTTGAGGCTTACAGCCCTGCTGGTTTTGAAGTGGTTCCGGCTTGTCGGCTCCCCAGACAATGGAGAAAGTGCCTCCTCTTCCTTTACATCTAAGCTCTGGCCATTGTCCTCCTGAAGGAGCCCCAGCGGAGTCCTGGGAGAGAGCTCCTCCCTCTCCTGCCACTGGGCGTAAACATGCTCCGTTGTAGGAGGATGAACAGCCTGGGACAGCATCCCCCTGAAAGAAATCGACAGTTAAAAGCAAAGATATTTATTGTCATGTCATAAAAAAGAGCAGTGCCTATAGTTTGTACAGAATCATGATGAACTATCTCCAAAAAGTACTTCTTGAGTTGTTTTAAAATGTACAGTACAGGCCAAAAGTTTGGACACACCTTCTCATTCAATGCGTTTTCTTTTTTTTCATGACTATTTACATTGTAGATTCTCACTGAAGGCATCAAAACTATGAATGAACACATATGGAATTATGTACTTAACAAAAAAAGTGTGAAATAACTGAAAACATGTCTTGTATTTTAGATTCCTCAAAGTAGCCACCCTTTGCTTACTAGAATATAAGACATGTTTTCAGTTATTTCACACTTTTTTGTTAAGTACATAATTCCACATGTGTTCATTAATAGTTTTGATGAATCTACAATGTCAATAGTCATGAAAATAAAGGAAACGCATTGAATGAGAAGGTGTGTCCAAACTTTTGGGCTGTACTGTATGCTCATTATTATCATACAAACCAGTAAATGGTATTACTCACATGGGCAAGTCTTTGGTACAAGGGTTCCACACCTTTGGGTCTTGGCTGTTGAACCAATTAAATACTTCCTCAAGGAGCTAAAAACAAAAATAATATCAGTTAATTATAAATGCTAACTCGCCTACATTTCTAAAATGATTTACATTGGTTGACTTTGCAGTTTTGTACATCCCAAAATAATTTATTATAATAAATCAGTAATTTCTGCACTACTTTTTGGGCGTACAGCACCTTTAAATAGTAAGAGCGTGCCAGGGCAGTGGGCCTCTGCTCTTCTGGAAGATCCTCCTCTTGCTCAAGCCTCTTTCGCACAACCTGAACCACATCTTCATGGAACATTTTCTATAAAGAAAAACATTTTTTAGTATGCAGTTTTATATTTCGGTTTTCCCCATTACTGTACAGGTATGACGCCTTGCAGAACGAAACACTATTACTCATATGACCACACACTGTATCATGTGTTACAGTGGGAGGAGGTGATGATCTGTTGTTTTACTCCTCCTTTTAATTAATCATGCTGCATTTCCACTGCATCAGATGGCACAGCTCTACTCAACGTGCTCTTTTCTTGGTTTTCCATAACCAAAAGTTGTCTTTTGCTATTCTCAACCTTGGGGTCGGGACCCCAATTGGGGTCACGAGATGATTTCTGGGGGTCGCCAAATCATTTTGGAAGTCAGCTCTGTCTCCACTGTGTTAAAGTGTTCATGTGTTTTAGTCTTTTTGTTCATTTCATGTCTTTTTTTGGTCATTTCAGGGGGTTTTTGGTAATTCTGTGTCTTTTTTGGTCATTTAATGTCTTTTTTTGGTCATTTTGTGTCTTTTTTAGTCATTTTGTGTCTTTTTTTGGTCATTTTGTGTCTCTATTGATCATTTTGTGGTCAGTTTGTGTCTTTTTTTGGTCATTTTGTGTCTTTTTTGGTCATTTTGTTTCCTTTTTTTGGTCATTTTGTTTGTTTTTTGGGTGATCTGAACTGTGCGTATGAGATTCTGTTCAGTGAGCGGGGGTCGCGGACAACATGCATGTTAAATTGGGGGTCGCGACTCAAAAAGGTTGAGAACTACTGGGTTAGAGAGCATCGTCTGAGGCGAAACATTTAGCAAGTATATCGTTCACGTGTTGCCTCTACAGCAACCATCTGCACTCAGGGGATACCATCTGGAAAAATATTAAGGGAAAAATATTGGTACTAAAAATAGAGTGAGTCAAGACAAACAGAGCTGTACCGTGCAGTGGAAAAAAAACAGTCAGTGGCTTAATTTTAGGATACAAGTTTCATTTTTAAACTTTGGTTGTCAGCACTTCTTAATTTTCCTACGTGGCCAGATTTCTTTCATATCAGAAAGTCTAATTTTTGGATGCACAAGTTAAAACTACCGTCTCTAAAAATGTATTTGATGTGTCACAACGTCAATGTTATATACTGGTATTATTGTAATTTAGTGGTTTTAGGGTATCTCTCAATTCTTACTGAAATTAAGAAGTTAATATACAGTACAGGCCAAAAGTTTGGACACACACCTTCTCATTCAATGCGTTTTTCTTTATTTTCATGACTATTTACATTGTAGATTCTCACTGAAGGCATCAAAACTATGAATGAACACATATGGAATTATGTACTTAACAAAAAAAGTGTGAAATAACTGAAAACATGTCTTGTATTTTAGATTCCTCAAAGTAACCACCCTTTGCTTACTAGAATATAAGACATGTTTTCAGTTATTTCACACTTTTTTGTTAAGTACATAATTCCACATGTGTTCATTAATAGTTTTGATGAATCTACAATGTAAATAGTCATGAAAATAAAGGAAACGCATTGAATGAGAAGGTGTGTCCAAACTTTTGGCCTGTACTGTACATAAAGGCCCATAAACTCAGACCACGTAAGTGTTCAGACAGACAGTGAATAAGATGTACTCACCAATGTAGTATAAAGGCCTTTGTCGAACTTCTTGCCTACAGCCCGGAGGTCACAGGCTGGCTGTCCTTCTATTCCAATGTCAGGATCAACCAACTTTTCACACTGCAGCAAAAACCAAACATATTTGTAAAGATGAATTTCACAAGTTTCAATCCCACATCAATACTAAAACAGAATATTAGCGTATTTTCCGGACTATAAGTCGCAGTTTTTTTCATAGTTTGGCCGGGGGTGCGACTTATACTCTGGAGCGACTTATGTGTGAAATTATTAACCCATTATTACCGGTATATCGTTTCACATGTTATTTTCACACTAAACCGCCAGAGGGCGCTCTAGGCCGAGTATGAGGATGAGTCTGACGTAAGCGACGTAGAAGAAGAAGCCGCATCTTCTACCTCCGGAGTTAGCGGAGTTGTTTAAAAGTGACACCGAGGATGAAGATTTCATTGGATTTTAGTTATTTGGAGTGACACGGATGGTTTGGTAAACTTCTTAGCATGTTATTTATGCTATAGTTATCTGAATAACTCTTAATATGTTATGTTAACATACCAGGCACGTTCTCAGTTGTGTCATGTAATGTAAGCATACCGTACAATTATTCAGCCTGTTGTTGCCTCTATTCTATTTTTATTTTAAATTGCCTTTCAAGATGACATGTCTGTTCTTGGTGTTGGATTTTATCAAATAAATTTCCCCCAAAAATGCGACTTATACTCCAGTGCGACTTATATATGTTTTTTCCTTCTTAATTTAGCATTTTATGGCTGGTGCGACTTGTACTCCGGAGCGACTTATAGTCCGGAAAATACGGTAAATAAGTAAAAAGTAACATGAACTCCATCATGAACACATCATGTGACCATCACCTCAAGAGAAAAAAAATAAAAAAAAAACTTTTTCCGGAGAAACACAAAACCACCGAAGAAGAAAAAAAACTCCGTCAGCGAAAAGAAAAACAATGCAGTACCTTAAATTAATGTCAGTTGGTGATTGCAATATGTCAACCAAGGGGAAAACTGCTCCGGGAGTTTTTAAGAATCTTATCCAGTGGAAAGGGGCCAGCCACAGAGGAAATCCGCTCCGGGAAACTACCGGTATCCAGGGACAAGGTACAGGGGTTTCGGCCGTTAGTGGGAGAACGAGGCGCATGAAGATTAAGCTATTCCACTGCCTCTATCCTATTAAGCTTGGGAGCTCCGACATATTTAACCGGCAACCGGCAACCGACATCCGCCATGACAGAGAGGGACGGGGATTTAAGAACTTCCGCCATTTACGCCAGGGCAAATCGGCGCCGCACACATCTCTAGTGGGTGGATATGAGGGCGTGGACAAGCTGGCTGTCACAATGTGTCATGTTACATTAGATTCCAAATAAAAGAGAGTTAAGTGTCATACCTGTGAGCAGGCAACAAGGTGCTGGGTGAGGGTGGAGGAGAGCAAGCAGGCCAGCACCTTCTCCACCCCCGCTCTGAGCTCGATGTAGAGCAGCTCTCTCCAGGCGCTGGGCTGAGTCACGCTGCATGGCCGACAGGAATACACAACACTCTCTGGCAAACTGGACAAGATCTCATACAGCTCATCTGAAATTATTCAACAAAACAGGAAATCAGCAAATGAATTTCTGACCAAAATAAATAATATATAGTATGTAGTACAGCTGTTCTCAACCTTGGGGTCGGGGACCCCAGTTGGGGTTACGAGATGATTTCTGGGGGTCGCCAAATCATTTTGGAAGTCAGCTCTGTCTCCACTGTGTTAAAGTGTTCATGTGTTAATGTGTTTTTGATAATTTTGTGTCTTTTTTGGTAATTTTGTGTCTTTTGTTGGTAATTTTGTTTCCTTTTTTTGGTCAATTTGTGTCTTTTTTTGTCATTTTGTGTTTTTTTTTAGTAATTTTGTGTCTTTTTTTAGTAATTTTGTGTCTTTTTTAATCATTTTGTGGTCAATTTGTGCCTTTTTTGGTTATTTTTTGTTAATTTTGTGTCTTTTTTGTCATTTTGTGTCTTTTTTTGTCATTTTGTCTTTTTTTTTTTCAGTAATTTTGTGTCTTTTTTTAGTAATTTTGTGTCTTTTTTAATCAATTTGTGCCTTTTTTGGTTATTTTTTGTTAATTTTGTGTCTTTTTTGTCATTTTGTGTCTTTCTTGGTCATTTTGTGTCTTTTTTTGATCACTTTGTGTCTTTTTTTAGTCATTTTGTTTCTTTTTTTGGTCATTTTGTGTCTTTTTTTAGTCATTTTGTGTCTTTTTGTGGTCATTTCGTTTCTTTTTTGGGTGATCTGAACTGTGCGTGTGAGATTCTGTTCAGTGAGTGGGGGTCGCGGACAACATGCATGTTAAATTTGGGGTCGCGACTCAAAAAGGTTGAGAACTACTGATGTAGTAGACCAGGGGTCTGTAACCTTGACTAACAAAAGAGCCATTATTGGCCAAAAGAATGGAGCCACAAACTTATTTTGAGCCCAACATTAAAGATAAAACAGCCTAACTAAGTCTAAATGAGCCTATCAAAATGACTAACAGGCCATAATGAGCATTTATTAATATGAAGAGCGAGCAGCGAAGGCCAAAGTGCAAATAAGAGGCTGGACACCAAAGAAATATCTCAGGAAATTTGGAATTGAAAGCTCGCCGAGCTAGAAAAACTCAAAACTAGACATGAAGTTAACAAAATGTTGAGGTTAAGGCACCGGGCCGTAGACTTTCATAAGTTATGATGCAGATTTTAGTTGAGTTTTTAATGTCATGCCACATATTAGCTGCACATGTTTACAACTGAAGAATACAAATTCCAATGGGCCACCGCCAATGATAAATAAAAATAAAAATGTAAAGAAATCAGTATTCATTTCGTATAATTGTTTTGTCACAGACACAGGGAGCCACTGCAGACGGCCTGAAGAGCCACATGTGGGTCCGGAGCCTCAGGTTGACTACCCCTGTCATAGACTGTGTGTGCTTATATATCAGCAAATATTAGGGAATAACAGGTAAAATTGGTATTAGATAACCTCTTTTGGGCTATTATTCTTCCTTCTCATTTCATTTTTTGCTATTAAAAGTGCCCTGTTTTTTCTTTTAAGTTATTTTGAACCTCAGCTTTGATACCATCACTTATCCTCAAGAAGATACAGAATAAAAATTACCTGTTAGATCCTCACACTTGGCATGTACCCAGTGGTTACAGGTGCCACACTGCATCATCTGACTGTCATAGTCATTGTCCTCGTAGCACTTGAAGCAAATTGGACAGTAGTTACCTGGTGAGAGAAACGATTAGCCTCAACATGGATCAGGAATGCTAGCAGATGATAAAGAAGCTAACAGGTCATTTATCAATTCACCCCTCACCCAGTTCATAGAGTTTTGAACAGTCTGGACAGAGTCCTTTGTCGTGGTTCCAGTCAGTGTCCCAACTTTTCCCCGGTGTGACACCACAGCTTTTACACCTGATGCATGTCATACAAACCTGCACAGAAACCAGAATATAAGACCAAAAATACAGGGTTTGTATAGCTTTAGAGGAGTAATATCTAAGCACTTTTAAACCAAAAACATCACAAATCTCAAAGCCTTTAGCAACACATCAGAATTGTTACTATAAATGCAATTGTGAAAAAACTTTACAGACTTCATTTATACCCCACAGCAGGCAATGTTTATCCTCACTCAATTTTACCAGCAGTTCTTACAAATTTGATGGCATGTTTTTGCTTAAGCTTTTTAAATGTTTGCTTATTTCCAGTTCTCCATTTTCCAAACCTTCCAGACTTTGTACAAACCCTGAATAATAAATAAACATGAAAAGTGAAACCTACCCAAGCTTTCCTCTTCTTGTTTTGCTTTGGATAGTTGGGCCCCAGACAGGAAGTATGATAACAGTTCTGGCATCGTTCACACTCCAACAACGGCTGGCAAAGACATGAAAAATGTAATGCTTAATGGATGAACATAACTTATACTGAGAAGTAATATATAGCGAGACAAGCCAAAACAGCCGGATGTACCTTTGAGTGCTTGTTTTTCCTGCCGCACACATGGCAGAACTTGCAGCGACGACAGCACCAGTTTTCCTTGTTCTCTTCAGAAGGGCGGTCCGCTGGTTCAAGGCAAAACTGGTGGTAGGGCTCACAGCATACTTGGCAATATAGCATCTGCAAAACAAAATTTTAAAATTGCTCTCAAATGATATATAAACATCCCAACCCGATGAGATTCGTATTTTTCGTTTATCTGTATCGTTTGGTGTTCAAATGGTAGTGAAGCCAAAGAAACAGATCAACTATATTGAAATAGACTCTAAATGTATTAATAAGTTACCTCGTGTTGCCCTTTACTGGCACAAAGGAAGCAGACGTAGGGTGGCATAAGCGATGCAGAGGTCAATATACTTAAGCCACCCATATTCCAGACATTGTCCAAAGTACAGTCCTCCTGAAAATAAAGACATTGTGCACACAACATGATTAAGAGCTGAGAAAAGTCTCTGCTGACCGATACATGTTGTTGTATCAGTGTGAGTGGGTTTACATTTTAAGTTCTGACAGAAGGGGTAAAGTGAACTGTAAGTCTTAATGCATCATTATACATCTGTTCAAATGTGTCACTGAATTGAAACTTATAATTAACGAATCACTGACCTCTAGTGGACAAAAGTAATAATGGTGTGTGAACTACTGAATGGTTATAATGTCCTACATATCTGAGTTTGTATAAAAGATGATAAGATGGAAAAGATCAGATGTACCCTCAACGGTTCCACTAACAGATTCCACAAAACCTGGGACCCTCTAATAACTTATGTGAACAATTTACCTGGCCTGGAACTGGAATTCTGAATGATTACACCTGCCCTTGAACAATCCTGTAACATGAAGTATTAGGTGCACTTGTTGTTGTTTCGTTTTGTTTTTGTTTGTTTTTCTCCTCTTGTCTTTTCCTGTCTGTTGTCTATTACAAGTTTGTCACGCTGATTTTGAGCTTGATCTGTCTCTGTTTGTTTTCAGGATTGTTTTTTGGTGATTATTTGTAAAACAGAGAATATGATTGTTTTGTATGAAAATTGAAAAATCACAAATAAAGTGTTAAAAAAAAAAAAAAAGATGATAATTGCTTTTCTGTGGAATGAATACAACAAATACAATATTTAACCCCAATCATAGTACATTATTGCCAAATGATGTGGCTCATTTAAGAAGTGTTTATATCACAATATGTGTCATGCACTGTAAAGTGACCTACCTTGAAGTCAACCCTGATTTTGTAAGTAGGTTTAGAAGACTCAACCTCTCGCTGCTCAAACCCATGAGCCAGGGCAGCCAGGACGCTGGGGGGCGTCTGCTCCGAGGGAGCCTGAGAGGAGAGACCCTGAAAGACAACCAGAAGATGAATGACGGCAGGAATGGATTCATGTGATTCACTTGCTTACGTCTGTTGGTCAGCAAGGATGCTCATCATCTTCATTCATATTTCCCATTCCACAGTATTCACTCATACATTTAGTATGTAATATAGAGCAACAATGAGAGATTATGTACTTATAGAACTGATTTTACATCCAAGTAACACCTTTATGGCTTGTTCCATTAATTAATAGATTATTACTTTTTATGTCGTGTTTACGTTTATTCACATTATTTTGATCATGGTCATCAGATAGTTTGCTGAAGACTGCTCCTTTTAAACTTTCTTGATATTGTCTGCACTTTCAACAATCTCGACCGGCATCAGAAACTTTTTTTAAAAAGGTACCACTAGCTATGGCATAGGATACAGTGAAGCTAAGGCAGTTTTGTGTGTACGCTCCATAATTATGATGGAAAGGCTCAGACACAGCGAACCGACATCTAAGAACTATGCAGGTGGAGGCTGATTGTTGTATCGTTAGTTTCTGGGACAAAAAGCTGCACTTGAAAACACCACAAAGACATCAACCAACAGCCAACTAGCATGTACTTTCTGCCCCTGAGCGAGAGGAATTAGCTCTCCAGACCAGAAGGAGGTAGCAATCAGTAGGCAAGCATCGTTCAAACGGCACATTGGAGCACCCATGACTGCAAATATACTGATTTTTATGATCACACATGAAACAAACCAACATTTGCAGACCATTCACAAAGACCAAATCCAAACGCTAAATTGGCAGAAAAGCTGCAGACAAGGACTGACTTTAGCAAATTGTGCAGAACACCTCACAGAAACTAGGGATATATACTAGGGCTGTCAATGAGTATTCAGTGACAGCTCTAGTATATGGTTCTTGTGAAATGGATGTGGCAGAGCATTGACACAAAATGATGCAAATGAGGACAAAAAAGTTCAGGAGTGTAGTAGAGAGTGAGGCTATTTAAGACACCACAATATTATTCACCTTAGTTGAAGAGTAGCTAAACATGAACTGGAACTACTTGCTTCATGAATTTATTTTGGAAAGTTAAAACTGCAGAAATAGACCTCATGTCCTGGATTTTGCGAAAAAGGAACAGGAAGGAATGAGGGGCATTCTCAGCTACACCATTTCAAAAGTTGGCAGTGTAATATCCCTGCATTAGTGTCATAGGCTGGTGGGAACGTGTTATAAATCAATCAACGCAGCATGCTCCTTCTGGCCAGCACACTAATTGTGTGATGAATCAAATGAAACACAAGAGAATACCGCCACAAATACAAGTTGTGCGTATGAATGTGATCCAACCGACCAGCACTGATCAAATCAAACTCACCTTCTCAGGTTTACGTCGAACAGATGGAACGCGGTGTGAACTGGACTTTCGATGCCTGACTTCTTCATCTGAAATGTCTCCGAGGAATCCATCCAATGACACAAAGTCTTTAGAAGGCAGGGAAAAAACAAAATACATTATTAAGAGGCATTTAAAAAAAAGCTAGAGAATCATTACTAGCAAAAATATATTTTAGTTTAGAGAAAAGACAACCGTCCTACATTATATATGCGCAGATATACACTACCGGTCAAAAGTTTTAGAACACCCCAATTTTTCCATTTTTTATTGAAATTCAAGCAGTTCAAGTCAAATGAACAGCTTGAAAGGGTCCAAAGGTAAGTGGTGAACTGCCAGAGGTAAATAAAAAAAGGTAAGCTTAACCAAAACTGAAAAATAATGTACATTTCAGAATTATACAAGTAGGCCTTTTTCAGGGAACAAGAAATGGGTTAACAACTTAACTCTATGGAGTCTTGGGCTATTTTGTCCATTTTTGAACTCTTTTCATGTCTTTGTAAGTCATTTTGTTTCTTTTGGTGTCTTTTTTGTCATTTTGTGTCTTTTTTTTTGGTCATTTTGTGTCTTTTTTTAGTCCTTTAGTTCAACATAAAATGTGATTTTGAATCTTTTTTTTACTTTCAAAACACTATCATGCTCAATAAAGAATTTTAAATGTTGCAAATGTGCATTAATTTCAGAGTACACTGAGACATTAAACTGCATCATTTTCAATTAAATTCTGGAAAAGTTGGTGTGTTCTAAAACTTTTGACCAGTAGTGTATATTGTCAGTGGTGTTGAAATAAAATTCTGTAGATTTAGATCATGAATGAAGCATCTTCTGTCCGGCATGTCGTTCCTGAGTTTACCGTTGCTAAAGCGGGATCCAGTGCCTCTTCTCCTGGCTGGCGAGCTTGAGACAGCTTTGTCATCCAGATCAGAGTCGTAGTCCACCAGGTCAAAGTAGACGCGAGGTTTCACAACACGCTTTGGCTGCTTCCTTACTGACGGACTGTGGTCGTCTCCCTGTTGACCAGATGGTGAGTCAGCAGCCTCGTTCCCTTCATCATTACTCGAATGACCCCCGCTGAGGGAGGATCGCCGTCGCTTCGAGGCACCTTTTAAAAAAAGAGGCAGCATGTCAGCAACACACTGAAAGCTATGGAAGTGTTACGGTGTGTTCAGACCGGACGCGTAGCGAATATTTTGCGCGACAAGATTACATACAAAGTCAATGCAAACACGCGAAAAGACACAAAGACGCAAATTTTTGCCGGCGGCGCGAATCGCGGGTTTCGCGCGACGCGAATGCCGCGATTGACGCGGCGCGAATGAAACAACGCGAATTCGCGTGAGTTCAATAAATTCAACTTTGCCGAAATATTCGCGTGACGCTGTGTCGGGACAGCCTATCAGCATTGAGATTCTGGACGACAGTGACGTCATGTATCCCGGGAACCCGCCTATTCCGGAAAAATGGAGGAGAAACTTATTGTTGCGGTCTGTGGGCTTCCCGAGCTTTGTGACACATCATCGCCCTCCTAACGCAACCGGAACCATAAAGATCTTGCCTGGAGGAGGGTGAGTGAGGTCACCGGTCTGCCTGGTAAGTTGTGACAATGTGATTTCAGCTATCTGTTGTCCGACGGCGTGTTTTCCGACGTATCTCGGACTTCCAGAGCAGGTACAGGGACGCTATGCTTGTCATGGTTGATGACAGAATGAAATGGAGGAAATTATTTGGCGCTAAATAGTCTCTTGGGCGAAAATTCGCGAGTAAATTCAACTACTCGCGCGAGTAACGCGACGCGGAAATTCGCTACGCGTCCGGTCTGAACACACGGTTAGAGCAAACAGAGCTTGCATGCTGAAGTGAAATAATTACCTTTGGGTGCCGTTCTTCCACTTAGTCTGCGTGCCTTTCTCTCTTCAATTTGATCACATCTCTTATACCTTATGGTAAAAAAAAAACAGACTTTTAATTATTTTGAAACACAGTGATGAGCTCCACTATGACTAAGAATTAAGTAAATGGTAACTTACACACAACATTGCCGTTTGGTATTGGGACCACCAAACTTGGGTTTGTCGAGGCAGTTCATGCACCTGCCACAATCATCCTCGTGGTTGCAGCCTTTGCAGACTCCACACCTCCGAGAGCGATACCCAAAAGGCCCGAGTCCTTTCCGCTTCACAAAATTTGTTGGCTTCTTGACCTTAGTGACCTTTGGATCTGACAACCCAGGACTGTCTGATTCAGAAGGAGACCCAATATCTGCAACAACAATAGACATTCATCCATTAATTAGCAAAGTGGCTTTGTCATTTGTCTTTCAAATGCTTTTAAAAATACTTTGGCGGCACTAATTTTGGTTCGGACATTGACTTGCACTCAGTAATTAATATCTGGCCACTCAAAAATGTTCTCATGAGCACAAAGATCAAATGCTGGACATGGGCAACTAAAACACAGGAGTGTAACAAATGTCAGCTAAAAGAAACTCCATCAGCCGCCAAGACTGAGAAGTTGAAACTAGTCCTATCACTACATCTACTTTTAATACTGCTGCTGCAAAGTCAAAGTCAAGTTTTATGAATAGATCTCATTAAACCAAATGCAGAAAGTCCAGCAAATCAGTTTACACCTACCTTTCGGGATAGCTGAAGGGGAAATGCCAGTTCTTTCATGCAGAGGCAAGGCGCTAAGTCTGGGAATGTCGTCTGGTACCAAGGCTCTCGGCTGCCCCAGGACCACTGATGCAGCACGACACACATGCTTGATACGAGGTCCTCCTGCTCTACGGAACTCCTGGCACAGGGGAGAAATGACCTGCAGCTGGGACAACCAAAATATAAAATGTGATCAAGATAGAAGCACTGATGGAAAGTAGGGGTGGGCGATATGGCCCTAAAAGAATATCACGATATTGCAGGCATTTTTTGCGATAACGATATTCTTGCAGATATTAGGAGATACCTAAAAAGGTTTAGAAAATGTATAAATAAATACAAATCTAAAATGTAGTGTGAAGTGCAAATCTCAACAGTTGCCAAATACAAAGAAATTACTCTCGACTCTTGAGTATAAGCAAATAATAAAAATAACCATTTAGGGGTTCCGGGGGCATATTTTAATGAAATATTGTAAAGGTGAAAATAAAGGTTCTTATATGTTTTATTTAAGGCATCTTATTTTGACAGTCTTCTTGTAAATTCTGTGGCGGATTCTCTTAACACACTGTGCTCTTATTTTGAAAGCTGCAAAACAACTTTAACCACTTCATCAAGAAGTAGGAATGTTGCCAATATCATGATATGCATTTTTTTTTAACCATAAAAAAAAAATATCAATATTATCGTGAACAATACGATATGGCACACCCCTAATGGAAAGAGGCTGGAATCGATAGAGAAATTATTTTAACATCTGAATCATTGGTCATACATTTCAGTAAAGTACTAGAAGCAAAGCGCCTTTGCTCTTGCTAAGTTTGCAACCATAGCTGAAGGTAAATTAACAACAATAAATCAGTAAAAAAAGGGACATAAATGAGATCCGTACTTGGATCACCTCGAGCCTATTGATTGGTACACTTACTTGTCCTTGAGGCGGCTCTGTCTTGACTGGAACATCTGCATCGACCTGAACCCTCTGTTTCCTCCTTTGTCTCTTGGAGGACACATCTCGAGACCTGGCGCCAGCCGGGCCAGACAGCAGCTACAGGGTTAACAAGCAAAAGCAAGGCATCAGTAACCGTTTATTAAAAAAAGACAGCACTTGTGGAGGTATTCCTCATTTATGACAGGCTCTATTACATAGGCGTTATCTAATAATGTGACAGAAGTGATGTGCATGTGGACATTATGACCGTACCCCAGACGACTTAAGCTGTTTCTGCTGGTCGATCTTAATGAGCTGGACCTTGGCTTTCCTGAGGAGATTGAGCATTCGTTTATTTGCACCAGTGAGGCGTGATCTTTGTGATGCTCCCTTCTCTGCAGATCCAGGAATATCGCCTTCACCTGCACCTGAGTTCTGTTCTGTTCGCAGCACTCCTGTAGATATAAAGTAATATATGCCAAATATCTTGTCTATTATATGTAATAAAACAAATGTCATTAAATAATCTGATGCTTTACAAATAATTTTGCTTACCTGAGTGAAGCTGGGAAGTGTCTTTCCCTGCTGAATCTTTCCTGGGCTGAAGGGCAAGGGACTTGGAGTTCATAGTCCTAACACACACAGAAACTTTTCTCACAACTCCGGGAGAATCAAGGTCTTCGATCTTAAGCTTGGATTTGCCTTTCTCTGCGATTGTATTCCGTTGCCTAAGACTGATGCTCATGGCCTCATCATCAAGTCCTTCTGCTAAGTCAACAGGAGGCTGAGGATGTTTACTCACACTATCCATCTCAGGTGTGTTTTTGCTTTTGGGAAGTCCCATTTGCGCCTTCTTTAGCCTTTGATAGATCTTGAGGTGAGCTGCTTGTTTATTAAACTTGGGGGAACATTTCTTTTTTGGGGCCTCCAGCAGGTCAGAAGATGTTTCTGTGGGCTTCTCAGCTGGTGTAGATAAAAACAGATCCTCACATTTGTCCTCAGAAGTTTTGTCCAGTGTATACACTTCCTCGCTCGGCTCTTCAGGCACATGCCACTTGAAAGTAGAGTTCTTTAGAAGAGACTTCTTCTTCTCAACTTTGCCACTTTTTCTCTCAGAAAATAGGCTGTTGTCTATATCTATATTGCCATCAAGGTCCTGAGCAGAAAACAGATCAACATCCAACTGAGCTTCACTCAATATGTCCTCCTCGTCAATGGGCAGGATGGGGGATATTGCTCTGCCTGTCCCATCATCTCGCCTCTTCCCCGGGCGTATTTGCAAACCCAGTTGTAAACCCTTCTTTGGTGAGTTTCTTCGGGGCAATACCGACATTCCAGCGTCATCCATAAACCTTTGAGGAGTCTTGATCACTCGTGAGGATCTGGCACTTACAACGGGCATGATGAAGTGCTTGATGTTTTTCACAAACTTTGATTTACCAGGCTGGGCATCTACAACATCTGCAGATCCCCGGTCGACTAATGTGTCAGTTTCTTCCTGTTTCAAACCATCGTTGTCAAGCCCTAATTCCATCAACTTAGAAATTATTTTAGACTGTGGTTTTGGCCTTTTAGACCCAATAAAATTAAGGCCTGGTGGTCTCTTTTTGCACTTTTTCACTCCAAAAAGTTTGGGGCTTGGGGTTGGTGAGATAGCTGCCAATGAGGTGGAAATGTCACTGTTGCCCTCAAAAATGTCCTGGCCTTCTGGTGATTTAAGTGGAGCAAACTTCCCGTCTCTGCTCCTGTGCCTGTGTTTCTGACGCTGCCCAATCAAACTTTTACGCTTCTTTTTTACTTTTTTGAGAGACTTCCTTTTTAATCGTGGTGTTTTTGGAGCGCTTGCTTGACTTTCTTCCATCACAGATGGTTGACTATCTATCAACTGAATGTCGGTTTCCTCTTTTACCGGTGGCTGTATCTGCTCTTCTTCCACTGACAGTGTGTCCTGTTTTGCCTCGGGCGGCGTACAATCTTTTGTTTCCGACTGAATAACTTCTGTTACTAAAGGTTGAGTATCTTCCTTTAGCACAGACTCTGTGATAGTAGCTTCAACTGTAGCCAACTCTGTGCTGACAGCAGTTTCAGTTTCGGAGAGAACAGCCTTCTTCTTCTGAACAGACCTCTTTTTCCCTGGTTTATTATTTCTACATCTTCTAGGTTTGGAAGGCACAGGCAATGGGTTGGCCTCTTTGACCGGTGGTTCTACCTCATTCTCCATCTTCTGTGGAGGAACCTCAACTGGCACAGGTGAGGGATCATCAGCGACCTTTGAGGAATCCTTGTCAGGAACTTCAGTGGAGTTTACATTCACCTCAGTCACCTGCGAAGGGTCCTCAGCCAAATCCTGAATGGAGTTTTTAGGAAGACCATGTGAGCTTGAATCTTCAGCAGAAGCCTGAAAAGGATCTTCAGCAGGCAGCTGCAGCGTATCATCGTCCTGTGGACTCGTTCGAAGCCTCCGTTTCGGAGTGGTCACTGGCTTATGACTGACAGACTTTGTTTGTGGTGAATCAAAGCTTGATGTCCTCCTTCTAAGTCTCCTAGTTGGCGTAACTTCAGTGTCCAGACATGATGATTTTTCCTCGGTAACTTCACTTAGATCTTTCAGAATATCCTCTTTCTTTTCAGACACAGGGCTAACTTGTTGAATTAAAAAGGATGGCTTCGAGCTTTTATGTTTCCCAGGAGAGGAGACCTTTTTAATCTGGAGAGGTGGAACTTTCCCGCAATCCATTTTAGTAATTTCTTGCAGAGGTGTTTCATTTGCATGTTCTACCTCAACTTCCACCTGTAAAGTGGAATTTTCTTCAATTGACGCATCAGCCTTGTTTTGGGAACACTTTTCATTTTCTTCCAAGCTTTTACTCTCCTGTGGGACTGCGTTATCCAGTTTTGATTTTTTATCCATCTCATTGGAACTCTTGTTGACACTGGTGTCACAGAAAGTGGACTGATCCACTTCACTCACAGTCTTCTCTGTTACTTTGACAATGTTTTCAGCACCATGTGTCTGACTTTCTCCTTTCACTAATATTAAAGCCCAGACAAATTTTTTTCTATGTTTTTTCTTTCGAGATGAGTTCTTCCCACTGGCCTGTGCATCATATTTTGGGTTTCTGATTTTTATCAACTTTAAACTTGGGATCAGTATTTCTTCATTTTTCAAACTGTCACTGGATTGCACAGATAAATGATCAGTGCCTGTGAGTGAGGAACCATTGTTTTCTGGCACTGTAGCATCCTTATTCAGCCTCTTACTTTGCCTTCGTCTGTCACTTTTTGCCGATGGTCTTGTCTCCGCTGTTTTAGAAACTTCTGGCTTTGACTCCACCAGAATGGCATCACTTTTACTCAGACTTTCTGGTTCAGTCACACTGTCTGATACTTTTTTAGTGAGTGGGTTAGTAACTCTATTGCTCCTCCGAATAACGTTTTGAGTAACTTCAGAAACTTGCTCTGACACTATTTCCTTGCATTTTAATTTCTTTGCATTTGTTTTTGGCTCCACAGTCCCACTCTCTTTTACAGTGTCCAATTGATCGGTTGATTTTCTCTCTTTTGATTTTTGGTCATCAACCACAACTTTGGCGCTAGTCTGGCAGACAGGCTCTGCTGTCTTTGAAGCAGATCTCCCGCGCCTTCTTGAAGGTACAGTCCCCCCTCCCTTATCTTCTGTGCCATGTTTATCCTCATGAGGTTCAGTTTTTAATTTGACATGAGCACTTGAAATCTGGTCGCCCTGAATGTCCTTGGCTTTAGGCTGATCCTGGATTCCTTTTATCTTCAACTTTTTTGCAGATTTTTTATGAGGCTCCTTTACTGTTTTCATTTTCTTTTTGGCCACCAACTTTATAGTAATCCTTGGTGCTGCTGATGAAGCTGCACTTTTAGTGGACTGTCGATCCAAAGCGTTTTTTCCTTTTGAACCTTTTCTTTTCGGATCCTTTGCAGGCTCTGCTTCAGGAGATAAGCCATGTGTTTCCTCCAGAGATTTTACATCCTTTACAGGATCAGGTGGGGTAATATCCGCCTCCACTGCTGGCGTTTTAAGCGGTAGCTTTTCACTTCGTCGTTTAGATTTTGTGTTAACAGCATTACCTGTAAAAACAAAAAAATTCCTTTAAATATTACAAAATCCATGGCTCCTCCAGTGAAGCAAAATTCAGAATAGTACACTCATTTATATTGTGTTGCATGCTTAACTTAAATTTGTCTGCTGTTCATAAATTGCAGGGAAAAAAAGTCATTTGTTGCAGTAATACATTTGTCTTTACCTTTGGAAGGATTTTGTCCTTTGGAGCCTTTTCTCTCAGCTTCAAATCCTCTGAAGTCGTCACCCTTGAGAAGCAATAAATAAAATAATTAACACTTAAAGCAAAGTAACACCACTCTGATGGAGGCTGCCAAACCATCAGCAGCAAAACAATGACTGAAATGTTTAGTTTTACAGCATTAATTTTCAATTCTAGAGAATGCCATTGTAACTACGGTATGTAGATGGAGGACAGTGAAAATGTCTCTGAAAGTTTATCTATTTAGTTAAACATCTAACATAACAATGTATGTTAATCTTAGCATACAGGACCAAATGCTATGTCAAATAATAAAAAACTGGCTATTTAGGCAAGACTTTACAGCAATAATATCAATGACAGACAACAGACAATTGTTTTCATTTTTTCAACATTCAAACCATTTTTCTAATACATTACACACTAATAGAGCTTGCATTGGTAATAACCAAAATGCATATAACTGTTTTGGTAGGTCTCTTTCTGAACTTCTTTATGTAGTTGCATGCACACCTACACGACCAACAAAAAACTGCAGGGAAAGGTAGGTATGTAATTAAGATTCCCTCCAAGCACTGTCCGTCCCCCTCATGCTTGCAGCTTTGACCTGCAATACTACCAACAGCTCCACTTTTATGAATCAGGGTTATGCATTAACGATTAACGTTGCATGTTTAATAGTAGGCAGCTTTCAGTTATAATGACAGGGGTGGAACCCACTGGCTTTGACACACTTCTGCACCTCCATTTAAACATGTCGTGTTTGGTAATGTTAGCTAGCAGTTAGCCATCTCCTGCTACGAAAGCAGTTAAACTCACTTCTGTCTGCAGAAAAGCAAATCAAAACTTAGTTATCCAAGTGTTTATATCACAGTAATTGCATGCAAAAGAAGAAGGACTCTGCAAGATTGGTGTGTGCTGTCGTATTTAAACTAGTTAAAAGGCAGAGGTGGAAAAAGTATTCAGATCTCTTACTTAAGTAAAAGTACTAATACCACACTGTGAAATTACTCCACTACAAGTAAAAGTCCTGCATTCAAAATGTACTTAAGTGAAAGTACAAAAGTATCAGCATCAAAATGTACTTAAAGTATCAAAAGTAAAAGTACTTGTTATGCAGAATGGAGCCACTTAGATTGTTTTATATATTCCAAATATCATATTATATTATTATTATTATTGATGCATTTATGTATACAGCGTTTTAATTTTCTCAAGGTAGGGCTCATATTGACTATTTAATATTCTGTTATGAGGTTTATTTAAAAAAGTGTCTAATCACCTAAATTTATTGTGTTTTTTATGTTAAACCTCGAGTGAAAAGTAACTAAAGCTGTCAGCTAAATGTAGTGGAGTAAAAAGTACAATATTTGCCTCAAAATGTAGTGGAGTAGAAGTATAAAGTTACATAAAATGGAAATACTCAAGTAAAGTACAAGTACCTCAAAATTGTACTTAAGTACAGTACTTGAGTAAATGTACTTAGTTACTTTCCACCACTGTTAAAAGGACAACTGTGCCCGCATCTGCACAGCCTATGAAAACAGAGCAGTTAGCTGTTAGCCGCTAGGCTAGCTCACACCTTCTTTGTGTTCGCTAGTTTTAGCTAGCTGCTACTCTGGCCCGCTCGGCCACAGATGAAATAATTGCGATCCCTGTTTACAAATTGGCGTACTCACTCACTGGCTTTATTAAAAATTATATTCCACTCAGATTTTAGCCCAATAATAATTTAAATGAGATCAGTTGAGGGGGAAACGGTGCTAATGCAACTTATCTGCTGCTAGTATTTTTCAGTAGCTTATGTTCATTAAATGTCATGGAAAGCTATGCTAACATTAGTTAGCATGTAATGTTAGCTTAACCCTATAAAGCCTGAACCATGAAATAATTGCCAGAAAATTCAATTTTTGTAAAAAAAATTGAGTGCTTATTAACCTGCTGACGAATTTTAAGAAATAAATAAATTGCATATATGAATTCTAATCTTTATCATATTTGATACATCAGGTCTTTTTGTGCATTTTGTTGCTCACAGTTTGTTTTTCTCGAACTAACAAAAACATATAAACCCTAACATATTTAACCTATTAAGACTTTGACTTTTCCTTTTTCCTCAACCATGCAAAATACATATTTTTTCCATATAACACAACATCATACATCTGCAGATATGAAGTTTTTTAACGCAGCAATAACCTGCATATCATTTTTGCTACACCTTGTATTTTTGTGTAATTTGTTGCTCAGTTTGTTTATCTTCAACACATGTTTACATCAGGTTTTTGATGATGTAGAGGTCTCAAAAATTACTGTATCTAATATGATACACTTGGCTTTATAGGGTTAACAAGCTTGAAGCTAAAGATAATATTTATATATTATAAATTTAATAAACCCTACCCTAAAAAATATCACACTGATGATGTAGAGGTCTCAAGAATTACTGTATCTATATGATACACTTGGCTTTATGGGGTTAAATGTCATGGAAAGCTACGCTATGCTAACACTAGTTAGCATGTAATGTTAGCTTGAAGCTAAAGCTAGCTGTAGGCTAGCTAGCACAGGGATGTTGACATTTCTCCATGGCACTAAACAGTCACACTGGCACACTTTACATTCACACACAATGTGAGAAGATGAAATAAAGATACTAACTCCTGGGTCGGTTTGGGACCTCACCTCTTCACTCCCACTAGAGCTGTACCCAGCCTGGCCGAGGACCTGGTGGCTCGCTTCTATCCCGAGTAAGCGCAAGTGAGACTGGTCATCGTTTAACGCCAGCGCCAGGCTCGCGGGCCTCGGCCCTCCGGTAGTCACATCATCAGCTTCTGAGCCTGATCGTCCGAGTTGCCACCGCTTCTCGGAGCGCAAACGACTGCGTGACGACCAAGGCCGACCGGGGAAACGACCTCTGGCCGTAGCGGGTCCACCTTGGCCTCCTACGGCAGCCGCGGTTGCTGATCCGCATCCCGCTGCCGCCATCATTGCTTCAACAACAACACACACCGACGGCTAGCAGCTCGCGGAGAGACAAGAGGGAAGGCGCGCGATGGGAGGGGGGCGGGGGGGGGGGGGGGCCGCAATGCAGCATGGGAAAGTGAGTTTTTCGGTGACGTTCCAACGTGAGTGGAGGAAAACAAGGAGGGCGACCTCTGCTGGTGATTGTACGCAGTGGCGGTTCTACACAGGGGCCTCCAGGGGCCACTGCCCCTGTGAAGAAGCCTTTGGCCCCTGCTGTGGCCCCTGTGTCAAATTAATAATAAAATGATCAATTTATAACAATGAACAATGGAACAATTCTAACCTTTTTTTTGTTCAAACAATATCTCATTGTACACAAAAGAAACCCAGAATGTGAACATTGTATAATAGTTTAACTCTGTGGAGTCTTATAGGGATATTTTGTCCATTTTTGAATCCTTTTCATGTCTTTACATGTCTTTGTAAGTCATTTTGTGTCTTTTTTGGACAGTTGTGGCTTTTTTTGGTAATTTTGTGTCTGTTGTTGTGTCATTTTTAGTAATTTTGTGTCTTTTTTGGTCATTTTGTGTCTTTTTTTGTCATTGGTGTCATTTATGTTTCTTTTTTTGTGTCTGTTTTAGTTATTTTCTGTATTTTTTTTTGGTCATTTTGTGTCTTTTTTGGTCATTTTGTGTCTTTTTCAAGACACTGAAAGATTTTGAATGCTTAAATATCATCTTTGCCATTCTTTCATGTGCTAATGTGCCCCTCTGATTAAACACTGGCCCCTCATTGGCCCCCACAGTAAAATTGGTCTAGAACCGCCACTGAGTAGGGCTACCTCTGGTGGTGATTGAACGTCAAAGCTGTATTCAGAAAATGTTCAATCTAAGACAAAGCCGTTATAATTTCAGAGGGGTGTGTATATTTAAGTAAATGTCACTCCAATTTTTTTCAGTTTGCTCCAGTGTAATATGTACACATTCATGAATGGAGCATTTTTTTTCGTTTCGTTTCGTTTCGTTTCGTATCTGTTTATTTCGGTCAATACATGTCATCAAAACAAACCAGAAAAAAACAAAACAAAACATTGATCAAAGTAAACAACATGTAAACAGAGAGAGAAAATTGATAATAGACATTTGGACCGAAAAGGCTGAAGCATAGCTTATTACGCCTTATTACCCTGTTATAATTCAAGTAAATTTAAAATTTAGAAATGTACAATCTGTTATTTATCAACAAAAGAGAGAAAAGAAAGAAGCTTATTACTCATTACTCTAACTTATATAAATTAATCATCCTATTTCTAAGTAATTTTTTGAATAAGTAAATGGTATTGCAAGTTTTCAAGTCTTTCTCCAATTTGTTCCATAAATTAACAGCTGTTATCGTGGTGCATCGTGATTTGGTGTTGGTTCTGGTTTTTAACTTTTTAACCCATAAGGACCCATGGTGACACCCTTGTAACAAACACTTTAAATCTTCTAGAATCTAAGTTTAAACCCACTTAACCCTCCTGTTGTCCTCGGGTCGAGGAAGGAAGAAGAGGGAAGGACGCAAAGGGAAGTAAAAAAGGATGGAGGAAAGAAGGAAGGAAAGAAAGAAGGATGGAGGAAGGAAAGAAGAGAGGAGGAAAAGGAGAAAGAATGGAAAGGAGAGAGAGAAAGGAAGGAGGATGGAGGAAAGAAAGGGGAGGAGGAGAAGAAAGGAAGGAAAAAATAAAGAAGGAAGGAGGGAGAAAAGGAGGGAGGCAGGTAGGAAAGAGGGCAGAAAGGAAGGAGGAAGGAAAGAAAGAAAGAAAGAAAGAAAGAAAGAAAGAAAGAAAGAAAGAAAGAAAGAAAGAAGGGAAGGAAAGGGGGGAAGAAAGGAGGATAGAGGAAGGAATGGAGGCGGGAGGGATGAAAGAAGGAAGGAAGGAGGAAAGGAGAGGAAATCAGGAGGAAGGAAAGAAGAGAGAAAGTAAAGGAGATAGCGGAAGGAGGAAAGAAAAGAAGGGAAGGAGGGAGGAAAGGAAGGAAAAAAAGAAAGGAGGATAGAGGAGGAAGGAAAGGGGGAAGGAGGATAGAGGAGGAAGGAAAGAAGGAAGGAAGGAGGAAAGAAGAGAGGAAGGCAGGAGGAGGGAGGAAAGAAGGAATAGTCAAAATAGATTGGGTCAATTTGACCCAGGAGGACGACAGGAGGGTTAACAATTCTAATCCATTAATAGGGTGTCCTGTATTGCATTTAACTTTTTCTGACCATATTTCTTGTCCTGTCACAATTTTGATATATGTTATGGAGATGCAAACAAAAAGGCAATTTATATATTATTATTTTCTTACTTAAAAACAAATCTGAAAAACAATTTGGTGTTAAACAGCACTATTAATGTCACAATTTTGATATATGTTGTGGAGATGCAAAGAAAAAGGCAAAATTGTGTTTCTGTATGCAGAAAATGTGTCTAGTTTATTTAATTTAAAATAAGAAATATTATGAACACAAATACCATCAACGCCCAATGCAACATATGTCACATCACAGATCTTTGACATTTAGGGGTAGTATTTTTTTTTTTTAAACATCATAAATGTGTTCTATGTGGTTCACTTGGTCTGTGGTATATCCCTCATAATTTTCCTTTAAGGATATTTGGGTCTGGGTTCTTATGGGTTAAAAAAAAAAAAGCTAGGCAAGTTTTTCCACACAGAAAATGTTTGTAATCTTTACTCAGGCTGTTTCTAAGTAATATTTATTTAATAGACCCACTTATTTTTTTAATGAAAAGACACAAGTAAATTGCAGATTCACTGATGTCCCTCAATTACATTTTACTTGGAAATATCAACTAATTAAGCCAATGAACTGGTTTAGTGAATATTACTTGGAACGAATGATTCAATTTACATACAAAACTGAGGAAACATAATAACAAACAATCACTAAGTAATGCATAACATGAAAAACTGCTATTTTTAAAGTGAAAGCACTGAATTGGTATTTCGTTGTAGAATTTATATAGATGATTTGATGATGAAATCTCTTTTTTTCAGTGCACTATACCACTACGCCAGACTGATACGAGTCATTTTTTATTGATTGCATGAATCTTAATCTTAAAAATATATTTTTTAAACATCATTCATATAACTTTATATTCAAATTATTACATATTTTAATATATGTACCTATATTTTTACTTTTGCACTTTTTCTGTCTTTTAATCTCTAGTCTAGTGTGTGTGTGTGTGTGTGTGTGTGTTTATACATATTTAATGAGCATTGTTGGAGAGAGTAGGAGATCCAAGATTTTCATTGCCAACGACTGGTTCTCTGTAATCTTTGTCTACATAACAATAAAAAAATATATTTAAGAACATGCATATTTGTGGGTCTAATATTGCATGACTTTACAGGCATGTATATGTAATAAAGGGAAACCACATACTACAGTTTGTTCTGATAATAAATGTCATGGCTCTACACATTGTAATTCAGTAGATGGCAGCATACGTCTGTATTTTTACCAGAAGAAACTAATGAAGGAATGGTGAAAAAGAGAAAGAAACTGAAGTCTTCAACAATGGAGTACAGGCCTAATCACTTTTGCAGTGCATGCTATAAATGTGTTATTATTAATGTAATGATCTTGCAGTATAAATAAGCAAAGGAAGCTTTATAAAAGTGTTTAAACCAGTGTTGTGTCTTGGTATCAGAACTCTTAATTACCAACCACATTTCAGAGTAAATAACCCCCTCCCTCCATTTTTTTAATTTTTATTTAAATGTATCAATCAGTTGTGTGTACCACAAGGAAACAAATGAATGGCGGCAGAGCATGTGTGGCAAAATAATATCAACCCTTAGCCTTTTCAGAGCTTTCTACAAAATAAAACTATTAAATGGACGTTTTAAAAGAAATGCAAAGAAAGACACAACTGACCTCAGGCTTAGATTTGTGGGGAGGAGTTGAGTAGGTCATAAAAGCATCGTTAAAAATAAAGCTTAAGTTTAAAAGAGGAGCAGACAAGGGAAGATTAATTTATTAATTAATTAATATTATTTATTTATTAATCTTAGCCCTCGGAGCAGTAAACTATGCTCAGGACACAGGCCCATCCAACGATATATTATTTAAAACGCGTAGAAAAGCACATCAAGGCATTTAGTTGTGGCTGTGATTGAGGCATCTGCATGGTGTCTCATGTCCTCCGGGCCACTAGGTGGCGGTGTGAGTAGCTTAGCGGGTGCTACACTTACAAAAAACATTAAAGGCGTAGAAGAAGAACCCGATCCAGAAGAAGAAGGAGGAAGTGTTTTGTTTCTATTTGCGACAATACTTTGACTTTTTGGTCTTAAAGATAGCAGGTAAATTATTACATTAATGCAAAGTATTCTAGATGGGTTGAAACGTTGTAAAACGACTCCACCAAGAATCTGGAACCCGATTAAAATGACTGCTACGGCTCTTTGTTTCAGTCGAAATAACATAACGTTATAATGCTAAGCTAACAAAATGCTAATGTTGGCCTGAGGTGAATTTCGAGTCACCTGACAATGCTAACTGAGCCAGCAGGCACCAGAGGGCTGTTTTACTGCTTGGGTTTCACACATTGTCCTTCAGATTACTAACCAGCTGCACATTTATCTCAAAAGTTTAAAATGCCGTCATTGTAACTTGTTTTTCTTTCTCCAGCAGGATCCAAACACATTTAAGATGAACCTGGAACGACTTCCCAACGAGGATAAGCTCAGCCTATGCAGAAAATATTATCTTGGTGAGAATACTTAAAATTAATCATAACAGGATAAGCATCTATTTAATGTTCCTTTTAGGTTAATGTAAATTATTTTTACTGTTTTTAGTGTTTTATTGTTTTCATTGTTTTTATTGTTTTTATTTATACCTATTTGTGTATGATTTATTCTATTTTAATAACTGTACAGCACTTTGGTCAACTGAGGTTGTTTTTAAATGTGCTCTATAAATAAACTTTGACTTGACTTGACTTGACTTAATACAGTCTTGGTACTTGCTAGCAGTATCAATACCTGCCCCCTTAAGTCATACATTCATATTGAAATGATCTGATGCATTATATTTAGGTTAGAGTGGTGATAGGTTAACATTATGGCTCCACTCCTTTTTAAAGCATAGCATAAGCAACTGTAATAGATTTGCCTAAATATTAATCCATTAGTATTGCCATTGATTTTGTTCTTTTGATTGATTGATTGATTGTCTTTATTTCGAACATGCAAGCAAGTAAAAAAACAACAACAACAAAAACACGTTTAAATATTGATAGATGAATAAATAAAAAACAAAACAAAAAAGCAAAAAAAAAAATTGAGAAGACGGACACTTTCTGCAAGCTCAAAAGGGAGTAGGAAGAAGTAAAAAAACGTATCGAGTCCTACCCCTTAACAGGTCTCTATATCTATATACATATATATATATATATATATATATATATATATATATATATATATATATATATATATACATATATATATATATATATGAATAATCAATATAGGCATATACAAATATTATAAACAATTTTATGTATATATATACTATAAACACTGAAAAATGATCTGTTTCATTCTGAAGAGTCACCTTTTTCAAAACCAACATGGCTCAGTTCAAAATGTTGTTTCAAAACAAAACTTCTCATCTCTTCTCTGACATCTCATTTCTTCTCCCATCTTTTTTTCAGGTGGATTTGCCTTCCTCCCATTCTTGTGGCTTGTTAATGTCGTCTGGTTTTTTAAGGAGGCTTTTGTAAAGCCAGTCTACACGGAGCAGCTCCAGATCAAAACGTGTAAGTGTCAGAATTGCTTCTCAAATACCGGATATTTTACAAACCATTGTTGAGCTAATTTATTTGAATAAAACATCTATTTTGAATCAGTATGCTTATTATTTACTTCTTATTTTACTCAGTTATTCTCTTTACACAAATCTAACAGAATATGTTCCATCAAAGTCAGACTAGTGAGATGAACTTAAAACATGCTTAGAAAAACTTCCACAACAGAGCCTGCACTGTAAAACCCAATGTTGTTTTTTTGTTATTATAACAACATTTTCCTTTTCAATACAACAAGATTTGTCCAAAAAGTCATTTTAACCTAAAATATTGACTCAAATAGCAAGATTCATTTGAGGTAACTCCTTTGCCTTTGTTGTCTTGACATAAAATTATTTCGCAGCATTGACACTCAAATATTTAAGTCGAAACAACAAGTGGGTTTTACAGTGTGACAATGATTATCGTTATATGCATATTATGCCTTTTATATAAAAGTTTTATTATTATAATTCAAGTATCTACATACATGAGACCCATATTTCTAAGACAAATATATCATGTATTTATTTTATTGACTATAGGGTTTTGTTTTAAGAAAACCCCAAAAAACATTTGAGTCAGAATGGGATGCTAAATTAGAGTTATCATAATGTTCATTTGATCCATCAATACACCTAAACATATAAAGTACAAAAAACTAGGCATCACTCATTTTAACTTTGTATAAATCAAATAATTTCATGAGATTCTTATTTCAAGAAAGCTTTAGGCAAAGCTAGATCATTATATCGTACAACCATGATTCCACAGAAATCAGGAAATTGTCTAAAAGTAAATAAAATAATTGATGATTTTATCTATTCTGAAATTGAAAACTAGAAAATAAATGTATGGTATGTTCAAAGTGATTAACTTTTGCCTTTGTAAAAATGCTCCTTATTTTAATTGTCTCTCGTGTTTTTATCTTTTTTAATCTAGATGTCAAGCGCTCAGCGCTGGGTTTACTGTTATGGGTCGCCGTACTGACCACATGGATAACCATCTTCCAGCACTTCAGAGCAGAATGGGGGGAGGTGGGGGATTACCTCTCATTCACTATTCCACTGGGGATTCCTTGAGGCCTTTTTCCATAAAATAACTAATGATCCACAACAATGGACCAAAGACTTTTCCCTCTGTAACTACAGTGAATTTTTTGCTGATCTGTCTGGTCTCTGGAGCTAAAATCAATGGCTAATTAACATTAACAGAGTAATCCTGTATGTCTCCAAAAGAGACATGCTGTAAGGTTAGAAAAGTCATGTTTTCTATGTGCTTGACAAGGCATTTGAGAAAGTTCTTTTTTTAAGAGTATGCTAATTAATCTTGTATAGCAAACAATGGTTGTTTATGTGTGATTGGGCACCCCAAACAGTTTTTACTTGTGTATGAATGACAAATAAAAAAAACAAAATCCATAATGCCTCCTAATGTTTTTGATCCATGTACCCAAGACAGAATTTCCCACCCCTGCTGTCATATTATCTCTCTCGTATCTATGAATCTGTATTGGCTTTTTGAACGGTGACTCATAGATGAGGTACATTCCAAGGTTATAATAGTTTTGGATTTTTCATTAGTTTTAGTTTTAATTTTGTTGTGAATTTTTGTTTTCAAATTCAGTTAGTTTTAGTTAGTTTTTAGAGTGAGTTTTCTAGTTTTAGTTTAGTTTTTATTTTTTGAAAATGCTTAGTTTTAGTTTAGTTTTTATTAGTTTGTGTTAGTTTTAGTTTTCTTGTTATGGGCTATATGTTGGGTGCGTGATTCAAAGAGGCCATAATAAATGTTTCCTTCATTTCCTTTGGTTTATCATCTCAGCCCCAATAAGGTTATTAACTCTTACAGTTCTGGGTGTTTTGAATTTTGGTTCTAGTGTAAACATCCCAGTCTCAGTAAACATATTTACCATGTGTTGCATGTTCAAATGGAAACACTGAATTATGAATGAAAAAAGTTGACAAAAACGAAAACTAAGGACATTTTCACTATAATTTTAGTTAGTTTTAGTTCGTTTTGTAACCACAAAATACAGTTTTAGTTAGTTATGGTTTTTTAAAAACTCTAGTTTTTATTTTTATTTCAGTTAACGAAAATGTTTTTTCAATTCTAGTTTTCGTTATTTCATTAGTTTTCGTTAACAATAATAACCTTGGTACATTCTCCATATATACTCGTACTATATTTTGCATTATTACAGAAGGCTCCTAAAGTCTGGACAATCACTGGCGCCTGTTGTGAAACCCAATACCTTAATCCCTCCAAATGTCGCCACTTCCCTATCATCCTATATGAGTCATAACATAATCAGTGCCATTTATAGTCACTCCAGTCAAAGCTTAAGTGACAGGTTCTACATTACTAACAGGGAGAACATGTGCCCCCTCCGTGCAAACTGCTGACCTCACCACAGCGTGCCAAGAACAAGTAAGAAGTATCAGGACGTACGGTACTTTATGATGCAGGGAGTCCCTTCATAAAACTGATTTACAGGGACTAAACTAAGGAATCCTTTTAGGGACATTGTTTCAAAGTGTTGTTGTACTTTATGTGTGTATACTGAGTGAAGTGATGGAAAGTAACTAAGTACATTCACTCAAGTACTTTAGATACATTTTATTGGACAGCTTGTGACTTCACTAATAAAGATTATATATTCAATATTCAAAACAGCTTATAAAACTTATGATGTGTTTGTTGTTATAGATTAAACTAACAGCAAAATGTAACAGTTCAATTTAACTCCAACTCAATTAAACTGCTGGTTACATAATACTTTACAATAACACCCACAGGTATAAATTATGAGTAGGTTTAATATTCCCAAGTATATTTAGCAGATATAATTATTCAATGCAGGGCTTTAACTTGGAACGAATTATTTTTTTTTTTACATTAAAGGTATTACTACTTTCAATTAAGTAAATGAGACGACATTTTTTCAACATTATAGGAGTGCGTAATGGGAGGAAAGCCCACGTGCTCCTGGCATGTGAAGGGACGTCCCTGCTGTCACTGTCTGTCTGGATCAGCTCACGAGGGTCAACAACATCTCTTTTGAACTTATTTTTGGATAGATCTTCCTTGACAACAGACCTTTAAGCGTAGATTTCATAACAGGTTTTTATAAGGAAAGGAAACAAAGGAAATCATTTGTTTATATCCGGACCATCAACCCTCGGAATAAACTCCAGGCTGTAATATTGTTAATGGCTAATAAACACGTTAATTGCCAATAAGCTCGCGACAGCTGCGTCACTCCCAAAACAATACACTCTAATCCTATATAGCCGAGCCTGAACACCCAAGGGTACGTATCCAGAACATAACAGAGGCAAGGTGCCCCACGGTGAATTCCCAGCTCATTATGCAACTCCAGTATAAAACACACGCAGGAACAGTCAGGCACGCCAAACACCCAGAGGACGCAGAGTTGGAGTCAGACAGACTGACGCACCAGATCATCATCTGAACTCACAGAGCCTCATTTAGGACTCAACACCAGCAGGAACACAAGCAGTTAAACAGGCAGTCCTCTCAGCCCGCACACTCATTTGGTCAGGGAATTTAAGCAGAGGTAAGTTGTGGCCAGTGTTGTAGTCTCACTAGACTCTATAACATAGCCTCAACTGCTGTCTCCTCTTTAAACTCTTTTTTTACCCCACTGTAGAAATGGATTTCATCCTTCCACCCACTCTGCCAGCTGGTGATATCCCATGGGAGAAGGTTTTACCGCCTCTTATCCCTCGGCTGACTGGGACTTATGGACAGTATAATTGGTCTCCGAAACTGTTGATTCCAGAGATTGATAACAGCAGTTCTGCAGAGGTAGGTTAACTTACTGTATCCCTGTGTTGAAGAAATGTTAGTTCGTTGCATTCATTTTGGCTTAACAGAACAGAATGAAAACAAAAACTTGTTCAATATGGTGGGGTTTTTTTTTAAAATTGAGAATATTTATAGATTAAAAAATATTGACTCCAGGTCATTTTTAGTAGTTTTTTCCAGAGCTTTCAGTTTAATCTTAGTCACCTTCAAGAGATGAAAACACTGAAATGCACTTGAAAGCTTAAAACAGCCATTACGAAGAACATTTTGTCAAACCACCCCAATTTTTCCAGTTTGTTATTGAAATTCAAGCAGTTCAAGTCAAATGAACAGCTTGAAAGGGTCCAAAGGTAAGTGGTGAACTGCCAGAGGTAAATAAAAAAAGGTAAGCTTAACCAAAACTGGAAAATAATGTACATTTCAGAATTATACAAGTAGGCCTTTTTCAGGGAACAAGAAATGGGTTAACAACTTAACTCTATGGAGTCTTGGGCTATTTTGTCCATTTTTGAATTCTTTTCATGTCTTTGTAAGTCATTTTGTGTCTTTTTTTTAGTCATTTTGTGTCTTTTTTTAGTCCTTTAGTCCAACATAAAATGTGATTTTGAATCTTTTTTTTACTTTAAAAACACTATCATGCTCAATAAAGAATTTTAAATGTTGCAAATGTGCATTCATTTCAGAGTACACTGAGACATTAAACTGCTTCGTTTTCAATTAAATTCTGGAAAAGTTGGTGTGTTCTAAAACTTTTGACCAGTAGTGTATATTAAATGCATGGTGGCAAGAAAGGATTTTTTCCCCGGTATGTTGTGCTCAGAAGGTATTTTATTTCTATATAATAATAATAAACTGTATGGTGACTTGTGTTGCTAGGTGAACTGTGACGACAGCGGTTTCACAGTTCAAGTTGATGTGAAGCACTTCAACCCAGAGGACCTGATGGTCAAAGTGATTGGAGACTTTGTGGAAGTGCAAGGAAAGCATGAAGAAAAAAAGGTTTGTATTCTCAACGGGACATTGCTGTTAGGGGTGTGCCATATCGTATCGTTCACGATAATATCCGTATTTTTTTTTTCATGGTTAAAAAAAATGCATATCGTGATATTGGCAACATTCCTACTTTTTGATGTAGTGGCGTAAGGTTACAAGCTAAGCTAAGTTGTTTAATCACAAAAAGCTACTTACTCTCTGTCGCTAAACACATGCAGCTTTCAAAATAAGAGCACAGTGTGTTAACTGAATCCACCACAGAACTTACAAGAAGACTGTCAAAATAAGATGCCTTAAATAAAACATACAAGAACACTTATTTTCCTTTACAAAATGTCATTAAAATATGCCCCCGGAACCCCTAAATGGTTATTTTTTATTATCTTCTCATACATTTTTTTTTATTTGGCAACTGTTGAGATTTGCACTTCACACTACATTTTAGATTTTTATTTATTTATACAGACGAAAAAAAACATATTTTCTATATCTTTTTAAGTATTTCGTAATATCGTCAAGAATATCGTTATCGCAAAAATAGCCTGAAATATCGTGATATTCTTTTAGGGCCATATCACCCAGCCCTAATTGCTGTACTTTGTGTTTTATTTAGTTGTTATGATTTGACCTATCCTAAAAATCTTTTTCCCAATGTTTTGTTAGAAGGATGGTCCCGGGGTTACAACGCGGCAGTTCAGTCGGCGCTACCGAATCCCGAAGGGAGTGGACACCATGGCTTTAGAGTCCGCGGTCTCTCCAGAAGGAATCCTGATCATATCTGCACCGATGCTGCAGACCTACGACTCCAGAATCCTGGCCTGATGACATTAATACCAAACACTCAAATCTGTGCCAATCTCCACTGTGCATGAAAACAAGACGCCTTTAAGAACACACAGGCGCACACAGAAATAACTTCTGGCTCCTTCAGTCACAGTAACACTCACCATGTGCCAAAACACCCATTTGTTGTATTCCTGGCACTGTTTTACTATTCCCTGCTCTCTGAGGTTTGTATATACTGCTCTGCTGGTACTCATTAATCTTACATCATGTTTCAAGGAACCAGTCTTTGTAAATATTTTGCATTCGTAGCTCAAACTTGGTAGTTTTTTTGTTTGCTAGTTTTGTAAAATGCACTGTGTTGTAATAACAATGAATGATGCACGCAAACATACATCCAAACTCTTTAATGTGGAAATATTCCTTCAAAAATGAAAAAAATAAACTTTATTTCTTTATAAAATTTAAAAAAAAGTGTCCGTTTTCAAGTAACATGTTGCTCATCCAGGAATTCACTCAATGTAGAGTCCACTTCACTAAAAGGAAAAATGCAGAAGATTATTTACTGGAATTTGGGGTGCTAGTTTAGAGGATTTTATTTTCTAGGATGAAGTTAGAATATGGCTAATTTAGCAATTCAATTTATAGGCTGTTGTTTTACCTGATTTGCTCCTTAACCCATTTTCTCTGCTTGCGAAGGACTTGTAGTAAAGGGTCGTCTTCAAACTCTTTTTCATCGGAATCTGAAAAAAACAAAACAGTACTGTTTAAAAGAGTTATTAATAGAATATTACCAGCATTAACAGGACCAATACTATAAGTTATCGCTTTGTTATTTAAATCTTATGACAACAGGGGAGTTCAATATGAATCACAAATGTTAAAGCATGCAGAAAAAGAGAAAGTTCTAGGGGTTTGGACTGAGAGGGTTGTGGCACGTTGGGAATGGAAACTATTCATAGGTCAGAATATATATTCCACAATTAACCACAGGGTAAAGGTTGGTGCTCTCTGCTGCCATAAGCTCACCTTCAGCTTCTTGCAGCAGCTGTGAAATGACCTCCATAGAGTTCTGTGCATTGCATGGAGGAAGTGGGGATTGTGGAGGTGCAGAGGAAGAAGGGGGAACCCACGAGTGAGGGGTCCTCTGCGCTGGAGATGAATCCACCGAGGGGAACATCACCTCTGAAACTACCTGGCAACCCAATGAGAACACGCTTCTGGTTAATAAACTGGTTAAAGTGATAGTAGCTGGCACACAGCAGGAGGCAGCAGCAGAGCATATTTTAGCTACTTAGGAAAAGGTTGACAAAAAAAGCTGAAGTTATCCATGCTCCATATCAAGCCACCAGACTTGGCTGTGTGACTTTGGTCTTATAAAGGGTTAAACTGAACAACTGAGGCAGCTCTAGACCACCAACTCTTTTTTTTTTAAAGGAATCTTGTGACTTCCAAGAGAGAATAGATGGTTGTAGCTACTTCAGTTCTTCAGTTGTTGGAAAGGCCTGTCTTACAGCAAGGTTAAGTATTGAAGGATTTGAAATAAAGTGCATACAAAAACTGACATACAATCTTTTAAAGTGGCTTAAATACTTTGGCTGCTGCACCTGTCCACAGCAGTAGATTGATTAGCCTCCATGTTGGTCCAAACTTGGGGCCATCTGACTATGGATAAGTACCTCATAGACCCTCACTTAAAAAAAATAAAAACTTTAACATCAATTGATGATTTATGACATCAAAATAACAACAGTGTGACGACAGAACTGATCAAAAATATGTGGTAAATAGATTCAAACATTTTTGTTTTTTTCATTTTTTCCATGAAATTCTAACATGGTAGACATTAACAGCTGCATATCTTATGATTTAAAAGAATAATGTCTCACACAAAGTCCATCTCTTAAAGATCTCAAGTTCTGTTTTTCTTGTTTTGGATAATCACCTTGTGTAAACTAGCCTGAATGTCAAATCTCAGATTAATAATTCCTCGCAATGCCTTTTGAGCAGCAACACACTAACATCTTTCAGTTCATCACATATACTGCTGGCAAGATATCAAGTTACTATGACAGCAGCAAACAGATAAAAACAAAATATGCAGAAAGAATCTGTGGCTTTATAAGGCTCTAGTATAAGTCATACCACACAGAGAGCATTAAAGAAAATAAGATGAGAACCTGGCCTAAGGCACTGTGGATTGGAGAAGGTGGTGGTGCATGATTGGCTGAGCAGCTCTCAGTAGGAAACCTGCTGCTTCTCTCCTGCTGCTGCTGCTCGGCCCACGGCGTGACCTTTTTGGGAACTCTTTGATGTGAAGAAGTCCTGTTTGAAGTGCCAGGGCCCTCAGCATGATCCCTGTCTGCAGCAGATCTGTAAGAAATGTATATTAAGCAATCAGATTTGATTTTTTTTCCTGCTGTGTGCATGTTTGCTTTGATAGATAGATAGATAGATAGATAGATAGATAGATAGATAGATAGATAGATAGATAGATAGATAGATAGATAGATAGATAGATAGATAGATAGATAGATAGATAGATAGATAGATAGATAGATAGATAGATAGATAGACTGACTTTATTTATCCCAAGCTGGGAAATTACAGCGTAGCAGCATTACACACAGAGACAATAACAACACAATTAAATAAAAAGAAGAACCGAGGCATACTTCAAGCAATAAAATATAAAAATACAATAAAATACAATACAGGTAGTGTCTAAAGAAGGAGTATGTATTAAGGAGTAGAATAGAATTCCAGTGCAGAATAAATATGAATGTACAGTATAAAAATGTTGGTGCTATGAAACAAATAAGGTGCAATGAACAGTGTGCATAAAAAACACATAAAGTGCTATAAAATACTACCTTGTTGATTGTTTCTGCATTCTGGAGGATGGTGCCGTCTTCTTCTCAGACTCTCTTGTCTGGGCTTTCTCTTTCTTTTTCCTCTCAGGTCTTTTGTGGTGACTAAGTCCTGCTCGGTCCAAAGCTTCAGATGAAGCAGGTGGTGGGGATGGCAAATGCTCACGAATAGGCTCATCGGTGAAGGTGTTCATTGAGTTTCCGTGGACTTGGCTCTTTGGACAGACAACTTTGGTCTGAGACTCATCTGCACTATGTAAGATGTTTTGTTGCATGCTAGCATGAGATGACTGGATGGGACAGGGCAAGACATCACAGAGTAAATGCATATGGGCAGGAACATGGGCAATAGCCTGGGGATGAGAGACTGAAGGGAAGGAAGGGGGACCTGTAGTTGGGGGACATGACCTGGGGGCTTCTCTGGTTTCTGGCTGGGGAACAGTGATTTGCGGATGTGTAGCTTTTTGTGAAAATTCAGGAAATTGAGCATTCTGGTGTTGCTAGAGGTGACGCACAAAAAGTAAAAATATAAATGATTCTGTTAGTCTGGAACAAATACTAAACAAAAATATGGAGTAATTATCACACACTATGACTCCAACCTTGTATGCCTGTCCACTGGCTGAAGGATGGCTTGAGCTGGAAGCCTGCCAACTGAAAGTGGGACCCTGCAGACTGAGGTGCTGCAGGGACGGGGGCCACTCCCTGGCTTGCTCAATCTTTCTCCTTAACCGCCACTGGAACAAGATGTCCTCCTCACGGCATTTGGGGGGAGCCAGAGAAGGAGTCACAGAGGGTTTTTTGGAGGACACAGTTTGAAGAGAGCCTGAACTGACCTTTGCTGCAAATGTTCATAAACACATTGCACAATAACACTGTCACAACGGTCCAGATTGAAACATCAAGCAATAAAAAAGGGTTGAGTAACATTGAGTAAAACGGAAAGGATGAGTAGTCGGAGGGAAAGTATCAAGTAAAGTTCAAGAAAAATAAGAAAAAGGAAGTCCGAAAAAGGAAAATATTATTTTCAATACGCTGCCTTACCAGTGGATTTTATAAAACTGGGAATGAAAGTTCTTTGCACCGGCTCATCTACACTGACTGGTGAAGAGAAGTCGGAGCATCCCAGGCCCTCGGAGCTGACAGGGACAGATCCATCACTCTCAATACATTCTCTGCAGTACAAAAAGTTATTCACAAATCATAATTTGTTATTGTTTGTTTGTTATTATTATCATTGAACGTATCATCTTGGTACTAACTGGTCTTCTCACCCTCTCAGTAGAAGTCTGTTGGCCTTTTCTTGAAGGTGAAATATCTCTGAGTCATCAAATTCACCCTGCGAGGTGTCTGACACAATCTGAGAGACAAAAGAACGGACAGAACATTATTAAGCCAGTTTTGTTCTTGATATTACACAATAATGAACAATCACAATAAAGTGCAAATTCATATGACTAGATAATTAAATTTACAGCAACTGAGTAAAAAATATGTATAGCCAGTCACATAATCCGGCCTCAGACTGCAAACAAATATACAGAGGATCTTTTAGAATTGAGTTGAGAAATAAACTTGCCATGAGCAGGCTGAACAAGTCATAAATATATCAAACATGGCTGTTTAAACTATGTCTTCCCAGGCATTTAGTAAACACAGAGGGTTCCAAATGGACATGTGGAGTGGTGTTGAAATGTAAATATTTATATGCACCCTTAGCCAGCATAAGGTGTCTCTTCTACAGACACTTTGTGTCCCGGGCATTTAGACAAACCTGGCATAAACCAGGACAGGGTGCAGACCCAATAATGTAGCATCATATGCAAAGAATAAAAAACAAGATCGAGATTTAAAGAAAGAAATAAGTATACATTTGCAGGTAAGAGAAAGACATTAAAAGGATAAATTGTGGCTCAGTCAAATGCACGTACACTAAGGGATCCTCTGCATGGAGAAAGGGATCTGTCATGTTGATGCTTTCCAGCTGGACTGAAAATACCAGACCCATGGTCATCCTTATGAGGCCTGATCGCATCTGTTCAGAGGAGATTCCACAGAAACAAGGTGCACATTGAGATTAGGGGTGTGCCATATCGTATCGCTCACGATAATATTGGTATGTTTTTTTTAGGGTTAAAAAAGATGCATATCATGATATTGGCAACATTCCTACTTCTTGATGTAGTGGCTAACAATTAAAGTTGTTTTAATCGCAAAAAGCTACTTACTCTCTGTCGCTAAACACATGCAGGTTTCAAAATAAGAGCATGGTGTGTTAACATAATCCACCACAGAATTAACAAGAAGACTGTGAAAATAAGATGCCTTAAATAAAACATACAAGAACCTTTATTCTCCTTTACAAAATGTCATTAAAATATGCCCCCGGAACCCCTAAATGGTTATTTTTTATTATTTGCTCATACTCAAGAGTCAACGTTTTTGTATTTGGCAACTGTTGAGATTTGCACTTCACACTACATTTTAGTTTTTTATTTATTTATACAGACTAAAAAAAACATTTTCTATATCTTTTTAAGTATTTCGTAATTTCGTGAAGAATAATCGTTATCGCAAAAATAGCCTGAAATATCGTGATATTCTTTTAGGGCCATATTGCCCAGCCCTAATTGAGATTTATAAACTGATGATAATCAATATTCTCTGCTTTAAAAAACAGGAAGTGAGAATGTACTTTTATCTGTGGTTTTACTTGGTGTTGAACTGTGTGGTAGAGGTGAGGATGACATCCACCAAAATGGCAACTGCGTCTCTCCAGCGGAAGAAGGAAACTGCTGGCGTTCCTCCCGACTCTGCGGTCGACCATGGCGAAAGCGATCTATGTACCTTGAAGATCAAAGGTTATAATTAGTGATGCAAATAGTAACAACAATGACAATTTTCTATATTTAACACCACATTTCTGTATTACTTAGGGCCTTGCTTAAGGCTATGGTCTTGACATTATGGAACTAAAACATACTTTGCCATCACTGAATCCTGCTGTGCACTTAGTTCTGAGGAAACTGTAGATCTTCCTGCTTTCACACACTGTTTGGGTGTCTCCATGTCAGACAAGCTTGTACTGCTGGGAGGAGAAGAGCCACACTCAGTGGAGGGCCAGGATTCTGTAAAAACAGGTTGTCCATCACTGGCGGAAAAATGTTGGCCACTTTGTCTAAACAGCTTTTGTCTCTCTGGGCTCTGAGTGTGTGATTGCAGACTGGATCGCTGGTTGGAGCGTACAGGACTCAAAGACTGCAAAAGAACAACAAAGTGCAATGACTTAGGGAAGTAAAATGAGATGTGTCTTACAGAATTGTAAAGTTAGCTTTAAAACTCACCGTTTTTTTCTTGTTTTTAGACAAGGATTGGTTGCTGGATGGGTGGTAGTGTGCCTTCCCCACTCTAGATGCTGGTGGGAAGGGATTCTGCCTTGTGAACAAAGGTCCACTGTTAAAAAAACAAAAATAGCACTCATGAATTACTGTAACAACTGCTTAGGGCAGTAGTTCTCAACCTTTTTGAGTCGTGACCCCCAATTTAACATGCATGTTGTCCGCGACCCCCGCTCACTGAACACAATCTCACACGCACAGTTCAGATCACCCAAAAAAGAAACAAAAATGACCAAAAAAAGGAAACAAAATGACCAAAAAAGACACAAATTGACCAAAAAAGGAAACAAAACTATACCAAAAAAGACACAAAATGACCAGAAAAAGAAACAAAATTACCAAAAAGACAGAAAATGACTAAAAAAAGACAGAAAATGACCAAAAAAAAGGAAACAAAATGACTAAAAAAGACACAAATTGACCACAAAATGATCAAAAAAAGACACAATATGACCCAAAAAAAAGACATTAAGTTACCAAAAAGACTACAACACATTAACACATGAACACTTTAACACAGTGGAGACAGAGCTGACTTCCAAAATGATTTGGCGACCCCCAGAAATCATCTCGCGACCCCAATTGGGGTCCCGACCCCAAGGTTGAGAATAGCTGGCTTAGGGTACTTTACCAATTTGACCATTAGCTCTTACCTGGATTTCATTACAGCTTTAGAAAGTCACAGGTGATTCATAATAGACAGGCTAATGCACAGTAGAAGTTGCTTCAGTGTGGGTCTGGTCCTAACTGGAAAAATAAATTAAAGCTGGACCCGCATGGCTGTCTGACTGTGTAACGTAGGTTTTACCATAATTTACCTATCTGATAACTAGAAAAGATGACCACAGGACCACAATAGCCTTCCGAGCTCACTTTGCATGTCCACAAAATAAAGTTACCATGGAGTCAAAGTACGACAGTACGACAGAAACTGTCCATAAAATAGTAAATTAAGATTCTACAACGGGTACTTTCAAAATCAATTCAGTCAACGAGTTCAATTCGTAAATAAAAACATAATTACTCCGCTCTTTTGCCAAATAAAACACTTGCAGAGAAACCAGAAGAAAGCGTCACTGTTTCACCGTTCGTTATTTACTTCGAGACTTACAGCCAATAGGCGCCGAGTTTATTATGATGGACACGAACATCAGCCAATCACATAGAAGATCCTCTCAGCACAAGAACCAATCAGTTGACAAGAAACCGGCAGCGCGCGGAAGAGGAAAGTCTGCAAAAGCTATGCGTTGATCAAAAACAAGCTACGTTAGCAACGGTAATCTGAGCTAGTAGCCGCTACGGTCCAACAAATTATAAATCGTCCAGTCTTCAGTTTATTTTCAGCGAATGTATGGTGACTACTAGTGGCAATTCCAAGTAAGCTCATCGGTAAAATACGTAAATGTAGACGAGACAATCTATCGTACACGTTATCCAGTGGTCAAGGTGGCTAGCTGATTGTAAACGGTCTTAATCTCAGCTAGCTAAACTAGCTAACTCAACATTAGCAAACCAACGTCCTACGTCATATAATTTATAGGACAGTGGAAATAATGCATCACGTCAAGATCAAGACTGAAAGGCCAGGTGAGTAACGTTACCTTAGTATATCTTCACACTGTTGAAATAAGTCATTTTTCTTCAAAATGTTTTTTTGTTGTTGCCTAAATCAGCTGTTCTCAACCTTGGGGTCGGGACCCCAATTGGGGTCTTGAGATGATTTCTGGGGGTCGCCAAATCATTTTGGAAGTCAGCTCTGTCTCCACTGTGTTAAATTGTTCATGTGTTTGTCTTTTTGGTCACTTAATGTCTTTTTTTTTGGTCATTTTGTGTGTTTTTTGGTCAATTTGTGTCTTTTTTTGATCATTTTGTGGTCAATTTGTGTCTTTTTTGATCATTTTGTGGTCAATTTGTGTCTTTTTTGGTCATTTTGTTTCCTTTCTTTGGTCATTTTGTGTCTTTTTTAGTCATTTTGTGTCTGTTTTTAGTAATTTTGTTTCTTTTTTGGGTAATTTTGTGTCTTTTTTGGTAATTTTGTGTCTTTTTGGTGATTTTGTTTCTTTTTTGGGTAATTTTGTTTCTTTTTTGGGTAATTTTGTGTCTTTTTTTTTGGTAATTTTGTGTCTTTTTGGTCATTTTGTTTCTTTTTTGGGTAATTTTGTGTCTTTTTTGGTCATTTTGTTTCCTTTTTTTGGTCATTTTGCTTATTTTTTGGGTGATCTGAACTGTGCGTGTGAGATTGTGTTCAGTGAGCGGGGGTCGCGGACAACATGCATGTTAAATTGGGGGTCGCGACTCAAAAAGGTTGAGAACTACTGGCCTAAATCATCATCTCATGAAGCCGGCCACCTATGGTAAAATCACCTCCATCCTCAGTTGATCAGATCATGATTTTACCCCTTTTAAGATCATCACTTCTTTAACAATTTTCCACATTCATAGGCATCAGATAAGAACCCAGCAAAGAAGAGCTAGAGGGAGATTGTTTAGTTATCAGTTTAGTTTATCAGTGTTTTATTGTTGACACTAATATTGGTAACACTTTACTCTAAGGTGTCTACATAAGAGTGACATGAGCGTGTCATAAACATGACATGGGATGCATCATGAACATTAATGACACTTAGAAGTAACATTAATGCTCATGATACTTGTCATGTCATGTTTCTGACAGGCTTGTGTGACTCTTATGTAGACACCTTCAAAATAAAGTGTTACCATATCTTGCTTAAGTCACAAAGGCATGTTCAAAAATTGCCTAAGTCATTTATTTCTCTTAAGTTACATAATTTACACACAGTGTTGTTACTATGCCAATAGCCATCCTTTGTTACATCCTTTTTGAGTGAAATGATCAATAAATGTCATATGTTACACTTTTGGTGAAGTTTTTTGTGTTTCCTGCAAAACTTGAAAAAATGAGTTTGCCGATTATTTTTAACAGGGTGAAGATATTTATCTTAAACGTCCTCCTGACCTGTGCTTGTTAGCAATTCAGTAATAACACATGTATTCAACATTAGCTCTTGATTGATCAGGTGATCAGGAACCATGTTTTTAAAGCGCCCACTGTTTACCACTCGTATCATTGCTCCTGCAGATCTAGAGGGGGCTGGTGCCCGCAGCAGATTGGATGCTGTGTTAAAGGGACTGGTAGAGAGGAGTGAAAATGAAAGGTCAATAAAACTATAATTCTCAAGATTTTAAATTAATCTTATCATTGTGATTACTTTTCTATCAGAGTAATATTGTTGTATTTTGAACAGGGAGCAGAATGAGGGTGATACTGGAAAAATATCAGCAGACTCCTTAAACAAGTATGACTCAATCATTTGGATTTCAAATGTATTTGTATTTGATTATACTGTAGCTGGTACTGTGAAGTTGGTGAATATCCTTTATATTATTTCAAAATTAAATATTAAAGGAAAATTTTCTGTTTCACATTCTATCTCTAGGGATTTGTCTCCATCATCTGCTGGGAAAAGGCAAGTGTCTACCTTCAACTGAACTGACAGTAACTCGAAAACATACATACTTCTCTTTCTAGATTTGTCACCGTTAAATGAAAAATCAATGTCCTGTCAATGATTCTATTATTTCACATGGACATATTGCACGTCTACACACCATCACTGATTTTAAAAGCAGTGATGTTTTTGAATTTAGAAAGTCCTCATCCTTGGTTTGTTTTTTGTTTTCTTCCAGGCCATCAGCTCGATTTCCACAGCACCGAAGGAAGAAGCGCAAAGAGATGGAGGAGGGCATACCAGAGAGCAATCAACACAAACAAAGTAAATTAAGTGCAAATACTGTAAATGAATAAGCAAGAAATTACATTGTAGTATTTGTCCTTTTTTGTCCCTTAGTTTCTGTGTGGCCTTTTACTTCATTTTACAGCGCCTTACCTTTTTCTTAATCTCCCCATCTTTTATCTTTCTCCCCTCGTTAGATGCTTACATTATTAAGTTGTTCGATCGCAGTGTGGATCTGGCTCAGTTCAACACCAGCACCCCACTCTATCCTATCTGCCGTGCCTGGATGAGAAACAATCCTTCAGTTCGAGAGCCGCCTGCTTCCCCAAGCCCTCCTCACAGCATGGTGGAGGAAGAGGTATGTAGGATAACTAAAACTTTATTTAGAATATGCAAAAAATAAAGTATTCCTTAGTTATAAGATATAGTTTACTTTTCAGTTTGAGGCACAGCTGTTCAAGGTTCCAAGCTTGTTTCCTTTGGGATGCTACTATTACTGTGACCAAAATTATTATGGAATATTAAGTCAAATCCATTTAATTCTACATAAGTATCTATAGAATCTGAGAAAATGTTTTATTTTGTTGCCACTGTTTTTAAATTATTTTATGTTTTGTTGTACAGTTACCTTGTGTGTTTTGAAAGGCGCTTATAAATAAAATGGATTATTACTATTATTATTATTATTATTATTATTAAAATGTGTGTTTGTTGTTTGAGGAAAGGTAGTTTGCTCTTGAGTATTTCAGCTTTTAAGTGGTTTAAGTACCACAAACAAAATTAAATTCCCATCTATGTGTATGGTGGTTGTAGATATCTCTGAATCCCTGCATATAAAACTGTATAACTTAACACCACCATTGGTTAGTGAGTATACGTTTTTTGTGTTTGTATTTTGTATTAATGTAATACTTTTTACTGTCGTTAACATGATCAGCCCTTTTGCAGACAATTGACTCACTAAAAAGTATTAGTTATTTCTTAGCTCTAAAGATGCCGCGATGCCATTGGTCTTCGAGCATCATAACGCCAGGAATGGTTTGGTATAAAGGACTGTTTAGCTGAAGTCCTTTTTCCAAATGCCTTTCTCTTCACCAGCTTACAGACATGATGAATGGTAAAGGTCAGAATGTGTACAGACTCCCTCCTCCGACCTCCTGTCCAATCAGCACCTCTGGTGAACCCATCAACCTCAGGATCCCACAGACTGAAAAACCCACTGTTTCCAAGGTTCGGTGAAATATACACATAAGAATGATTGACTGTGATTTACTTACATAATGCTATTGAATTACTAATTACAGCAAATTCATTATTTAAAAAGTTAACTGATCAATTGTAACTAACTGAATCTGAACATTTTCTTTTTTCATAGTTAACAGATTCAGTTCCTGTACCAGGTTCGCTCATATGTGACCACATGGAACGTTGGAAAAAGATAAGGCAAAAGTATGTTCTTTTTATTGACCTGTGTATTGTTGACAACCTACTTTGATGTCAGGGTTTCACCCGTGGGTGTTCTTCTGTGTTACTTGGTTAACACACATATATTTATATAAATATCACTGAAATGTCCAAAGGTTTAAAAATAAATTGTGCTAACAAATATTGCTATTTTTTTCCAGATGGAAGGAGTGCTCTAACAAAAACCAGTTAAGATACAGTGAGAGTATCAAGGTGCTGAAGGAGATGAAGGAGCTCTATGATCGCTAACTGTAGCTCCCCATCACAGAAAGACTATGCAGTTGAAAAGCAGCCATGGTGTAGCAGCCATTGTTTGAACACACCTTCCATCGACACAGTTGGAGTCAAAGGACAGCAAGTACAGAACCTTGAGCCTTAAATATACCACATCTGTCTTATGCATTGCAAGAAAAAGACATTTAAAAAAAAATAGTTTGAGTTTGTTTAATTTCCTGTGCGGGATTGTGTCCCAGTGTGATGTGGGACTACTTTTTTGGTTTTCACAAAAGTTCTGTGTAGATGTCTGAATAAATTAATTCGTTTTCAGGAACACTGTGACTTCCTTCTTTCTCTGGCATTCTCAGCATTAACAATACTGATTGACGGCTGTGGACCAGTGGTTTCCAAATGGTGCCCCGCAGGCAGCACACCGGTGTGTCATGAGACAAGCTCAGGTGTGCCATGGAATTTTGTGACAACCATACACTATTAATGCAGTATGGCTCACAGCAATATTGCCAAAATGAGTGGCTTCTACTGGCAGCAGGAGATCATCTTGTCCTCATACCTAAATGTAACAATTGCTATTTTAAACATGTGGTTGATGTCAACTAGGCTGTTTAACTTTAGGCCCAAAAAGAGTTAAATGGAGTTGCTGTGGATTGGCTGATTTCCATCGCACCTGCTAAAACCACCAATAATGACCTAAATGAGCCATATCACAGAGCATTCAGGAAAAAAACACACACAATTATTCATAAACATGATGGTTTACGGTTGTAAAAAAAAATAATTTGGGCTTCATGGCTGGGTTTCATTGAATTTGGGCTACAAAACCACTGAACCACAGTTAGTAAGGCTTTATAGAAGACTTTAGACTTCTATGGAAGACTATAGAAGTTTAAACAGTAAATAAATAATGGTGTAATGAAGGAATATGAATTCAGGTGTACGTTGAGATTTTGGCTTGCACTTTGATATGTCTTGGGCACAAAGTGTGAAAACCACTGATGTAGAGTATAGTCTCTGCCATTTCCAGATAAGGTTTGAAAACAGCAACTAAAGAAAACTGATGTGGTTTCCTGTAAGATGAGATCAGCCTCTGTAGATAGTGGTGTGCACTTGTGTTAAAGGAACAGAACAATTAATTAAAAATATGTTTTTATTTACAGTATTCAAATGCATACAGCTCATTATTAAAGCTCAGTTTTGTGGATGCTGCTATGAACAATCAATCATTAAACATGGGCAAAAAATACAAACTTAAACATGAACTGTTCTCTTAAACATATTAATTATAGACAATTCCATATCTGGTGTATGTGATGTCATCAAACTGCATGCACTTTTAAGACAAACAACAAATATTTCAACTGTCCCAGTGTGTAGAGATGTACTGTCTGAATCAATTCAACATGTCATTTTCAGTTTTCTTTCTCTACGATTGATTACAATAAAATAATATATATATTTTTATATATATAAAAATAATCCTGATTTATTTAATTTACATTGCTTGTATTGGTGGTTTTAATCAGTGCTCAGCATCACTCTCCTCAGTGATGACAACTGTTTTGTGGAAGTTTCAGGAGGCTGTGGAGGCTCATTCAGTGCTCGCTGTCTCTGTCTCGGCAGCGATCACCACTTTGCTTTCTGTAAAGTTGTAGGAAGTAGCTGTGACTTTCATATCCTCAGGTGCCGTAGAGTCAGACTTCCGGGCAACCCGAGAAAAGTGTGAGGACAAGGAGCGAGAGGACATGTGGTCCTCAGCCAGGGCACTCTCTAGGACAAAGAAAACAGACTGCCCGAGTTTGTTCTGGAATTCATCACACATGAAAACATAGAGAATGGGGTTCAGGCAGCTGTTAAAAAAAGCCAAACTCAAAAACGGAGGACCTAAAATCTCAACGATGCTACCAAGATTTCTGTCAGTGTAGGACTTTAATTCTATAAAATGCACAACATGGTAGGGCAACCAGCAGATGAAAAATGCAAGAACGATGGAGAAAATGATTGGGCGAGGTCTCTTTTTCCTTGTTCTCTGCAGACGCCCTGCACGAACACCTATGGCCACATAAGAGACAAATATCACCAGGAATGGGATGAGGAAGCCGACAACAAAGCGAAAAATGCCAAGAGTCCAAACTTTTTCAAGTGTCATGGATGAGGTATAGCCACAGACAGTCTTTCCATCCCTGATTCCAATGTCTCGAAAAGCTGCATAAGGGATGGTGCAGGCCGCAGCAGTTATCCAGATGACTACACATATGACCTGCGCTTTGCAAACGGTGCGCTCGTTTTGTGCCCACACCACCACCCAGATTGACAGGCAACGATCCAGACTTATGGCTGTCAAAAGAAAGATACTGGCAAACATGTTGACTACAACCACAAAGCTGTTGAGCCTACACATGATTAGTCCAAAGTGCCATTGGTGACCTTGAGAGGCAGAAATGATCGAGAAAATCAGGAAGGCCGTGAAGAAGAAGTCAGCCAGGGCCAAGTTGAGAAACCAAACGGAGTTGACGGTTCTCTTCATCCTGCAGCCGGTCACGTAGATGACCAGCCCGTTGCCCACAGTCCCCAGTATGAATATCAGGCAGTAGAAGACTAGGGAGGCCTTACGCACATTAGTGATAACCTCAGTCCAATCTGTTTGCTGTGCAGTGGAAGTGTCGTTACCTAATGAACAACAAAGAAATGTGTTACTACACACATTAGTATCTTCAACACATTCTTAGTATGCAAACAGAAAACTGATTATTTGATTATTTTTTTCACCAGACTACATAAATTATTTTAATAAGTGCATGTAATTAACTTGCATTTGAAAATACTCAAGTCCTGACACATTCAGGACACATTCCTGGCTGCCACTATAGTACTAAATAGGGTGACGCAGTCACAGAATACTTTGTTCTTAATTGCAAGTAAACATTTCCACTTATTTCACTCACTTGCTGTTGTTATCAGAAAATATTACCTATTAACTAAAAATCAAAGTTCATACAAGTCTTTTTAGATAACCTTGGAGAGATATTATGGTAAATCACCTTCATTGTTTTTACTGCAATTTAAAATCAATGCAATTTTATGTATAAAGTATCTTACCCGTCCCCATTTTTCTGGTGTGGTGAGAGTCTTTTTGATATCTGTCTGCTTCTGCCGTTACTTTCTCTCTCTCTCTCTTTAATTACTCCTCCTTCTCTGCCCAGCTGCCAATGAGACAGTACTTCTGCTACTGCCAGGGCGTTGGAGTGGCCAAAATAATAAGAACACCTTAGTATGTAATGCAATCCAACGAGACTGCATCATCTGAAAAAAAATCAAACCCCCCTTGGTACTTTACTTAAAGCTTCGTCTGCTTTTCATTTTCATTTAATTTAAAATGCTTTTTTCTTCTATTTTAATACTCTTAGTACACGTTAGTTGGAAGCAACAGTCTGGTCGATCCAGCCAGCAGATAAGACACAGGGGGGTACACAAGAGACAATACCAAGAAGGGACCACACTCCACTGTTCTCACAGACCAGAGGGCCACCAGAATCACCCTGAAAAGATACAAATATATTTTGAAGAGCATGTATGTGAAACCGTGGATCAAGCTTGTGACATTAATATTAATATTAATATCAATGCACTGAGAGGACTTGTGTTCTTTGCAGCTTTTTACAGGATGTGGGCTGGCCTGCCACTAGTTTAAAACTATCAGCAGGAAGCAAGAACCTCACCGTTGATGAGGAAGATAGAACTGTTTTTAGCAACATAATCAAGTTATTAACAACCCATTAATGAGGAAGCAATCTCTTTTGCTATAGTTATTTACTAAATCTATAAAAGCTCTGACAGTAAAGATGAAAAAATGTTGTAAATATTAAACTTTGGATATCATGTCCGTCATGTATAATTTGTAAGTAATTATTAATTTACAACTTATTTGTTAATATTAACTTAATATAATATTTATAATATATTAATATTAACAGTTTAATATCAATCAATTATATATATATATATATAGAGATATAGATATATACTCATTTCTGTAAACGATTTGTAAATGTATCAACAAATTATCTTTTGCCAATGTAAAACAATTTAGATTCAAAATTTTCAGCTGATTGTTTGTTGAAAAAATTATTTTGACAAATCAACAATCGACAGACCAACAATAAAAACAGAGAACAAGCAAAAATAACTAACACAAAGTGAGTCTCATGCTGGGTAAAAAAACAGTAAATAAAAGTGGGTTTTAAAATGAATCTCACTATTGCCAAAGGACCCAAGTCGACAGGGCAGGATTCCCAGGAGCCACTAGGGCCAAACACAATCACCTCTGTTTTTTCTGTGTTAAAATTGAGGAAGTTAAGGGCCATCCAGGCTTTTACATCGTCAAGACAAGCCACCCTGTTGGCCTGTTTAATAGAAAATGTCTCACTTTTCCTCAGGGGGACATAAATCTGGCTGTCGTCAGCGTAGCAATGAAAAGAGACGCCATGTTTTCTAAGGATGGACCCTAGGGGCAGCAAGTAAAGGGAGAAAAGCAAAGGTCCTAAAATTGAACCCTGTGGGACCCCATATAAGAGCGGAGCAGTGGAGGTAATGTTTTGGAATGTACGTGGTACACATTCATAATTACTGGGTAAATAGAAAGTAATTACTGGGTACTTACAGGTAAATATCAGAGTCATTACTACCCTCACTGTCACTACACAGGTTGGTTGGTTGGTAATACATAATCTATAATTCCTGGTAGTTTTCAGTATATATCTAGTAAATACTAGGTAACTTGTTGGTATTTACCAGGTAAATATCAGGTAACTACAAGTAAATAATTGGTAGCTACAGGTAAATATGTGATCATTTTTGAGTAAATACCTGGTAAGTACCAGGTAAATATATAAAGTTATTATCACCCTAACAAAGTCACATATAGTAACAAAGATCAGTGGGTTTATTGACTACAATATGCAATTGCAGGTTTTCTACCAGGTAATTATTGGGTAAATACCTGGTAGATGTCAGGAAAATATCTAGTAAATATCAGGTAACTTGTTGGTATTTACCAATGTAAATACTGGGTAATTACCTGGTAAGTACTTGGTAATTACAAGGCAATTACATTTAATTACCTGTTATTACTTAATAAATACAGCGTATTACCAGGTATTTACCTGATAATTACCGGACTGTAAAAGGAAGGGTTACCAAAGTCTTTGATTAACAAGCGTGCTGACGATCGCACAATTTTTCCTTTTTTTATTTACCTCCTCGTCTGGTCCTGTCTGCTCACCGCGGCCACTAGCCACTAGCTGCTGCCCTCTTCCACCCCGGCGCAGAGACGAACAGCCGGCTCTAGGCCTGCTAGCCGCCAGCTGCTATCTCTCCAATGTCTCTACCCGGGCTTGGCCTTCGTCTGCCTCGAGATTGGACCTTCCTTACTCCGTTTTCTCTCCATTCTTCTGTAGACCAGTCATTAGCAGCTAGCAACTAGCTGCTGCATCTCTGGTCCTCTGCTAATACTCCGCTCTTCAACTCAGGAATATTACCTGCCACTTTACTCCAAACTGCCTCGCTGAAATTAAATCCCTCAGACTCCTGCGTCATCCTCGATATGTGCACAGAGCAGCCAGACTCAACTTTGTGTTTTCCAACCATGCCACGCCCACAATACTGTCTGACTGGTGCTGCGCCGCACAGCTACGACGTCATCACAACAAAGAGCACCGGGTCTGAGCGACCGGCCCCCAAAATACAATAAGGAATTCTTAAGTGAGTTTTCAAACTTCCTTGCAGGAGTGATGCCCAACTATGATCGTGTCCCTCTTGTCGGCGATTTTAATCTGCATGTGTGCTGTCCTGATACGCCTATGGTGAAGGACTTTTTAAACATTGTGGACTCTTTTAACCTGAAGCAGTGTGTGTCCGGCTCCACACACAAGCATGGTCAAACTTAGAGATTGGTGATTGTGTGTTTTCTGATCATGCACCAGTCTTATTTAGCGTTGATCTCCTCTGTGTGCCAGCTAGACGTTGTTCACCTGTCAGCTCTGTCGTGCTATTAACCCCCTCACTGCTGGAAACTTCTCTGCTGCCTTCTCTGCTGTCTGTGTGCGCCCCGATTCAGCCACTGCTGATACGGAGGAGTTCTGTTCCTGGTTTAACTCCTCCGGCCTTTCTATAATGGACTCTGTGGCTCCTCTAAAACCCAGGCAGTCTAAGGCTAGAGCTGAACCCTGGTTTAATGACAGAACTCGTGCAGCCAGACGGGAATGTCGCAGAGCCGAATGCAAGTGGGAAAAGGACAAGCTGCAGATTTCATTTCAGATTTTAAAGGACTGCTGGTGCTCTTATCAAAATATTGTAGAGGAATCCAAAAGAGAGTATCTGTCAAGCATTGTCACAAAAAACTACAAGAACCCCCGTGTACTGTTCAGAACAATTGACTCTGTCCTGAATGTCCCACAGCCTGTATGTTTAGATACATCCATCAATGTGTGTAACAGTTTTCTGCACTTTTTCATTGACAAAGTTGCCTCCACAAGAGCTCTCATCTCTCCACCCACCTTTGACCCTTCTGTTTCTGTTCCTTGCCCAGCATTTGATCAAGTGACTCAAGTGTCAACAAGTGTCAGTGTTAGAGGATGTGGTGTCCCATATGAAACCATCAGGTTGATGTGGTCACTCCCCACTTCTTTAAAAAAGTTTTCTCTTTCCTAGGGCCCTCGGTTCTGACTATTGTAAATAACAGCCTGTCCTCTGGTGTTGTCCCCATAAGCCTCAAACATGCAGTCGTACAACCTTTGCTGAAGAAGCCTTGCCTTGACAGCACAGTTTTAGCTAATTTCAGGCCCATTTCTAAGTTGCCATTTGTCTCCAAAATCCTGGAGAAAATAGTTTATGCACAACTAAAAACATTCCTTGATGAACACAGTACCATGGAGGTTTTTCAGTCTGGTTTTAAAACATTGCATAGCACGGAGACTGCTCTTTTAAAAGTTTTTAATGATATTTGAATGGCAAATGATAGTGGCAACCATGTTGTTCTTGTGCTGCTCGATTTGACCGCTGCCTTTGATACTGTTGATCACTCTATTCTGTTGAAGCGTCTGCAGCAGCTTGTGGGCATTGGTGGTAGCGCACTGGAGTGGTTTAGGTCCTACTTAGTGGACAGGACTATGTGTGTTGGTCTTGGGGCTAGTGAATCCTGCACTGCTCCGCTCTTATATGGGGTCCCACAGGGTTCAATTTTAGGACCTTTGCTTTTCTCCCTTTACTTGCTGCCCTGGCGAGACATGGCGTCTCTTTCCATTGCTACGCTGACGACAGCCAGATTTATGTCCCCCTGAGGAAAAGTGAGACATTTTCTATTAAACAGGCCAACAGGGTGGCCTGTCTTGACAATGTAAAAGCCTGGATGGCCCTTAACTTTCTCAATTTTAACACAGAAAAAACAGAGGTGATTGTGTTTGGCCCTAGTGGCTCCTGTGAATCTTGCCCTGTCGACTTGGGTCCTTTGGCAGCTTATACAAAGTCGACTGTCACAAACCTGGGTTTTAAAATGGACAGTGATTTTAAACTGGAAGACCAAATTAGTGCAATAGTGAAATCTTGTTTCTTTCACCTCAGGCAGCTTTCTAAAGTGAAATCTTTTCTTGCACACAAGCACTTTGAGACAGTGATCCATGCTTTTATTACCTCTCGGCTGGATTGCACTTTAGGGTTCATTTTAAGATTCTTTTATTTGTTTTTAAGTCTTTAAATGGCCTCGCCCCGCCCTACCTCTCTGAGCTCCTACACCTCTACGCCCCTGCACGTTGCCTCCGGTCGGCTGATCAGCTGCTCCTCAGGGAACCGAGGTCCAGGCGTAAACTCAGAGGGAATCCGACTTTCTCTGTCGCTGCTCCCAGCCTTTGGAACATTTTACCTTTGCACATCAGACAGGCCTCCTCACTCTCTGCTTTTAAAATAAATCTTAAAACCCATTATTATTCACTGGGTTTTAACTCAACATGAGCCTTTGCTCTGTTTTATTTTTTGTTTTTATTTGTCCTTTGTGTGTTTTTTTTTTAAATTAAGATTAATTTTAAAATTGAGATTAATTTTAAAACCCACTTTTATTTACTGTTTTTTTTGTTTTACCCAGCATGAGACTCGCTTTGTTTTAGTTGTTTTTGCTTGTTCTTTGTTTTTATTGTTTTTATTGTTGGTCTGTCCTGCCATGTACAGCACTTTGTATCAGCTAGCGCTGTCTTAAAGGGCTATACAATTTGTGACACTGATCTTGAGTGCCCACTTTGACATTGTGCCTCTGAATGCAGTCGACATCACTTGCACCTGCTCAAACAACCCATAATGAACAATATGAGCCTTAGCCATTAAGCTTTTTTTTACTGTCTGCAAACAAAGTGTCCTGTCCTGCCCCCCTATAGTCCACCACAGGCTCAATTGTTTTTGCTGATATTAAGCTTCAGGGGATTCATTAGTTAAAATAGGGATAACTTTCATATTCCCCCAAAATACACTTAATTCCTGTAACTAAATTCCTCTTCACTACATATATTGATAAATGATTCTGAACACATGGATGTAAACTGCAACTTGACTGATTGACAGAGACATGCAACCCTGAGGCAGTAGTTCTAGTCTCAAAACAATATTGACATGCTCATATGTAAAGTGAAAGATGCCCAATTGCACACCATTGTTAATGTTTTATTTGTGGACAGGTTTCTTCAGACTGCTGAGATGCTGAAACCTTCCACTCCATCTGCGAGCCACGACAGCACCGGCTCTTCAAGCAGTGATGATGGAGCGGAGTATTACCCTCATATAGGTGGATTTGCAATACAAACACACAGTCTCATACACCAGACAGTATTTTAATATGCAAATTAATTTATTTGAATTTCATCCTTCCGGCAGTGTTCCTCCAGAATAAGGCCAGACGGGATGATTTCTGCCCGAGGAACCTGAAGAACATGCACATGGTGGTGGACAAATTAATGGCCCACTCTCATCTCAAATACAAAGGTTCAGGAATAATCTCTTCATACAAATATATTCTGTTCATGCTTAATCCCTTTTAAGGGTCTAATGCAGGCATGTCCAAACTATTCCATTACCAAGGGCAATGTGGCTGCAGGTTTTCCTTCCAACCAAGCAGAAGCACAACAGGCACGAGTCATTTAATCAACTGATCTCATTGTTCAAACAGCTATTGGTTGAATCAGGTGTGTCAGGTGTCAGGTCTTCTTGTCAGGTCGTCTTGGTTGGAACAAAAAACTGCAGCCACACGGCCCTTAATGGAATAGTTTGGACATGCCTGGTCTAATGGTTTAGAACATATTAGTATTTGAGGTTATTGAGGTATTAGTATTTGAGGTCGGCAGCATTCAAAAGTGACCAAAACATCAGGCAGAAAGGAGGAACATAGGAACTGAGAAGTGGTCTGTGGTCACCACCTGCAGAACCACTCCTTTATTGCTAATTGCCTATAATTTCCACATGTTGTCTATTCCATTTGCACAACAGCATGTGAAATTGATTGTCAATCAGTGTTGCTTCTTAAGTGGACAGTTTGATTTCACAGAAGTGTGATTGACTTGGAGTTACATTGTGTTCTCTAAGTGTTCCCTTTATTTTTTGAGCAGTGTAGTTGCTTCATGATGCCACACATGCACCCAACCCATACTTTCTTATTTGTTTAAGGCACTTTGTCCATGCTGGACTGCAATATCCTGCCTGGCTTGGGGCAGGACTTTCTGTCACCTGAAGTCAACATGTTCCTCCTCCCTATGCAGGAGAATGATGGGGAGGATAATCTGACCAAAGCAGGTTAGAGAGAATTTGTTTTCACATAAAGCAGAACTCAATGTCGTCCTGTATCTTGTGCAAGACATGAATCAATCTCCATACCGTGTCTAGGGTCAGGAACGTACCCACTCTTCTCTCTGCTGCCGGGGTACAGAGGACATCCTGCCTTCTCCACTATGGTTTCAAAACTCCGCAGCCAAATACTGGCCATGCCCCGCTGTCAGCTATCACACACCATCCTCACTGAGAAGAACTGGTAAACATCACATTTATCTTTGCTCACTTTCCATTTAAAATAATATGAAGTTCTGTCTATTAAAGTACCATACCACTGTGGCTCATTTGGTAGAGAGGTCGTCTACAGCCTCGGCCACCAGTATGAGTGTGTGTGTGAACGGGTGAATGAGCGTGGTCTGTAGTGTAAAGTGCTATATAAGTGCACCCCATTTACCATTTACCACTAATTAAAAACAGACAGGCCAAAAACAATGTGAAGCAACCAAACACGAAAATACAAATGCTTTAACAAAAAGGGCATCATTTCTACTGTGGATGTAGGGACATTTTCATCTCAGGGCCTGTTCAAATTGTATGCACACTTTTACTGCTTAGCTCATAAAATGTGCTCCTAAAAAGATAAGATAAGATAAGAAATACTTTATTCATCCCAGCAGAGAAATGTAGGTGTTCCAGCAGCCAACATACACACAACACAACACAACACAACACAACACAACACAACACAACACAACACAACACATGTATACATACATATTCCACCTATACAGAACATGAACCCACAATACATAGCCTAGTATAGAAGAAGTGGAATGGATGGTCCATGTGCATTAGTAGCTGTTACTCATAGATAACAGTTACAGCAAGTGTGCAAATATACAGGTGTGTAAATACATAAACAGGTGTGCAAATATACATGTGCAAAAAAACGTGCAAAAATACAGTTTGGTAAATACAGTATAAGCAGCTAAGCTAAAATTTAAATAATATTAAAAAAATATTATTTTGTCCTTACTAAAAGGGGATTCATTATAAAGTGCAATTGCAGTAGGTAAAAACGTATTCTTGAATCTGTCCTTTTTGCAGCTTAGCTGCCGTAGCCTCCAACTAAAAACACTCTTTTGTTTACACACTAGACTGTGCAAAGGATGCATGTTATTGTCCATAATACTCAACAATTTCTGCACCATCCTTCTCTCCATCACCACCTCCAGGGACTCTACAGCACAGAGCCAGCCCTCCTAATCAGCTTGTTTAGCTTTTTAGAGTCACAAGCCCTTACGCCGCTGCCCCAACTGCCACAACAGAATGATAAAACACACATAACATTTTTCTACACACATTAAAGGACCTAAGCTTCCTCAAAAAGTAGAGTCTGCTCTGACCTTTCCTGTAGACAGCTTCAGTGTGTTGCTTCCAGACCAGTTTATCGTTCATGTGCACACCCAAGTATTTGTAGCTCTCTACCACCTGCAAAAAGCAAGCTATAAAAAAAAAATGATACATTATATTCTACTTTCTTCATACTACTTTTTTCCACCTATATCTGACCTAATAATTAATATAAAAAACAAATTGATTTTTGAATATTTTTACCCTTTATATGCCATGTTTATGCCAGTACATTCTTGTTTGTATAAATCACATGTTTTTTCTCTATATGCTGAATATGGTCAAAATGATGCAATCTGATAGCCTGGCTAACACCAGACCAAATCTCATTGGAGATTAGGTCTGGACACCTACAATGTATTTCTCCGTAGAGGAGGTGTGGTTTACGATCCTCCAGAGCCGTTTATTGGACGCTTAGAATGTCTATCAAAGCGTCTGTAGGTAGCTCTTAGCCAATCAGATCAGTTATACCAGATGACGTAGTAGAGCAACAGAGATGGATGTTTGTTGTGTGTGTGTCTGTGAGAGAGTGTTGTTTGCTGCTTTGCTTCTCCAGTTCTCGCTTTCTGCAAGATTATTTATTTTCACGCTTTATTCCCCCTCATGTCATTCAGCCACACACATCCACTGATTTTATGGGCAATAAACAAGCTGCTGCGGGTCTCTGGGGGCTCCGCTGTCCCCCGATTCGGAGCGAGATCACCTGCGGTGACCGGCGGTCTCACCGGCTCGGCGCAACGAGCCGCAGAAACCGCCCGTGCGGCGCTAATAGCCCCGCTACCGGTGATCTCGCTACGAGCCGGGGGACAGCGGAGCTGCCGAGAGACCTTTCGCCTTTCAACTTTCGCTCTAAACAATTTAAAACACCATCTACAGCTAAAGAGAGTTTCGCGTCCGCAGCAGCCATGTTGGATCCGGAAAGCTTCCAAGTGCCGAGTAGTACGCGTCATCGTCTCACCGTCCCTCCCCGCTCTGTGATTGGATCCCTAAAACAGGGCTAAGATAATCGCCTCGTTTCCAGACCGTCTGGAGGTTCGAAATCAAATTCGAGCGCGCAAGGCAGTCTGGGTATACCCAGGCTAGCAATCTGATGGAAAGTAGTAAAAATGATCAATTCCAAAGATTTAACAAAATGCATGTATTATGCTTTAACGTAAGTGAGATCAAATGTTGCATTTGGGAGCTGAGCTGGAAGTAACAAGATCAAATACAAATACACAATCTTGCCAAAATTCATGCCAAATGCATGAACACAGCCTAACTATTAAAAAAAATGAAGAGTGAAAAGCGACAGTTAAAAGCATAGTGTGATACAGGAAACATGCAGGGGAATAGTGTGGTTTGAGGTGTACAATAACAAATGCTAAAGACATAGTGCTTCCTTTCTTTTCTACAGCACCACTAAATATTCTACTCGGCGTCAATTTCACCTGAGCTGCCCCCACCAGAGGGAAAAACAGTCTATGGCGCTCTATTCACTTTGTACTGAATGAAGGAGTGCCTTGATAATTCCATCCGCAAACAAAAGAAAAATGCCTAAAGGCTGCTGTGTGGTTAAATACACTGCCAACAAGGTAAAGAGTGCACAATTAATCTTTCATAAGCTGACAAACAAGTTTTTAAACAGACAAACGTGAATATAGGATGCTGACTCTCGGTATGCCTGACGGTACATGTGCAGTGCATTTTGGCACTAAGTCGTATATCCATACATATATTCAGGCTAGCTACATTTATTTAAGTAAAGTTACATAATTTTGACAAGATGTAACTTGTGTTGAGGTGGAATATGGATAAATCGTAAAGCTGTGCAGTATTGTGTTTGGACATTAGCTTGCTAACATTAGCTTGCTAACAGCCACCTTGCCCTCTCTGGTAGCTGTGCTAAAATAATCATTTGACTGTTTAAATTTTATGTTTTTAGAGAAAGTTTTTCCCTCAGGTGGGCATGGTCTTCAGAGTATGACCTCATGCATGGAGCTCTGTCTCTATAATCCACATGAGAGAAACTCTCAGGCAAGAGAAATGACCAAACTACGAATCTTGGTCATGCAAGGGAGCCATTTTCACTGGGTGTGTCTAAACATTGGTTACGGACTGTTTAACCACCATTCTCCAGCTGAGAGTAGATCCGGGTTTTAATAGTTGCAACAATATTGACAAGCAGCAGCAAGTGATGCTGTATGTGTATCTTCTCTTCTGCTAACAAAACAGACCAGTGGGGTTTAATGGCTTTGTACTGTAGCAACACAGATATTTGCATATCACAGCATTTGTAAGCTAGATAACGACCGTCACAGTAATTTATTTTTTGCTAGCTTAATATAAATGTATATTTATGCAATGAAATAGTATTCACTTCCTTTTATTTTTATTCATTAGATTTTTTTGTAGTTGTATACTGGTCATAAACTGAAGTTCAAGCTTGTCAAAAGAAATGTTTGGATTTAAATATCATGGTGTAAATATATATATATACAGGTCAGCCCCCCACATATTTCTAGGGCTTCCCCCTCCTGGTTAATTAGTCCACTAATTGGTTGCTTTGGTCTTATTTCCTTAGTCGTTTTAATGTTTTTTTTTTCATGCTGGAAGGCATCTTTCTTTAAAACTATTAATGTCTAAATATGTTGTGTTTTTACAGGTTTCACTACGCAGCTCGGATCTGGGACGGGGTGAAAAAGTCTTCGGCCCTCTCTGAATACAGCCGCCTGCTCTGTTAACACTCTGGTTGAGCTGTGTTATATAAACTCGCAGTGCACGCTGTAATGTCCAATAAGCAGGTCACATAATGAAAAATGTGTCTCTGTAAGTGGGGACCGTCGTCTGTACCCTGCAGGAGTTACACTGGAGGCCCGGTCAGTGGTGAAGACTCAGAGGGAATGCAGGACAATCCTCTGTAGACTTTGGTGGGAATGATGAACCTGCGGGCTCTGGGCACTCCGTGTCAGAAAGTTGTGAATGTTGAAGGGACACTGCTGCAGCCTGTACAGCTGCAGTGGTGAGAAAAGGAGAAAACCAGTCGTCTGCACGCGTTCAAGCAAAATGTGATAATCTTTTATTTGCATTATTGACTTTGTGATAGTTTTGGTGTACTGATGGTGCACTTATGTTTTCTGAGATAAAGATATAGAATTGTGTATTTTATTTTATTTTTTTCAAACGTCAATAAAAAGAGTAACTGTCACCCACTCAGAAATAAAATGAAACTCTTGTTTAAAATATTTTGCTCTTCTCGTACAGGACAGGGACAGTGTCACGCTCCAATAGCGTGCTTTAAAACTTTCCTCAATACAAAGACAGTGATGATATACAGGTGTGATAAGGGTTGGCCTCCTTCCCGATTTATCTTGACGTTATCTTTATGTGTATTTTATTATGCAAAAAATAATAAACCAACCTTTGTTAACCGTGACAGGTGTTTGGTGATGACAGGTGTTTGGAGATGGGTTGAAAAATGTAAATAGGTAAAACATGCAAATGTGAGGGGTGTAGCTTTCATTTCTCCGAAAAGAGAACACACAAGTCAGATCAAACGAAGAAATGAAACTTAAGAGTGTGTGTTGCAGGTGAAGGTTGCCCTAGATTTTAATGGCACATCTTTCCACAAAGTTGTTTGCAAATTCATAATATTTTATATATATCCTACTGTAGTAGTACAACAGACAACCTGAAAGATAAACATAATATAAATCTTATAAACTACTTATAAAGTAAGGGTTTACCATATTGACCTACCTCTAAAAAACATCATTTACATGTTCAAGGTAGAGTTGAAGGTCAGTGTCTGCTGTCAGGGAGCTGGCCCTGGCTGGATAACTATGGACAAAAGATCTGTTTCTCAGCATGACGGATGTTTTTGGTGTGTGAAAATGCTGCATATAGAAACATAAAGTCTCTTATTTTATCGTTCCTACACTTGCTGTGTATACAGTCATTGTTTTTTTCAATTTCTTATTAATTTTAATGCCTGGTACAACGAAAGGTACATTTGTTTGGACAAATATAATGATAACAAAAATAGCTAATAAGAGTTTAATGAAGCCATTTTCCATGGTTTTCATATATCATCATATTTCATTCATAACTGATAAAAAAAGTTATCAATGCGAAAACCCTAAACACAAAAGGGAACCAAACCCTAACAGCAGATTGACTTTTGTTGCAGGTAACCAAACACTCTAAACAGAGGATCATTATTTTTCCAGGACATGTTGCGTAATAAAATACACATATCAGTTTCATTTCAAATAAATTGTCCATGCTTTTTCTAAGTATTGTATTTAGTCACTGTCAAAGGAGGGATGAAGGTGTGGTCTGGGAAAGAGGGCTGCCCCTTCTCTGGACAGCTACTTATAGCTGTAACACGTCAAAGTGAAACTCAGTTGTGTCCCACCATCTCAACATGCGTCTTCTTGCACTGATCTTTGGGATTGTGTTTCTCCCTAAAGGTAAGTTTTTGTTCTGTTACGTGTCTCAAACTTTAAGAAAAGAGGGATTTTCAATTTTCAATTACCACATTCACTTTTACAAATTGTTGCATGTTATTCACAGTGTGATTTGGTATGCAAAAGTACATTTATATTTTATTGTGCATTGTTATATTTTCATTTAATTACAGATATTTTTGCACATATGTCATATTACTTTATCTCTGTAGGACATTTATTTAAACACATTACAAATAAAACATTAAAACAAAAAATGCTTTAGGCATTTTTCACCTCATTGCCAATGACTAGTAATACAGTCTAACTGTAATGCTGCTGTTGGATACTTTTACTTGCTATTGTTTTCCTCTTTGTTCCTCACCTGCAGATAAATCTGTAAGGTGAAAACTCTGAAATGCACCTTTTTTGTTGTCATGCTATGCAATGATGTTGTCCATCCCTTGTGGAGGTTGATTCTATGTTCTTATATTCTTTTGTGACTTGTGTTTTCTTAGTCTACACTCTAACATGTAATGAGTGTGAACTGGGGAAGACAGGAACCTGCGCACCCAAACTAAAAGAATGTCCTTCCAATCAGAAGTGTGGTGCAATGAGACTCACTTCATATGTTGGTAAGGTCATTTGCATTGTGCATGTTTTTTTATTTTAAAACTGCTTTGTATTGAAGTTTACAAGCATCCTCTTTTCTTGCAGGAGGCTTTAAAATGGTTGATTACACCTCGAAAGGATGCAGTTCTGCTGAAGAATGTGTCGAGGCCTCGTTCAACTTTGGAGTGGGCAGAACTGCAGTTGCTAACAAGTGCTGCAGCTCTAAACTCTGCAACGCCAACCCGGCCCCTGGTAACTTATTACATTGCTTCTTTGCAGTGGAATGTGTAAACAACTCTTCTTTAAAGTTGATGTTAGTTGCATTTCTTATGTTTCAGATGTCCAAAAATTAACTTGTTTTATTATAAAAACAAACAAACAAACGCTGACGCCAGTCCATGTATCAGAACCTGAGACAATATGTTTGGAGCAAATATTGTTAGAGAAACAAGACTCAGATTCCAAGACAAAAATTACTTTTCCCTCCATTACCGTCTGCTCGAGCGGAGCCCGAGGGCAACTGCCACTGTGCAGCTGTGTGTGTGTGTGTCAGAGAGAGAAAGAGAATTTCCAGGTTTACATCAATCTCTTATAATAGCTCAATCATGTCGTCATCCGTCGATTCTCCTTTACATCGTCAAACAATGTGAACAATGTATGTTACAGAACCCAGCAAATCCACTCCAAATGGTAAGAAGTGCTTCTACTGTGATACAACACAAGACTGCTCTAGAACTCTGGACTGTGAGGGTAGTGAGGACTACTGCATCTCATCAAAACGTAACTGGACTACAATATTAAACATCTTTTACACTACTTTAAAGACACTTTATTGACTCTAACAGATGTGTTAAAACTTTAAACCCACACAGTAACATTATCTTTTTAATCCCCTCAGTGACTGTTGCAGAGACAAAGGTGACTATGAAGGGCTGTGCCTCCAAATTTTTCTGCTCAGGCAAATCAACTGCAGAGATATCACAATTCACTGGAGGAGAAATTAGCTGCTGTCAAGGGAACTTCTGCAACAGCGCCAGCAGCACAAGTGCTGGCCTTCTGCTCCTGGTGGCACCGCTGCTCTCTTTGATGGCGCTCTTCTAAACGGTGGAGACGGCAGCACCACTTCAGTGTGACCTCATAATGCGCACACCCATGTCCTTATCATTCCAACCAGTGAGTTAAAAAGTTTAGCAGCAAAGTTTTAAAAATACCAGTAGTAAAGTTGTGATTTCAGCTTCTTTTCTCTTCTTCTTCATGTTGGCTATGGAGAAAATAAATGTCTTGCATAGTATGATTGTTGACACCAGCTAATTATTTTTGTCTTAAACAAGAAACAGGAAGAATGTAAAAGAAATAATCATGCCATATTTCTCTTCTGAAGTGCTTTTCTACACTTGAAACCTGTGTTTAATATCAATTATCAAGAATATTTTGATGCTACTGAAAATCTGAATAAATACATTTATAAAACTCCTGCTGTGTATTTTAATTGTGTTTTCCTTGAGTGCCATTAAATCTCTCTAATTCTATTTCATACCCAATCAAGGGGATGCTAAGTTGGTGCATGGAATAATTTGCTGTCCATACAGGAGTGTGTGCAATTCTGAGCTCCAGGTCTGAGTCAGTCTGTGTTTACTGATTCCCTTCAGACTTTGATTTAAGATTTTAGGCATCCTGGAAGTTTTTTCATTTTTTATTATGTCAAAGCCAGAGCATTATTTGAGTCACTGTGAAAAGTGATTTAACACGTTAAATTGAATTTGTTTAGAGTCTATTTTTCATAAACTTGCAAATAAGTTGACATTGGGCAAACACACACATGCAAAACTGCAGATAGCCTGACTGACTGTTGGCTCATGCTAATGAAGTTGATCATCCCAGATTGAAATTTATTTCTTGGTGTTATTAGATTCATAACATACTGGAATTTAAATGTAAAAGATGATAGCCCCTTGATAATAATTAAATACTGCTGATATATGTCCCTTCTCAGTTTATCACTCTTTAACTGTGTTTTGTTAGTTATCCCTCTATAGTACGGTGTTGCCCTCAGGCAACATACACATTTTTGGCCTGTCAAATTTCTACACTGTATGTTTTTCAGTGATGCAATACTTTTACAAAGAGGGAAGAGTATAGGGAACCACTAGCAATGCTTTAATTTGACACAAGACCTCCAGGAGGCCATATTGAAACCCTTCTTTGCAGACTTCTCCAAAGGAAACAGCTTTGCCTTTTTGTGCAACAAAAAAGAACTTAAAACATCATTTTGTTGCCCTTTTCCATCTGGAAAAAAAATTCCTACTAATAGGTGAGTAAACCTTCATTTTCGATAGTTTCATGCAATTTAGTTTTATAATTGACACATGGCAACAGGGAACAAACCCCAGAAACTTAAAAAATATATAAATAACATTTCTTCAGATTATGGTTATTTAGTCTATTTTATTATATTCTATTTTTGTCTATAAGACAAAAAAAAAACACTCCAAACATTCTCTTCCTAACTGGCATCATAATGTGTACCATAGAGGGTTAAGTGTATCCTGCAGGAAATATGAGGTGATAAGAGGGATGGTTGGTGGGCCAGTAACAGTGTACCCCCATCTAGTGGACAAAGTTGTTTTGTTTTTCATAACTGGCAGTCTTTATATTCTGCAAGAGCTTACAATCCATTTTGGAGTTTTTATGGACAGAAACCCCCCAAAAAACTGACGCAAAAAAAGAGAAAAGCATAGTTATGTTTATTAAGCAGATACACATATTCGGTTACTTGACAGCTGATATATTTTCTTTAAAATTCAAGCAGATTATATCCCCACCCATAAAACAAAAAATGTACTGTGCAGTATGTGTTTAAATGTAAAATAATAACAGCAACATGGTCCTGGATGCATGTGATGTTTCCAAGTTGGCTGGAAGAACTCAGTAGTTGCCATAGACACGTTGATCCTGCATCACATTTGAAGAAAAGTAGAAACAATTCAGCATAATTGCATAGGACTTATAAGCCTGGTAGTGCATCATGTGATTAGGTGAAACATTCCCTTATTTTCATAATGAAAAAACAATTTCTAAAAGTATTTTAATTTTTTGTTGCATGTATTTTTCCTAATTCTGTGAAACATGACATAAGCGATGGTAAAAGTCTTTCAGTGACATCTGATTATGGCATTACAGCTCGTCAAAGCTCTACTGACCTCAGACCTGCCAGAGTGAGGAGGTCTCCGGGGCCTAGGACAAATAAAAGTATAAAAGGAAGTTGATCATTAATGTACAACTTAATGCCATATAACAGATTGAGGAACACCTATGCTAGTAAAACTCACTCCTTTGGGGATGGAAAGTGTTGTTAGGAGATTTGAGTATCACAGTTTACAGTGGTGGTGTTGTTTCTATGGGAGGAGGAGGGAAACATACAATATCAGTTTCTGTCTTTAATCACTATAAGGGCGCTGTGATGTAGTGGAGGAGCTTTTAGGAACACTTACGAGTAGCCGACACTGAGGTTCCCAGAGTTGTTTTGGTCTCTGCAAGCATGAAACATATTTTTAACTACATTCTTTTCTATTTTTTAATTCTATTTCCTCCAATGCTATAACAAGAGGTTGAAATGGTACCTTGAAAATCTGCTCCAGAATGACCCCCTGTGAGAATAGCATTATGTTTAATATGAAACTGTTAGAAACATGAATAGTGAGAAGGGTAGAATCTAAAACACACTTACCTGGGTTCTCTCTCAGCTTTCCACCCAACACGGTCATCCTCTGCTCTCCTGAAAAGGGTTGAAAAGTTAACATAAGGAACTTCATCTAAGGATTAAAAGTCAATGTTCCCTCCTGTGTGCTCTTACCGGGACAATCGGTTCCAAATGGACCCCCTGTAGGAAAAGCAGAGCGTTACTACTCATCTACTGTGTTTATCTAGTTCTTAATACAAGCAGTCTGCTGACATACCGTTTGTCTGGCCTTGGAGGTCTCTCCCTGTCTCTAGGATTTCTCCTGGACATTTCAATGGGTAGAAATGATTTAAGGTATGACAGATAACAAGTTATCAACTGATTTTGTCTTGCATGATATGAGACCAACAAAATAGATTGGTCTTGAGATCTTTTTTTGACAAATCTTACCTGGATAATCTGTCCCAAAGTGATCTCCTGTGAAAGAGACAGAGACATATGTATGACAAATAATCTAACTTCCCCCATGACAATGCCTATAGTTGGCATTATTAATCTTTTTGCTCCATTGATTTGCTGATGCTTTAATTAATAACACTTAGTTAAAGTGTTTTAAAAACCTAAAGGAATCTTGGCTTTTCAATCTTGGTATTTACCTGATAATTACCAGACTGTAAAAGGAAGGGTTACCAAGACTTTAAATGAAAACAGGTTGAAATCAATGATCAGTTTAAAATTAACGCCGTTAAGGTACCGAAACATGGTTCCGTTTGATTTTACATGAATCGGTACTCGGTAGTACCGACGGAATTCGGTTGGTACCTATAAAAGTACAGAATTCGGTACCCAGCCCTAATAACGATGGTTGAAAACGGTGATATTTCCCACGAAAAAATCAGCAGCCCCCATTGTTTTACAGCGGAGATGAAAGTGACCGATCCATGAAACCGAAAGCGCTAGGCTAAGTCACCGGCATTAACGTCCTTTTGCCGACTCTGGTAAACCCAAGGCTAACGTACGCGGCTAAAATAATATACGGTTTGAAGATAAGAAGTTAGACCCTGGTTTCACACCTCTTCATTAATTGGAAACACAACATTATCATTTATATTAGTTGTTAATGTGAAATGTTGATAGAATGTTAGCCAATAGCCGGCCAATATGGGATTCAGTGATGATTGCTACTAGCACTGTACAGTACTGTGTTATGTTAAGCACCTAGCAACATTGCTAGTGAGCTTAGCGTGCTAATTTTACAGAAAGTGTCAGTAACAAGTTTGTTGGACTAGTTATGCACGAGTAGTGGTAAGAATACTAGTTGACAGGAACCAAAGCTGTTAAATCTGGTTTGGGTTATCTCATCCAACAGCTAGACAATCGTTAGTTAGCTCATGTTTGCTACTAGCAGCTTAACTTGGAGCATACATTTGTGTGTCTGTTGATCTTGGAGATATTAAGTTGGGAGTGGGCTCTCCCACACTGTTTTTCAATTCAAGCCTTTTGAAAACTTGCATAATACACAATTTTCCTCTAATTTCAGATTGCAATTAAAAGAAAACTGTGCATAATCATAAACTCATTCCACTGTGGTGTGGTTACTCAGGATGTCCCTCAGCTGACTGCAAGACATTCTGATATACAATTTTTTCTGTCTTGCAAAATGGCATATTTTGTCCATGGACATATCCTCCAGCCTTAAGTTTACCCTCCTTTTGCCTTAAAAAAAATCTTGTATGTGTCCATGTTTGAAATGTAATCAAATGAGGAAGCATGCCTGTGCTGCTGCGTGTTGCATGGAACCACGTGGACCTAATGAAAGAGGGAGGCGTGCGTTTACAAGACAGGTGGTTTGACCAGCTTAGACACAGCGCCTCCATCTAACTCTTTTTGTGCCTAAAGCTAAACAACCTGCGACACCTTGACAACATTAAATAGCAATTATTACATTAAGGTATGCTAATAGCAGGCACTCATTTTGGCAATACTGCTGTGAGTCATACTGCTTTAATAACTGAGCTTGTCTCACATCACACTATTTGGGAACCACTGCTGTAGACTAAAATCTCTTCCATTTCCAGATAAAGTTTGAAAACACAGCAACTAAAGATAAAGGAAAAGCAGTTTGTGTTTGAGGATTAAATTAGTCCACAAGAGCACCCTGTAAATAACATTTGATATTCACTTTGACTAATTCATTTGACATGCTTGCTAGTCTGTTGTTGATTTAGTCAATATATATTGATAGCTGTGGGCTTAAGTAAACTCTGTAAACTTTATTTTAACAATTGCATTCAATCACTTTTGGTTAGGTATTTTGAGAGTGCTTGAAAATGGCTTGAATTGTATTCTTAAAAAGCTGTATGAACCCTACTTGGATTATGCAGTATTAATATCAGAGGTAGGGAACAGTTATTAGGACTCCTATTTCCTGTAATTCTATCAATTTTTAGTCAAGCATAAATAATGTAGGAGTCAGTGCTGTTTTTGGTATCAGAAGCACAGTAGGTACAGTTACTGACTAGGAATTACCTCAGTTGTTGATATACAAATAAACATACAAAAAACAGATTAATGTTTTGTAAGATAAAGAACTAATATGGTATGAATATGTTTTTGAAACAATCGTGGTTTCACATATTTTTAATTTTTCCTGATGTCCTCATTTTAAACATGTGATTTGATTTAATCAAATGCAAGAAGTCAGGCATAAACTGATGTGGTTTCCTGTAAGATGAAATCAGCCTCTGTAGATAGTGGTGTGCACTTGTGCTAAAGGAACAGAACAATTAATTAAAAATATGTTTTTATTCACATTATTCAAATGCATACAGCTCATTATTAAAGCTCAGTTTTGTGGATGCTGCTATGAGCAATCAGTCATTAAACAAGGGTAAATAAGCTGGAGCATCAAAAGCTTTAACAACAAAAAATACAAACTTAAACATAAACTGTTCTCTTAAACATTAATTATAGACAATTCCATATAGGATGTCTTGTAGGTTACAGATTCATTGTACAAATAATTTCCTTTAAATGTTTACAAACAATCTTAATATCTACATCTTAAAGCGGCAGCACACTCACACAGGTTTTTTTTAAATTTATTTTTACAATTATTCTGGCTGATTATTCCTTGAACATATTCAGAGTTATGTGATGTCATCAAACTGCATGCACTTTTAAGACAAACAACAAATATTTCAACTGTCCCATTGTGTAGAGATGTACTGTCTGAATCAATTCAACATGTCATTTTCAGTTTTCTTTCTCTACGATTGATTACAATAAAATAATATATATATATATATTTATATATATAAAAATAATCCTGATTTATTTAATTTACATTGCTTGTATTTGTGGTTTTAATCAGTGCTCAGCGTCACTCTCCTCAGTGATGACAACTGTTTTGTGGAAGTTTCAGGAGGCTGTGGAGGCCTCATTCAGTGCTCGCTGTCTCTGTCTCGGCAGCGATCACCAGTTTGCTTTCTGTAAAGTTGTAGGAAGTGGCTGTGACTTTCGTATCCTCAGGTGCCGTAGAGTCAGACTTCCGGGCAACCCGAGAAAAGTGTGAGGACAAGGAGCGAGAGGACATGTGGTCCTCAGCCAGGGCACTCTCTAGGACAAAGCAAACAGACTGCTTGAGTTTCTTCTGGAATTCATCACACATGAAAACATAGAGAATGGGGTTCAGGCAGCTGTTAAAAAAAGCCAAACTCAAAAACGGAGGACCTAAAATCGCAACGATGCTACCAAGATTTCTGTCAGTGTAGGACTTTAATTCTATAAAATGCACAACATGGAAGGGCAACCAGCAGAGGAAAAATGCAAGAACGATGGAGAAAATGATTGGGCGAGGTTTCTTTTTCCTTGTTTTCTGCAGACGCCCTGCACGAACACCTATGGCCACATAAGAGCCAAATATCACCAGGAATGGGATGAGGAAGCCGACAACAAAGCGAAAAATGCCAAGAGTCCAAACTTTTTCAAGTGTCATGGATGAGGTATAGCCACAGACAGTCTTTCCATCCCTGATTCCAATGTCTCGAAAAGCTGCATAAGGGATGGTGCAGGCCGCAGCAGTTATCCAGATGACTACACATATGACCTGCGCTTTGCAAACGGTGCGCTTGTTTTGTGCCCACACCACCACCCAGATTGACAGGCAACGATCCAGACTTATGGCTGTCAAAAGAAAGATACTGGCAAACATGTTGACTACAACCACAAAGCTGTTGAGCCTACACATGATTTGTCCAAAGTGCCATTGGTGATCTTGAGAGGCGGAAATGATTGAGAAAATCAGGAAGGCCGTAAAGAGGAAGTCAGCCAGGGCCAAGTTGAGAAACCAAACGGAGTTGACGGTTCTCTTCATCCTGCAGCCGGTCACGTAGATGACCAGCCCGTTGCCCACAGTCCCCAGTATGAATATCAGGCAGTAGATGACTAGGGAGGCCTTACGCACATTAGTGATAACCTCAGTCCAATCTGTTTGCTGTGCAGTGGAAGTGTCGTTACCTAATGAACAACAAAGAAATGTGTTACTACACACATTAGTATCTTCAACACATTCTTAGTATGCAAACAGAAAACTGATTATTTGATTATTTTTTTCACCAGACTATATAAATTAATTTAATAAGTGCATGTAATTAACTTGCATTTGAAAATACTCCAGTCCTGACACATTCAGGACACATTCCTGGCTGCCACTATAGTACTAAATAGGGTGACGCAGTCACAGAATACTTTGTTCTTAATTGCAAGTAAACATTTCCACTTATTTCACTCACTTGCTGTTGTTATCAGAAAATATTACCTATTAACTAAAAATCAAAGTTCATACAAGTCTTTTTAGATAACCTTGGAGAGATATTATGGTAAATCACCTTCATTGTTTTTACTGCAATTTAAAATCAATGCAATTTTACGTATAAAGTATCTTACCCGTCCCCATTTTTCTGGTGTGGTGAGAGTCTTTTTGATATCTGTCTGCTTCTGCCGTTACTTTTTCTCCCTCTCTCTTTAATTACTCCTCCTTCTCTGCCCAGCTGCCAATGAGACAGTACTTCTGCTACTGCCAGGGCGTTGGAGTGGCCAAAATAATAAGAACACCTTAGTATGTAATGCAATCCAACGAGACTGCATCATCTGAAAATTACATCAGTCTGATAGAACAAAAGTTAAGTTTGCTGCACACAGGTAGTAGTGACTCTGATGTACATTTCATTGTGTTTAAAAGTATTGCTTTAAAAAAAATAATCAAACCCGCCTTGGTACTTTACTTCATTTTCATTTAATTTAAAATGCTTTTTTCTTCTATTTTAATACTCTTAGTACACGTTAGTTGGAAACAACAGTCTGGTCGATCCAGCCAGCAGATAAGACACACGGGCATACACAAGAGACAATACCAAGAAGGTACCTTACAAGGTATGTAGCCTTAGGTAAGGCTACATACTCATTTCTGTAAACGATTTGTACATTTATCAACAAATTATCTTTTGCCAATGTAAAACAATTTAGATTCAAACTTTTCAGCTGATTGTTGTTTGTTGAAAAAATTATTTTGACAAATCAACAATCGACAGACCAACAATAAAAACAGAGAACAAGCAAAAGCAACTACAACAAAGCGAGTCTCCTGCTGGGTAAAAAACAGTAAATAAAAGTGGGTTTTAAAATGAATCTCACTATTGCCAAAGGACCCAAGTCGACAGGGCAGGGATCACAGGAGCCACTAGGGCCAAACACAATCACCTCTGTTTTTTCTGTGTTAAAATTGAGGAAGTTAAGGGCCATCCAGGCTTTTACATCATCAAGACAGGCCACCCTGTTGGCCCGTTTAATAGAAAATGTCTCACTTTTCCTCAGGGGGACATAAATCTGGCTGTCGTCAGCGTAGCAATGGAAAGAGATGCCATGTTTTCTAAGGATGGACCCTAGGGGCAGCAAGTAAAGGGAGAAAAGCAAAGGTCCTAAAATTGAACCCTGTGGGACCCCATATAAGAGCAGAGCGGTGGAGGATTAACTAGCCCCAAGACCAACACACATAGTCCTGTCCGCTAAGTAGGACCTTAACCACTCCAGTGCGCTACCACCAATGCCCACAAGCTGCTGCAGACGCTTCAACAGAATAGAGTGGGCCTTGGAGATGGGCCTAAAATTTGCTAAAAGGAAGGCTTCTTCAGCGAGGGTTGTACAACTGCGTGTTTGAGGCTTATGGGGACAACACCAGAGGACAGGCTGTTATTTACAATAGTCAGATCCGAGGGCCCTAAGAGAAAACTTTTTTAAAGAAGTGGGGAGGGACCACATTACGAGTGGAACCTGATGGTTTCATATGGGACACCACATCCTCTAACACTGACACTTGTTGACACTTGAGTCACTTGATCAAATGCTGGGCAAGGAACAGAGACAGAAGGGTCAAAGGTGGGTGGAGAGATGAGAGCTCTTGTGGAGGCAACTTTGTCAATGAAAAAGTGCAGAAAACTGTTACACACATTGATGGATGTATCTAAACATACAGGCAGGAGTCAATTGTTCTGAACAGTACGAGGGTTCTTGTAGTTTTTTGTGACAATGCTTGACAGATACTCCTTTTTTGGATTCCTCTACAATATTTTGATAAGAGCACCAGCAGTCCTTTAAAATCTGAAATGAAATCTGCAGCTTGTCCTTTTTCCACCTGCGTTCGGCTCTGCGACATTCCCGTCTGGCTGCACGAGTTCTGTCATTAAACCAGGGTTCAGCTCTAGCCTTAGACTGCCTGGGTTTTAGAGGAGCCACAGAGTCCATTATGGAAAGGCCAGAGGAGTTAAACCAGTAGCAGAACTCCTCCGTATCAGCAGTGGCTGAATCGGGGCACACACAGACAGCAGAGAAGGCAGCAGAGAAGTTTCCAGCAGTGAGCAGGTTAATAGCACGACAGAGCCTGACAGGTGAACAATGTTTAGCCGGTACACAGAGGAGATCAACGCTAAATAAGACTGGTGCATGATCAGAAAACACACAATCACCAATCTCTAAGTTTGACACAGTCAGACCATGAGCAAGAACTAAGTCTAATGTATGACCATGGTTGTGTGTGGAGCCAGACACACACTGCTTCAGGTTAAAAGAGTCCACAATGTTTAAAAAGTCCTTCACCATAGGCGTATCAGGACAGCACACATGCAGATTAAAATCGCCGACAAGAGGGACACGATCATAGTTGGGCATCACTCCTGCAAGGAAGTTTGAAAACTCACTTAAGAATTCCTTATTGTATTTTGGGGGCCGGTCGCTCAGACCCGATGCTCTTTGTTGTGATGACGTCGTAGCTGTGCGGCGCAGCACCGGTCAGACAGTATTGTGGGCGTGGCATGGTTGGATTAAACAAAGTTGAGTCGGGCTGCTCTGTGCACATATCGAGGATGACGCAGGAGTCAGAGGGATTTAATTTCAGCGAGGCAGTTTGGAGTAAAGTGGCAGGTAATATTCCTGAGTTGAAGAGCGGAGTATTAGCAGAGGACCAGAGGTGCAGCAGCTAGTTGCTAGCTGCTAATGACTGGTCTACAGAAGAATGGAGAGAGCAAACGGAGTAAGGAAGGTCCAATCTGGAGGCAGACGAAGGCCAAGCCCGGGTAGAGACATTGGAGAGATAGCAGCTGGCGGCTAGCAGGCCTAGAGCCAGCTGTTCGTCTCTGCGCCGGGTTGGAAGAGGGCAGCAGCTAGTGGCCGCGGTGAGCAGACAGGACCAGACGAGGAGGTAAATAAAAAAAGGAAAAATTGTGCGATCGTCAGCACGCTTGTTAATCAAAGACTTTAAATGAAAACAGGTTGAAATCAATCGGTACTCGGTAGTACCGACGGAATTCGGTCGGTACCTATAAAAGTACCGAATTCGGTACCCAGCCCTAATAACGATGGTTGAAAACGGTGATATTTCCCACGAAAAAATCAGCAGCCCCCGTTGTTTTACAGCGAGGAGATGAAAGTGACCGATCCATGAAACCGTAAGCACTAGGCTAAGTCACCGGCATTAGCGTCCTTTTGCCGACTCTGGTAAACCCAAGGCTAACGTACGCGGCTAAAATGATATACGGTTTGAAGATAAGAAGTTAGACCCTGGTTTCACACCTCTTCATTAATTGGAAACACACCATTATCATTTATATTAGTTGTTAATGTGAAATGTTGATAGAATGTTAGCCAATAGCCGGCCAATATGGGATTCAGTGATGATTGCTATTAGCACTGTACAGCCCTGTGTTATGTTAAGCACCTAGCAACATTGCTAGTGAGCTTAGCGTGCTAATTTTACAGAAAGTGTCAGTAACAAGTTTGTTGGACTAGTTATGCACGAGTAGTGGTAAGAATAATAGTTGACAGGAACCAAAGCTGTTAAATCTGGTTTGGGTTATCTCATCCAACAGCTAGACAATCGTTAGTTAGCTCATGTTTGCTACTAGCAGCTTAACTTGGAGCATACATTTGTGTGTCTGTTGATCTTGGAGATATTAAGTTGGGAGTGGGCTCTCCCACACTGTTTAATCCATCATTTTAAAATTCAAGCCTTTTGAAAACTTGCATAATACACAATTTTCTTCTAATTTCAGATTGCAATTAAAAGAAAACTGTGCATAATCATAATCTCATTCCACTGTGGTGTGGAATCCTCAGGATGTCCCTCAGCTGACTGCAAGACATTCTGATATACAATTTTTTCTGTCTTGCAAAATGGCATATTTTGTCCATGGACATATCCTCCAGCCTTAAGTTTACCCTCCTTTTGCCTTAAAAAAATCTTGTATGTGTCCATGTTTGAAATGTAATCAAATGAGGAAGCATGCCTGTGCTGCTGTGTCTACTAATTGCATCACCCTACTTGGGTGATGCAATATTAATATCAGAGGTGAAATAGGGAACAGTTATTAGGACTTATTTCCTGTAATTCTATCAATTTTTAGTCAAGCATAAATAATGTAGGAGTCAGTGCTGTTTTTGGTATCAGAAGTACAGTAGGTACAGTTACTGACTTACCTCAGTTGTTGATATAGCATACAAAAAACAAATTCATGTTTTGTAAGATAAAGAACTAATATGGTATGAATATGTTTTTGAAACAATCGTGGTTTCACATATTTTTAATTTTTCCTGATGTCCTCATTTTAAACATGTGATTTGATTTAATCAAATGCAAGAAGTCAGGCATAAACTGATGTGGTTTCCTGTAAGATGAGATCAGCCTCTGTAGATAGTGGTGTGCACTTGTGTTAAAGGAACAGAACAATTCATCAAAAATATGTTTTTATTCACAGTATTCAAATGCATACAGCTCATTATTAAAGCTCAGTTTTGTGGATGCTGCTATGAGCAATCAGTCATTAAACAAGGGTAAATAAGCTGGAGCACCAAAAGTTTAAACAACAAAAAATACAAACTTCAACATAAACTGTTCTCTTAAACATTAATTATAGACAATTCCATATAGGATGTCTTGTAGGTTACAGATTCATTGTACAAATAATTTCCTTTAAATGTTTACAAACAATCTTAATCTCTACATCTTAAAGCGGCAGCACACTCACACAGGTTTTTTTATTTACAATTATTCTGGCTGATTAGTCCTTGAACATATTCAGAGTTATGTGATGTCATCAAACTGCATGTACTTTTAAGACAAACAACAAATATTTCAACTGTCCCAGTGTGTAGAGATGTACTGTCTGAATCAATTCAACATGTCATTTTCAGTTTTCTTTCTCTGCCATTGATTACAAGTTTTTAAAAATAATCCTGATTTATTTAATTTACATTGCTTGTATTGGTGGTTTTAATCAGTGCTCAGCGTCACTCTCCTCAGTGATGACAACTGTTTTGTGGAAGTTTCAGGAGGCTGTGGAGGCTCATTCAGTGCTCGCTGTCTCTGTCTCGGCAGCGATCACCACTTTGCTTTCTGTAAAGTTGTAGGAAGTAGCCACGACTTTCATATCCTCAGGTGCCGTAGAGTCAGACTTACGGGAAATCCGAGAAAAGTGTGAGGACAAGGAGCGAGAGGACATAAATGACATGTGGTCCTCAGCCAGGGCATTCTCTAGGACAAAGCAAACAGACTGCTTGAGTTTCTTCTGGAATTCATCACACATGAAAACATAGAGAATGGGGTTCAGGCAGCTGTTAAAAAAAGCCAAACTCAAAAACGGAGGACCTAAAATGTGAACGATGCTACCAAGATTTCTGTCAGTCATGGACTTTAATTCTAGAAAATGCACAACATGGTAGGGCAACCAGCAGAGGAAAAATGCAAGAACGATGGAGAAAATGATTCGGCGAGGTCTCTTTTTCCTTGTTCTCTGCAGACGCCCTGCACGAACACCTATGGCCACATAAGAGACAAATATCACCAGGAATGGGATGAGGAAGCCGACAACAAAGCGAAAAATGCCAAGAGTCCATTTTTTTTCATTTGTTATGGATGAGGAATAGCCACAGAAAGTCTTATCTTCCCAGAGTGCAATGTCTCGAAAAGCTGCATAAGGGATGGTGCAGACCGCAGCAGTTATCCAGATGACTACACATATGACCTGCGCTTTGCAAACGGTGCGCTTGTTTTGTGCCCACACCACCACCCAGATTGACAGGCAACGATCCAGACTTATGGCTGTCAAAAGAAAGATACTGGCAAACATGTTGACTACAACCACAAAGCTGTTGAGCCTACACATGATTAGTCCAAAGTGCCATTGGTGATCTTGAGAGGCAGAAATGATTGAGAAAATCAGGAAGGCCGTAAAGAGGAAGTCAGCCAGGGCCAAGTTGAGAAACCAAACGGAGTTGACGGTTCTCTTCATCCTGCAGCCGGTCACGTAGATGACCAGCCCGTTGCCCACAGTCCCCAGTATGAATATCAGGCAGTAGAAGACTAGGGAGGCCTTACGCATATTTGTGATAACCTCAGTCCAATCTGTTTGCTGTGCAGTGGAAGTGTCGTTACCTAATGAACAACAAAGAAATGTGTTACTACACACATTAGTATCTTCAACACATTCTTAGTATGCAAACAGAAAACTGATTATTTGATTAAATTTAAAACCAGATCACACAAATTATTTTTATAACGGCATGTAATTAACTTCTATCTGAAAAAACTCATTCAGGACATTCAGGACACACATTTCTTGCTGCCACTATAGTATTAAATAGGATGACATGGTCACAGAATAATTTAATTGCAAGTAGACATTTCCACTCATTTCACTCACTTGCTGTTGTTACCAGAATTTTTTCCTATTCAATAAAAATTCAAGTATAAATATATAAATAAAAGTTCATGCAAGTTTTTCATAGATAACCTTAGAGAGATATTATAGTAAATCACCTTCATCATTTTTACTGCAATTTAAAAGCAATGCAATTAGCTGTATAAAGTATCTTACCCGTCCCCATTTTTCTGGTGTGGTGAGAGTCTTTTTGATGTCTATCTGCTTCTGCCGTTTCTTTTTCTCTCTCTCTCTGATTACTCCTCCTTCTCTGTATAGCTGCCAATGAGACAGTACTTCTGCTACTGCCAGGACTGATCAGTCTTATTCAACAAAAATCAAATTTGCTGCACACAGGTAGTATTTATTGCATGACTCTCATGTTTTACACATCACTTTATTTAAAGGTATTGTTTTTTTTAATCAAATCCCACTTGGTTACTTTACTTAAAGCTGAGTCTGCTATTCATTTTCATTCATTTTAAAATGCTTTTTTGTTCTATTTTACTACTTTTCCCTCCATCCACATAATCACACAAACTCATCCTACACATGCACATTAAAAAAATGAATGTAAAAGACGAAAAAGGCTTTTTTCAGAAGAGTTTTACTTTATGCATGATTTCACACAAATGCACCAAACATTGCAGTACAGTAAGTGGTTGCTAATAGTAACATCCCTGTGACAGCTAATGCTGATTCTGCATATAATCACTCATTGATCACAGGGAGGAGCAGGACGATGGGGGAACATGCTCATGTGCATTGCAAGTTTTTGTGTGTTTGCACGTTAGTTGGAAGCAACAGTCTGGTCGATCCAGCCACGCAGATAAGACACGCGGGCGTACACAGCAGGGGCGCGCACGTTGCAGTTAGAAGTTCCCCAGGAGACAATACCAACAAGGGACCACACTCCACTGTTCTCACAGACCAGAGGGCCACCAGAATCACCCTGAAAAGATACAAATATATTTTGAAGAGCATGTATGTGAAACCGTGGATCAAGCTTGTGACATTAATATTAATATTAATATTAATGCACTGAAAGGACTTTGTGTTCTTTGCAGCTTTATACAGGATGTGGGCTGGCCTACTATTAGTTTCAAACTATCAACAGGAAGCAAGAACCTCACCGTTGATGAGGAGGATAACTGTTTTTTTTAACATAATCAAGTTCTTATCAACCCATTAATGAGGAAGCAATCTCTTATGCTATAGTTATTTACTAAATCTATAAAAGCTCTGACAGTAAAGATGAAAAAGTGTTGTAAATATTAAACTTTGGATATCATGTCCATCATGTATAATTTGTAAGTAATTATTAATTTACAACTTATTTGTTAATATTAACTTCTAACAGTTTAATATCAATCAATTATATATATATATATATATATATATATATATATATATATATATATATACTAATTTCTGTAAACGATTTGTAAATTAATCAACAAATTATCTTTTGCCACGTAAAACAATTTAGATTCAAACTTTTCAGCTGATTGTTGTAAAATTATTTTTAGACAAATCTGCATTTTAAGTGTCTATTTGTTTTTTACCTGACAGGAGGACACTCCAGAAGCACCAGCACAGATCATGGCATCAGTGATTCTGTTATAACCCCAGTGCTGTTTGCACGTAGCAGGGCTGAGCAGAGGCAGGGCAGTCTGCTGCAGGTAGCGGGGGCTTGCTGAGATCAGAAAATAAATGGAGGTGAGACTAACTGCACAAATTATTGTTTCAGATTGTTCTAAGTCACGTATAGTGGCTATTCAGCAGTGCCTTTATATGTTAACTTTGTGCAAATGGAGCTGTTTATATGCAGCCGCTCACTCACAGGTTTGGCCAGTCTTGCCCCACCCAGTGGTGACACACTTGGTTCCAGAGGGGATGCTGGTGCTGGAGGAGGCCAGGCACACAGGAGACACACGGGATGTCATCTGGACCGGGCGGGACAGCCTCAGCAGGGTGATGTCGTTGTTGAAGTTCTGGGAGTTGTAGTAGGGGTGAGTGATGGCCTGGATGGAGGGGTGAGCATAAATCATTAGCCATTATAATGCCATTTTCCAATGTGTCATCTACTCAGGAAATAAGTAAAAGATTAGATTTGTGTATTCTTACCCTGGAAATTGCCATGACCTGAATTGGCTCACTGTTGTACTGGCGATCATGTTCTCCCAGGATAACACGGTGGTTTCTTGGACTGAAGAGAATTAAAAACAGAGTAGAGATTACAGAGATGGCAGTGAGGGTTTTTTTTGCGAGATAAACATCAACAAATTTACTTACGAAACACGGCAGTGAGCAGCAGTGACAACCCAGTACTGGTTGATCAGGGATCCTCCACAGAAGTGGAATCCCCTACCATCCTTAAGGTGACAATGTATATATTTACAATCTTTTATTAATTAAATCTACTGAATTACACCCCAAAAACTACAGTGGGTATGGATGCAGCATTACTTAGCCTACCTGAAGTGACACCTGCCAAGGCCAGGATCCAGACACAGCATTGTGTCCATTTACAATCTTGTATCCATTGACTTGGGGCTTGATAGCAGGAACCCCACACCCTGAAGTCAAGTTGCACAGTCAAAAACAATCTCCCACAATAGGGCAAATACACCAAACTCTTCTGTGTATTACCTTTATTACACCATTGCAGAAAATCTTTCTATAGATAAATGCATCTGTTGGTAAACCACCAGTCACTCACCCAGTGTAGAGGCCACAAGAGCAAAACAACTGACAAGCAAGAACATGGCCACGTCTAGATCGTGATTCACTTCCCTGAGTGTCAGCTGTGTGTTGCACTGGCTTTTATATGTCTATCGCTCTCACTTGACCCTGAGCTCCATGTGTACCACTGGTACCCCATCACCACACAAACCAATGTGCGTGAAGTGGCTGTGATAAGTCTGGGAAGAGAACATCTGGTGATAAGTACTGAGATGACAAATAACTGAAACTTTCATCCACTCAGTTTTATGCTTGTGTGTCCTGTTCATATGCATACAGGTCATGGTTTTTAGCAAACAAATTGTTGCATAATCATTCCATTAAAAAGCAACAACATTGCACTGCTGTCATTGCTGTTAAAAGAAAAAGATAAGAACATTTCACAGTTCTGTGCTCTTGAGTTTCTTTTAAGGAAACATTTGCACCACATTCAACAAGCTAAGCTTTTCTCACCTTTGCTCTCACTCTGGTTTTACACCTAACACGTTAGTGGAAACGAGATGCAGCTGATGTTCTTAACAGATAATATTTGACAACTTCAGCAGTGACTAGCCAATATGTAGAAAAACAGATTCTTATCAAGATGTGGTTGTTTGCAGGAACCAGTTTAATCTACATGTTTCAACAACTGCATGTTGAAAGTCTCAGTGCATACCTATTATTTATGCACAAATTAATATTCTGTATATGAGTTATTCAGAAATGGAATGCCATTAAAAGACATAAATCACACGAAACACATAATATACTTTGCGAATTAGTATCCAATTGATCTTTATTGTTTATTGTTTATAAACCACACATAAAAGAGATTACTTTTTATCCTTCATGCAAATCAGCATTTGAGTGAGACAATGAAGACAACAGACTCATTATCCTATGAGTATTTTAACTGTGTGCATGTGTCAGATTTAGTTGCTTAGTTTTGTTAGATATTAAGTTTTGAACAAACATTACAGCAAGTAAATCTTAATAAGCCTGTGATCTAATATGTATTGGACAGTATGCTGGAATCTGAGCTGAAGACAGTTTTTAGTCGACCTCCTCGATAGTTGGGCCAGAGGAGGAGCCGCCTCCAGCTCCACCAGGGAAGCCACCAGGCATTCCTCCTGGCATCCCTCCAGGCATCCCTCCAGGCATCCCCCCTTGGTATAGCTTTGAGATGATGGGGTTGCACACCTTCTCTAGTTCCTTCTGCTGGTGATCGTACTCATCCTTTTCTGCCATCTGGGTAACATAAAGCACAAAGATTTTACTGCCCCAGAAATCTTGGTGGTTTATTGCAGCTGTCTGCAGCACGAAAATTATGTAAAAAGGAAATTAGGAAATTGCTTAACATTGTTTGCACGATTTAAGGTACCCCTCTTTCACAATGTGTGAGCCAAAGAGGAACCTAGCTCAAGACCCATAGTTCCGTCAACAGTATTTTACCTGGTTCTTGTCCAGCCAGGCAATGACTTCGTTGCACTTGTCTACGATGGTCTTTTTATCCTCAGGGCTGATCTTGTCCTGGAGCTTCTCGTCCTCCACAGTGCTCTTCATGTTGAAGGCCAGAGACTCGAGGGAGTTCTTGGCTGTGACCTTGTCCCTCTGGGCCTCGTCCTCGGCCCTGAACTGCTCTGCCTCCTGCACCATCTGCTCAATGTCCTCCTTGCTCAACCGCCCTATGGGAGAATGACATATGAAGCTGTTTACCTCATGTGCAACATTGATTTATTCTTTTTTTATTTGTTTCAGCTTTTGTGCCACATCAGCTCCTGATTTAAGGATATGGTTGCCAACCTTTATCATTGGTGATGGTGATCTTGTTTTCCTTTCCAGTGCTTTTGTCCACTGCAGACACATTGAGAATGCCATTGGCATCAATGTCAAAGGTCACCTCAATCTGAGGGACACCTCTGGGGGCAGGTGGAATACCGGTCAGCTCAAACTTGCCCAGGATATTATTGTCCTTGGTCATGGCTCTCTCCCCTTCATAAACCTGAAAATAATTACTCAAATCAGATTATGTTCCACCAGTGAACACTGTGGCAATGGAGAGTAAACTTTTATTTATTTTTTTTAATCTTCAAGGTTACTCTACCTGGATAAGCACACCAGGTTGGTTGTCTGAATAGGTGGTAAATGTCTGCGTTTGCTTGGTGGGGATAGTGGTGTTTCTTTTGATAAGGACAGTCATGACTCCTCCAGCGGTTTCAATTCCCAGGGACAGGGGTGTGACATCCAGCAGGAGCAGGTCCTGCACATTCTCAGACTTATCACCAGCCAAGATGGCTGCCTGCACAGCTGTGAAGAGTTCCCAGATGGTGAAACTAATGCTGTGATGACTAGAAAGCTTTAATATGAATTACTTAATCATGTTTAGAGTTACCCACCTGCACCATAAGCCACAGCCTCATCAGGGTTAATGCTCTTATTGAGGTCACGGCCATTGAAGAAGTCCTGCAGCAACTTTTGAATCTTGGGGATACGTGTGGAGCCACCCACCAGGACAATGTCGTGGATCTGGGCCTTGTCCATCTTGGCGTCCCTCAGGGACTTCTCCACAGGATCGAGGGTACCACGGAACAGGTCTGCATTGAGCTCCTCAAAACGGGCCCTGGTGATGGAGGTGTAGAAATCTACTCCTTCGTAGAGTGAATCGATCTCAATGCTCGCCTGGGTGCTGCTGGAGAGGGTGCGCTTGGCGCGCTCGCAGGCTGTGCGCAGACGACGAACAGCTCTCTTGTTGTTGTTGATTTCCTTTTTGAACTTGCGCTTGAACTCAGCAATGAAGTGGTTAACCATGCGGTTGTCAAAGTCCTCACCGCCCAAGTGAGTGTCACCGGCTGTGGACTTGACCTCAAAGATGCCATCCTCAATAGTCAGGATTGACACATCAAAAGTACCACCTCCAAGGTCAAAGATTAGGACGTTGCGTTCACTGCCAACCTAAAATATATAGAGAATTACTAAAAGGAACATGAAATAGGTTACGGTTTGCTGTTTACTAGCTAGCTACCTTTTTGTCCAGGCCATAAGCAATGGCTGCAGCAGTTGGCTCATTGATGATGCGCAGCACGTTAAGCCCAGAGATGGTTCCAGCATCTTTGGTGGCTTGACGCTGGGAGTCATTGAAGTAAGCAGGAACTGTGATAACTGCATTAGTCACAGGCTGTGAAGACAGACAGACAGTCAATAAATGGCATTTGTGTGTTTGCGGCAATTGAAGAAACCTTTTTCACAGTGTCCATTGAAGCAAAGGAAAGTGCTTGATATGATTTTGCAATATTAGATTTTAGATAAGCTTATATAGGGTAAGAGATACTGTTTACTGTTTTTTTACTGTTCATATAATGTCATGTACCTTGCCAAGATAGGCCTCAGAGATCTCCTTCATCTTGGTGAGGACCATTGAGGAAATCTCCTCAGCGTAGAAGGTCTTGATCTCACCCTTGTATTCAACCTCCACCTTGGGTTTGGATGCGTCATTCACAACCTTAAAGGGCCAGTACTTCATATCTGACTGCACCACAGCATCGTCAAACTTACGGCCAATCAGGCGCTTAGCATCTAAAGGAGATTTAAGACAAGAAAAAAAAAACCTGTAAGTCATTTGCTCATTTTTTTTTATTTTGGACCGGTTTCTGAGCCTGTTTTCCTTTTTGGCCTTGCAGTCCTTACCAAATACAGTGTTGGTTGGGTTCATGGCCACTTGGTTCTTGGCAGCATCTCCAATCAGTCTCTCACTGTCTGTGAAGGCCACATAGCTGGGCGTGGTCCTGTTTCCTTGGTCATTGGCAATGATTTCCACTTTGCCATGCTGGAAGATGCCCACACAGGAATATGTGGTGCCTAGGTCAATGCCTACTGCTGGTCCTTTAGACATCTTAGATCAAAGAAAAGAAAGTAAGTACTGAAGTAAGTAATTGTAGCCCTTTTTATTTTGGACAGTGAACCCAGACTAGTGTATGTATTCATTATCACTGAATAAAGGATCATTTTTGATGAATATTATATCTGTTTCATACTTTGACTTTAAGAATGTGTTTCCTGTCGTATTATTCAGCCAATGCGTATGCACCTGTATACTATGTACACACATGCGTAACTTTTGAAGGTGTATCTACAAAGGTGTGACCGTTCCTGTTACATAAGTCCAGAGGCAAAGCCACGTGAGGCTCAGCTAGTGGTGGACTGGCGCCCATGTTATACTGGATTAAAGCACCTCCTGACACTCGAGACCAAACGACCAGACTGTCAAACTGCCCTTTAATTCCCTCTCTCCACTCCTCCCTCTGCAACAGTCAGGCTGATGAAATGTGATGTACTGATCCTGGAGTAGTGATCTGTGTGTCTATTTTCCGACAGCTGGCTCCAAATAGCTCACAGTTACTATAATAAGTATCAGCGTATATACATGGCAATGAATGGAAGGTGGTTAAAAGTTACAGATCATTTATCACTGACTTGTAGTTGAAACTGGCCTGGTTCCCAATAAAAACAGAGCATTTCAAAACCACAAATACACACAGAGAACTACTGTCCTAAAGGGCAGTAACAAACATATTTGGTTAGTAAAGAACTTAACAAAAGCATCCTGTTGAGACATTTCTTGTGCTCTGACAAAATTAGAAGACTGAGGCATGACATTAACTTCTTTAAGAGCAGAGAAAACTGCAAACACATATTCCACAGAAATATTTCACCAAATCACTGAGCACAAAGCTACACTTTTTAGATGCACTCTTTTCTTCTGTATGCTCAACGGCTGAAAGTAGGAACTCTGTGCTTTTAATGTTCCAGAAGTGCTTCAACGAGAACACACTATTGAATTATCACTTGTTATCCAGTTGTGTAACACAGAGCAGAACATGCTGACATTGTGCTGTTGCTTCACTGCCTGTCGCGCACACTCACACTGCAACTTTCCATGTGCAGTACCACAGAAATACATGAGTACAATAACACTATGCAGTTTCCTGTTTTGAAGCAATCTAAAAGAGTAAAAATCACATTCAACTGACACTGTTGTATGGAAATGAATAATGAAAATCATCCAAAGTTTGTTTACTGGACAGGCACTAAACTGTGTTTTTTCCTAGGGATTCTGCTGCAGCTTTCCATGCCATTGTTTGTCAGAAACCATGCAGGCCTTACTCTTATTTGGGGTTGTTCTTTTGAAACATGCTTTTGAAAGCAGCAAGCAAGACAGACTATGAAGCCAGACTGAGTGCAATGCTTCTCTCAGAAGGGGTTACCTTGCGTTGTCAGACGTTCAAGACTTGAGAGTTAACTGAGTTAGAGCGGTGCTTTAATTTCGCCCTAGCACACAACAATCCTCTCCAGCACTCCTTTCCCTCTCCTGGCAGGCAGACTAAAAGGACGAGTGTATCTGCTCTCCAGTGTATATAGCGCATGGTGCAGGGGGAGCCCATCGGGGTGTCAGGTGACCCCACCAAGGAAAGTTCTAGGCCCATCTTTCTCCTCATCTGGATTTCCTTGAAAGAAAGCTTGCTGTCATTGCCTATGTAGCCCTGTGACAGCTAAATAAAACCAAGTAACATTTAAAATGATAGGGCTTTGATTTAGCATTAAACCAAACCTGCATTGCTCTGTTATAAAAAAAAGTAGTTTCTGAACATGCACAGTATTGTTCACATGCTCTTTTGCCCACACTGCTGGGACATTGAACAGCACATCATACAAAATCATTTCTAACTGGTGTAGATATCTCTGGATATAACTTCTGGAATCCTAGACAGTAAATGTAAACTTTGTCAACAGATGTTTGATCACAAAAGGCATCAAATGTCAGCCAGGTGTTAATGCAATTTGCAATAAAATACCTGAAATAAATAGATCACATTATTGGCTCACTTTAGAGGTGCAAATTGTAAGCAGTGATGTGTTTTGAGGGGTGGCTATGGCTCAGGAGGGAGAGCAGGGTGTATAAATATAGACATTTGGCACCAGTGTATTGATAATGTATTGCAGGAGAAAGTAATACCAAATATTCCTGTATTCTTGTTTTTTATTCTCTATGTAAGACACAGTCGTGCAGTAAATTTCCTTCCCCTTACTGCATGTTCCCTCTGCCAGAGCTCAAAAACTGCACATCTATTCTTGTTACATAGGCCTCTCTGACACATGGGCCATCTGGCATCAAATATAACTGCAGTTCGTTGCAGGCACCACCTGTTGCGACACACCAGATCTTAGTGTTCACACACACACACACGTGTCGAGTCGTTTTCTTCTAGCAGTTGAATATTGCATAACCTGGAAAAACAAATCCTCCAAAGCATGGATTCTTATTTCCTACTAAGATATTGAGCATTTTATATTCATGGACGTTCAGGAGAGCAACCGAAACAACTGCCATGCAATAAATACTATACATTTATAATAAGCAGCAGATAAACTTAAGATAAGCAGCCATCAGTGTGTTTCCCTCAGTAATAAAGATTAAGATAAAGAAAATGTGTCCATGTAGGGATTACATGTCCCTTGTTACAAATTACAGTCTTACAGTCTTTGACATCATGTATTTAAATAGCAGCTATCACTTTAAAACAAGTAAACTACGGAGTTGGTAGAGAAAGTCCTCTTCTTTGCTCTTGTGTGCTCTGCAGTGTCCATTCATATAGTCCCAAGCACATCGCTTGCAGTAGTTGTACAAATGGTGCTCTGCTTTCTTCAGCGTGCTATTCAGGTCCATTTTTCCCTGAAGGCTGCACAAAAACACAAATGTTTAACACATGCATTGATTCATTCCCTTTTCTTATGAGGTTTTTATGTCTTGGCATAAAGACAAACCTGCTGGTGAACTGGATGAGTTGTACATCGTCCCTGCAGAGCAGCAGGGACTCTCTGTTGTCTAACAGGATGGCTGCGCAGATGAAGAGCTCAAAGGTGAAGTCGGTGTTGATGGTTTTCTGCTTTGACTCTGTATTGTCCTCTGCAGAGACATTTCAACACATTAAATCAGACAATTCACAGAGGAAACTATCCCTCCACATCTAGCTGTGTTTATTCTGCCATTCTTAGGTATACGGGTCTCACCTGTGCTGTGTTTTTGTGCCAACCTTTCCTGATAACGGGCTCGGTCTACTTGCTGGGAGATAAGCTCCAGGTGGTCACAGCTCAGGATCTCGAACAAACGTAAGGCGTCACTGTGTTCAAACTCCCTCTGGAAACCCAGCAGCAGCCACCTAACACATGCATGACACGTGCACACACACAAAAACATTTGCATGTGGAATAAAAACACTTATAGACCCATATTCACAAATACAAAATGGCACCAAACATATACAGATATACCTGTGGCAAAAGGTGAAGCTCTCCATGTTGTCTGTGACCAAATGAGCATAAAGCTGAGGGTCCAGTTCCTTTAACAGGGCGGCCTCCAACTCTAAAAGACATTCAACACAACTCTTTCATAAGCTGACACTGCAGGGCCTGAACTCATTTATAGACTGTGCTTTCATGCTGTGGAATCTGAACAGAAAGAATAAACTCTCATACAGGAAATGCAGCTCAAAGTGTTTTTCATCAGAAAAATGACATGCAGTGAGTGCACTGTAAAAAAAAAACCCTGTTGTTTTTACGGTAAAAAAACCGGCAGCTGTGGTTGCCAGAACTTTACCATAATAAATACGGTGCAACTTTTTCTAATATTACGGTAAAATGATATTGGCACTGTTGATTTCACGTTTAAGATTGCCATTTTATTCAAATTTGTACTCTATCATCAAAAGAAATGCTATTTTTCCATATAATTGACAAGAAAATACTTCATAAATGAAAACGCATAAATGAAAGATTTTACCTTTGAATATTACAGTATATTTTTGTTAGAGATATGATGTTTAGTTCATTTAACAGTGAGAAAAGGTTTTTTTTTTTTTTTTACAAAAGATAAATGCTAAAATTACAGTGGTGGCTTCTATATATACATTTTACAGTGTATTTAACAGTGGAGTAATGTATTTTAAAAAAAAATACTGTTTTGGCTGATATATAGATTTTCAGTGTTTCATTGTTACTAAAACTGAATTAACTCATTTATCATTTTATGTCTTTTACTGTCATGGTTTAGCAGTTTTTCATCGTAAAATCTACAGACATTTTTTACAGTGTGTTTCACATAAAAATAGACAAAGAATAAACATAATGCAGGGACAGAATGCCATAATTAATGCAAAATACAAGGGGAAATAAAACCCATATAATAATAGCTAAAAATGAGTAAATTGTAAATTTAAGACGTACAATGCATACCACACAGAAAATAAAACCAACTGAATAATAATGATGAAAATAAAGTTAGGACATATAATGCATAATATCAAGCAAAATTCAACATTTAATTAATTGCTGCATTGCATAGGTGTGAAGCAATGTGCAAAAGAGACTTACAGGTCTGTATCAGGAAAGTTACAGCTAGGAAAGAGATGAGATGTAGTGGAACAGTTCATAACAACAGACAGTCAGTAACTAACCAGTCAGTGTTCATTATTTCTGAAATATGACATAAACTAACCAGAACTAATCAGTCCAATACATTGACTGGTTAGTTCTTTCTGAAATCTGACATAAAAAGATATCTGAAGTCTTTTTTTTTCTTATCAGGACTCAGATATTCATCAATAATTAGCCAACAACACAAAACATATCACAAATTATGTATGCATGAGAAATCTCCCCCAAAACTTTAATATACACTACCGGTCAAAAGTTTTAGAACACCCCAATTTTTCCAGTTTTTTATTGAAATTCAAGCAGTTCAAGTCAAATGAACAGCTTGAAAGAGTACAAAGGTAAGTGGTGAACTGCCAGAGGTAAATAAAAAAAGGTAAGGTTAACCAAAACTGAAAAATAATGTACATTTCAGAATTATACAAGTAGGCATTTTTCAGGGAACAAGAAGTGGGTTAACAACTTAACTCTATGGAGTCTTGGGCTATTTTGACCATTTTTTAATTCTTTTCATGTCTTTGTAAGTCATTTTGTGTCTTTCCGTGTCTTTTTTTTAGTCAGTTTGTGTCTTTTTTAGTCATTTTGTGTCTTTAGGTGTCTTTTTTGTCATTTTGTGTCTTTTTTTGGTCATTTTGTGTCTTTTTTTAGTCCTTTAGTCCAACATAAAATGTGATTTTGAATCTTTTTTTTTAACTTTCAAAACACTATCATGCTCAATAAAGAATTTTAAATGTTGCAAATGTGCATTAATTTCAGAGTACACTGAGACATTAAACTGCATCATTTTCAATTAAATTCTGGAAAAGTTGGTGTGTTCTAAAACTTTTGACCAGTAGTGTATAATGTGACAGCTGATTGTGTGTACTACAGTTATTGTTGTGGACAGGTTTTTAATGCTCTTGTTTTACCACTAGAGGTCTCAAGTCTTTTGTGATTACATATATATCTTGAAGCACAGCATTTATGAAACATAAAGTTGCATTTCTTTTAGGTAATCCCACCTATTTTCCTGTGCAGACCATCAGCCCTGAAGTCCTTGGAGAACTTCTCCATGTAGCAGGAGAAACTCCAGAAAGTGTCGACCTCAGAGTCAAGAACCTCCAGGAATCGGCTGCACAGGTCATTCATTCCTTGGGCATAACTGACCTCTGGATCAACAATCAAGACAGGTGGTGCACAAAAAACAACGAAAATCAGCGTCTTTCATGGCACAACATATAGCCTCTACTCTTGTTAATCAGCTGGTGGTGGACTTGTTGTTATTTACCTGGATGAAAAGCAGCATAAGTGATGAGGATGTCTCTCAAAACCAACAGATTTCCTGAACCTTCACCCCTACAGACACAGAAATGAGCAGAATGAGTTAAAACAATGAAGAAATTAATCGGATGTGCCCTTTTTTTTTGGCAGCCTAATTTGTGACAAGCCTTATTTATGGAAATAATCCACAGTTACATAGGACATGATGATATTTATAGGGCAGGTAGCAAGAAACTCAGATTTCCTTTTTCCATTTTGAAAAAAATCTAAAATAGTTTAATTAGTTTACTTGAATGGCAAACTCAAGGTAACATGGGCTAAGTATTAATATAAAATGTGTCATATTTCGAGTGAACTATTTTACTCATCTTTAAATTAAAACCAAAGTATTTCTTTTAACTGGTTAAAAAAAAAAAAATCATGATACCCTAGAAACAGCTGGTTGTAAATTTTAAGATTTACAGCCTCATGAGAAACCTGCGTAACAATATACCAGGATCCCTTATTATTTGTAAACCTTAAAACTGGATGTGGTCTTAAGAGTTTATTTTGTTGGCTTTCAGTCTCATAACAATATTTGAAAGATTTGGTAACGCTTTATAATAAGGTCCTTAATAACCATTAATTAACAAGTAATAAGGCATTGTTCTCGCTTTAGATCCGGTAGTTGCAAAAAGCATAGTTAACTTATAATAGATGAGCAATAAAGTATATTTTAATATCAATAAGCAAACAAAATAAGATTAATAAAGGCATGGCAAAGGCATAATGGGTGGGTCATGGGTGTTTGTAATGCCATTATTAACACTTATATAAGCTTATATAACTTAATATAAAGCGTTACCAAAGATTTTTTTGTGGCACTTCTCAGCTTTATTAGAAAGTGACAGAAAAAAATGGAAAGGAGGACCCAGAGGGGAAGACATGCAGCAAAGGGACCCCGGGTCAGAGGTCAGATCTGAACCCGGGTCTGCCATGGCGAGGACTCAGCCTTAGTGGTACGTGCTCTACCAGTGAGTCACTGGGACGCACCATAAACAATATTTTAAAGCTGACTCACAACAGCCTGTTGATTGTTGTATTTCTCTCTGGTTTGACTGAGTTGAGCAGAAAGAGAATGATCCCTTTTAGCTGCTTAAAACTACATTTCTGGACAGTGGTGGTTCTACACAGGGGCCTCCAGGGGCCACTGCCACTGTAAAGAAGCCTTTGGCCCCTGCTGTGGCCCCTGTGTCAAATTAATAATAAAATGATCAATTTATAACAATGAACAATGGAACAATTCTAACTTTTTTTTTTGTTCAAACAATATCTCATTGTACACAAAAGAAACCCAGAATGTGTACATTGTATAATAGTTTAACTCTATGGAGTCTTATACATTTGTGTCTTTTTTGTGTCTTTTTTTTGGTAGTTTTGTGTTTGTTGTTGTGTCATTTTTAGTTATTTTGTGTCTTTTTGTTGGTCATTTTGTGTCTTTTTTTGGTCATTTTGTGTCTTTTTCAAGATTTTGAATGCTTAAATATCATCTTTGCCATTTTTTTATGTGCTAATGTGCCCCTCTGATCAAACACTGGCCCCTCCTTGGCCCCCACAGTAAAATTGGTCTAGAACCACCACTGTTTCTGTATGTCAACTCCCACAAACATCCTGCCAAGGGTCAGGAACCACATCACATACACTCTCTGTTGTCACAAAAACCTGCAACAATGGCTCACAATCACTCACTGATAATAGCAGAGGTCTCTGTTAGTTCTTGGCACGTCCTTGTCGATGATTCTTGTAGCTTCCCGTAGCTCCTCTTGGTCAAACGTAACCCGCTCAAACAGTATCTGGTAACAGGATGGAAACACCTTTGACTGCTACTGATTGTGTTCTCTGTGTTAACGGTTTTTGTGGAGTCCACGCATATCAATACACTTAATCTAGTTCTCACAGTTGAAAGAGTAAACAGTGTCATTGTGTTGAAGCAGCATGTGAAGTGTCACTATCTGAAAACACCAATCTATCAACTGTTCCTAGGTGCACACACTCCCCAGAGAGAAAGAGATCAAATCATATGTAAATAAATGATTATAACATGTGTTTAACATAATTAGATCCTGCTGTGTAATTTCCCTAAACACATATCACTCCTCCCACTTTAAACACATAATCGCTTCTGTCAAACCAAGACAAGAAAATATATTTAGTGGAACTACAGAAATCTAAGAACATGAAACCGATGCAGAAAAATAACAGAAGTAGATATAACATTTAAACATATAGATTAGAATTATACAAACATATATTTCACTCACACAGATTTAAAGTGGCAAATCTACAAGAAAAAAAGTCGCAGATTTAAGAGATTTAAAGTGATGAATCTGCGAGAAAAAAGTTGCTTTTTCCCCCACTTCTTTCTCTTGCATCTGTGACTTTTTTTCCATGTAGATCTGCCACTTTAATCTAGTAAATTTGCAACTTTTTTCTCATCTAACCTGTGCTTGAAGCTCCAAGAAAGCCAGTCTGTCCCTGACCTCCTCAGACTGGTCCTGGGTCTGTTGCTGCGCCTGCCGCTGGTCAAAGAACCTGACTGCTGCTACCAACTCAGCTGAAAATGATGATAGATAGGATCATGTAGTCATAGATTAGAAAAAGGAGAAAGTAGGGCAGGAAAAAGAGAAAAAAAACAGACTAAAAGGTTGACACACTTGTGTTAACCAAAACTAAAAATAATGTACATTTCAGAATTATACAAGTAGGCCTTTTTCAGGGAACAAGAAATGGGTTAACAACTTAACTCTATGGAGTCTTGGGCTATTTTGTCCATTTTTGAATTCTTTTCATGTCTTTGTAAGTCATTTTGTGTCTTTCTGTGTCTTTTTCTAAGTCATTTTGTGTCTTTTTTAGTCATTTTGTGTCTTTAGGTGTCTTTTTTGTCATTTTGTGTCTCTTTTGGTCATTTTGTGTCTTTTTTTTAGTCCTTTAGTCCAACATAAAATGTGACTTTGAATCTTTTTTTTTTAACTTTCAAAACACTATCATGCTCAATAAAGAATTTTAAATGTTGCAAATGTGCATTAATTTCAGAGTACACTGAGACATTAAACTGCATCATTTTCAATTAAATTCTGGAGACTAAAAGGTTGACACACTTGTGTTGGTGCATGTTTAAGTTTATACCGTCAGTGCCGTTGAGGTGCATCCTCACAGCCGAGGGGAGGAACTGCTGCCACTTTCTCCTCATGACCCGATAACGTACCACCATCTGCTCCTGCAGCAGAGAGCGCTCTAAAGCTGTCGAGCCGCACGGGTACATCCCAAACAGGAAACGCCACACAAGGCCACGCTCAGAGGGGCACACGCCACCTGGAACAGGGATTGAAAACCTTTTAAACCTTTATCAGGCCAAGAACTATATTTGGTAACTTCAGTGGATATCAAAATGGGGTCGAGAAAAAAGTTGCACATTTACTAGATTAAAGTGGCAAATCTACAAGAAATAAAGTTGCAGATTTACGAGATTTTAAGTGGCAAATCTGCGCGAAAAAGTTGCAGATTTACGAGATTTTAAGTGGCAAATCTGCGCGAAAAAGTTGCAGATTTAAGAGATTTTAAGTGGCAAATCTACAAGAAAAAAGTTGCAGATTTACGAGATTTTAAGTGGCAAATCTACAAGAAAAAAAGTTGCAGATTTAAGAGATTTTAAGTGGCAAATCTACAAGAAAAAAAGTTGCAGATTTACGAGATTCTAAGTGGCAAATCTACAAGAAAAAAAGCTGCAGATTTAAGAGATTTTAAGTGGCAAATCTACAAGAAAAAAAGTTGCAGATTTAAGAGATTTTAAGTGGCAAATGTACAAGAAAAAAAGTTGCAGATTTAAGAGATTTTAAGTGGCAAATCTACAAGAAAAAAAGTTGCAGATTTAAGAGATTTAAAGTGGTGAATCTGCAAGAAAAAAGTTGCTTTTTCCCCCACTTCTTTCTCTTTTTTTCATGTAGATCTGCCACTTTAATCTAGTAAATTTGCAACTTTTTTCTCTAAATGTTTTTATTTTTTACCAAATACGGTTCTTCGCCTGATAAAGGGTTAATCACCTATAGCAGTCAATAGAACTGACTAACCAGTGTTTTTAAAGACAAAAGGGTCCTTGAGCTGTTGTCATTCAGTCAAACCAATCTTTAATTCACATGTGAGAATTAGAGCTTTGCAGAAAAGAATTCTAGAAATCAATTGCTGATCTAAAATTTGCTGAACTTTACCCTGCTTTCATCGGGATTTGAGAGGAGGATTTGAGATGTCTTATGTAATGTTTTGCTCCGCTGGTTCTTTAATCCTAAGTTCCCTTGTTTGTAGGGATGGAATGTGCGTAAAGGTCAAAAGGCCGAGGAAAAGTAGGGTGAGTTTCCACATTCCTGCTTATATATGATAGAGTCAGAGTGATGTTTTAGCCCAGCAAGAACTGCAATGTGTAGCTGTTGGTTGTCCTGTGCCCGCTGCTCGATCAGCATGGCAACAGATAATGCCAGGAGCAGGTGAGTAGCAGCATATCTGTGATCAGGAGCTGGTTTAGCATTTTTATGCACTGAAGGGAGGCCACTTCAGAAGATTTATCTTCATTTATTACACTGTAAAAAATGTTTGTAGAAATTACAGTAAAACACTGTCAAATTGCATCAGGAATGGGGCGTAAAATTAAAAATTGTGTATCACCGTAGTAGACACTTTTAATTACCGTAAATCAAGGAATAGCAAAATTTTTACATTTACTGTCATGAACTGTAGGAAACGCACAGTTTTGCTGTAAAAATATAACATTTTCATGTAAAGTTAATGGAGATTTGCTATGATGTGTGAATGAATGACACAATTACCTTAAAAATAACGAGAATATTCAGTCTAAATTAGTTTTTGCTGATATTTAAATTTACAGTAGAAAACTCACTCACTGTATTTTTTACGGTGAAGTTCTGGCAACCACAGCTGCCGGTAATTTACCGTGAATTTAACAGATTATTTTTTTTACAATGTAGCTTCACACACTTCACTGAATGTTTTTGGCTAACTGGTGAATCTCATGTGATTTGATTGGGCTCATACCGACCGTCTAAATGCTATCTGTTGTTTTCTCACTGTAGTCACGCTGTGCCTGTTCTTTGCTCCAGGGGGTCAGATGCACAAAGCAATGTTCAATTTTAGAGAATAGCTTGACTGTGGCTCAGCAGCTAATGCCTTGAAGCGGAGCATCACTTGACTTCCTCTTGTCCTGCATTTATTGACCATCATCTTTCCTGTTGTAACATTCCAGCAGCAAAATTCCACTTTTTTTCCCCAGACATCAAAGCCACATGTTAATCATCAAAACTGTATTGGAAATTATTATTTTTCTTGAAATTGTTTAGAATAAAAATCAGTCTCACCAAGTGTTCAGTATAAGAAAACTCATAGAATATGTGATATATAACTATTGAACCAGCTGTGCTGCACGCCAAGCACTTTCATGTCATACAATACTGTATTCATAGGGAATGTTATGAATAATCTTTCAAACATGAATTTCACTGGATCAGGAAGTACTTTATATGTCTAAATGGGCATTATGGGATTATTTGAGATTTCAGCTTGCCCTGTTGTGACCTCAGAATCATTATTTTCTACTGAATTAAGTTCAGTCTGAGCCACTGTCAAATACTTAATGTTGCATGCAAAAAAAAGTTATTGCATAAGAAGTTTGCTATAATGTTGCTATCTAAAGTTAAGCAATAAAATTGCTATGTATGCTATGTAGGAAAATCACATAATTAATTAACTGCAGGTGCAAATTTGTAGCCGAATATCTGCACCTATAGATAGATAGATGGATGGATGGATGGATGGATAGATAGATAGATAGATAGATAGATAGATAGATAGATAGATAGACAGATAGATAGATAGGATAGAAAAAAATATTTTTTGGTCCTGTAGATATTATTTCAATCATCTATATAAATTCTACAAAGAAATAAGAATTCAGTGCTTTTCCTTTAAAATAGCAGTTTTTCATGTTATACATTACTTAGTGATTGTTTGTTATTATGTGTCCTCAGTTTTGTCTGTAAATTGAAGTAAGTAATATTCACTAAACCAGTTCATTGGCTTAATTAGTTGATATTTCCAAGTAAAATGTAATTGAGGGACATCAGTGAATCTGCAATTTACTTGTGTATTTTCATTTTTTTAAAAAGTGGTTCTATTAAATAAATATTACTTAAAAACAGCCTGAGTAAAGATTACAAACACTTTCTGTGTGGAAAAACTTGCCTATAAATGTCACTCCAATTGTTTTCAGTGTAGATAGATAGATAGATAGATAGATAGATAGATAGATAGATAGATAGATAGATAGATAGATAGATAGATAGATAGATAGATAGATAGATAGGCTAGATAGATAGATAGATAGATAGATAGATAGATAGATAGGCTAGATAGATAGATAGATAGATAGATAGATAGATAGATAGATAGATAGATAGATAGATAGATAGATAGATAGATAGATACCGTTTTTAAAGATATGCATCCTGAGTCTTGACTCATCGACCCTTCCCTCGGCGTCCATGACTCCCGGTAAGGTGAGCCGTGCGGCGGACAGAGCCGGAGAGCTGACCGCTGCTACCCTCCTCTGGAGGCGGACATGAGGCTGCTGGCTGCCCGCCGAGCTGCTCTCCTCTCCCGCTGTCTGTCGCGGACTCCCGGCACTCAGATCTTCCATCTGTCCCGGCAGAAATCACACCACGCACAGGTGAAGAGGAGCTTGTCGCATCCACAGAGCCTCGACAGACAACAAACTGTCATCCTCCTCTTCCTCCTCCTCCTCCTCCTCCTCCTCCTTCTGCACACTACTGCTCCGCAAACAGCGCGTCTCTTCCCACCTGGAGCTGGAACCAGTCAGGACTGACTCCTGCCAACATGAGTCGACTCGTTCAAGATCACAGAACTTGCTGGGTGAGTTTCACCGATGAGTTTGCAGCTCTGTCGAGTCTCCTTCTGCCATCCCGGAGTCATATGACTGCACCTTGAGACCCGAGTCTGGCCCACATTCCAGGTGGACTTCAGTGCCAAAGTTCACTCTGGATTTACCAGAATATTTAACTCCACCTAGTGGTTTCATTCAGCTGCATCAAGCACCAACAGTTGTATTCAATTCAATTCAACTTTATTTATAGAGCGCATTTCATGCACAAGGCAGACACAATGTGCTTCAAAAATGTTTATACATAATTACAGTTAAAAAAACAAACAAATAAAATAAAAAAAATCAATTACAAATTAATTGAAGAGTGCAGGTAGACACACTGTAAAAAATGTTTGTAGAAATTACAGTAAAACACTGTCAATTTGCATCAGAAATAGGTTGTAAAATTAAACATTGTACATCACCGTAGCAGATACTTTTAATTACTGTCAATCAAAGAATAGTATAAAACTTTAAATTCTACCGCCATAAACTGTAGAAAACACACAGTTTTGCTGTAAAAATATACATTTTTCATGTAAAGTTAATGGAAATACCACAATGATACAATTATCCTAAAAGTAATGGGATTATTCAGTACAAATTACAGTTTTTGCTGATATTTACATTTACATACGCTCACTGTATTTTTACAGTGATGTTCTGGCAACCACAGCTGCCGGTATTTTACCGTAAAATTAAACAGATTTTTGTTTACAGTGCAAGCTATGCCATATTCACCACATACACATTTACTGACTGTGCCTAGAGTCCGTACTGAACTGGGGAAAAGGGCATTTAGTTATGCTGCTCCTTTTTCATGGAACCAGCTGCAAAATGCGCTAAAACTTAAGGAGCTGGTTTCTCTAAACATGTTTAAATCCTTACTTCATGATGTTGAAGCTGGCTCTTCTGTCTCTACATGCTTTGTTTGATGATGTTCTGACTGTGACTCTAACTGTGCTGCTGCCTGTCTTGGCCAGGACTTTTTTTAGAGATTCCAGAGATTTTTAATCTCAATAAGACTTTCCTGGTTAAATAAAGGTTAAATAAAAAAAAATAAAAACTTACTCACACATGTGCACCCACTCCCACAACCACACACGCACACATGCACGCACACAGTTCAACCGAATGCTGTTGAAAAAAGATTTAACCTTTGGAAAAGGTTTTTAATCTGTTTTTATAAATGGCTACCGATGTGGCATGTTTAACTGTGTCAGGCAGGGTGTTCCACTTTCGTGGGGCATAAACACTAAAAGCTGCTTCTCCTTCTGTGGATCTGGTGATGAGTAAGTTGCCGCTGCCTGTTGACCACAGTGTTCTTGCTGGCTGTAAGTGATGAGCATATCTGTGATGTACTGAGGTGCTTTATAAATGTTTGACCTCAGGCTGCCATTAAATGTGTCCCTAAAACACATCCACTGGACAGAATAAGCTCTAGATGAAAATAACAAACATAATTCCCAGTTATAGTTATATCATTCCTTGATAGTTTATTTTTTTCTTTACTAGCTGTGAAAACTACAAAGACACTCAAAACAGCTACAAAGAGACACAGAATGACCACAGACAGACACAAAACTACTATCTACAAACAGATGCAATACGACACAAAAAAAGGGCAAAACGAGCACTGATGAAAAATGACACGCCCAAAACAATAACTGAGTTACAAGAATTGTTGCAAACAGACACAAAATGACTACAAAGCCCAAAACAATTACAAAGTGACACAAAAATGGTACAAAAAGACCCAAAATGACAACAAAGAGACAAAAATATCCACAGAGAGCTACACAATGACCACAAACAGATACAAAACATCTAAAAAGAGATGCAAAATGACACAAAAAAAGGGCAAAACAACCTCTGGTGAAAAATGAAAAGCCCAAAACGATAACTGAGTTACAATAATTGTTACAAACAGACACAAAATGATTACAAAGAGACACAAATGACTGCAAAAGGTGCAAAACAACCACAGGTAAAAAAAAGAAAAAAAGGGAAAAAAAGCCCAAAACAATTACAAAGTGACACAAAAATTGTACAAAAAGACCCAAAATGACAACAAAGAGACAAACATATCCACAGAGAGCCACAAAATGACTACAAACAGATACAAAACATCTAAAAAGAGATGCAAAATGACACAAAAAAAGGGCAAAACAACCTCTGGTGAAAAATGAAAAGCCCAAATACGACAATACTGTTGATGACAACAAGCTGCAGAGTGACACAAGAGGGCATACAGAGTTCACAGCTATGAAACTATGAAGAGGGGCAAAACAACCACAAATACACAAAAAGTAACGACAAAGAAAGTCAAAATGATCATTAAGAGACACAACAGCACAGAGAGAAGTGTAGTAACTGCAAACAGACAGGTAACAACAGAAAAATAATACACTGTGTGTGTGTGTGTGTGTGTGTGTGTGTGTGTGTGTGTGTGTGTGTGTTAATTTTTTCAGGATTGTATTGAAAAAATGTTGCCAGTTATTTAACTTGGATGCTAACTTAATGGCACCAGTTTATTTTGGACAACACCTCTGTCTGTCTGTTTGAAACATTTATGTGTCTTAACCAGTGGTGGAAAGTAACTAAGTACTTTTACTCAAGTACTGTACTTAAGTACAATTTTGAGGTACTTGTACTTTACTTGAGTATTTCCATTTTATGTCACTTTATACTTCTACTCCACTACATTTAGCTGACAGCTTTAGTTACTTTTCACTCGAGGTTTAACATAAAAAACACAATAAATTTAGGTGATTAGACACTTTTTTAAATAAACCTCATAACAGAATATTAAATAGTCAATATGAGCCCTACCTTGAGAAAATTAAAACGCTGTATACATAAATGCATCAATAATAATAATCATATAATATGATATTTGGAATATATAAAACAATCTAAGTGGCTCCATTCTGCATAACAAGTACTTTTACTTTTGATACTTTAAGTACATTTTGATGCTGATACTTTTGTACTTTCACTTAAGTACATTTTGAATGCAGGACTTTTACTTGTAGTGGAGTAATTTCACAGTGTGGTATTAGCACTTTTACTTAAGTAAGAGATCTGAATACTTTTTCCACCTCTGGTCTTAACTTACAAAGACTTCCTCAGTGTCTTCACACTTCTGAGTGATAGTTTTGGGCGTACTTTCTTTTTTGTAAAGAGGTGTAAAAGCACTCTATTATGTCCAGCACACATTCACTGTTCTGTTTTTTGCATTTTTAGGTCATAATAAAAGTCATACTGGTGTCAGTGTTGACTTTTCTGTCCCAACTTCCTTTTTTTTTCAAGTCCCGCTGAAACAGGAAACACACCCAACAATTTCACATCAATGTAGAGATCTAATACATATTGACAAGGCACAACAAAGCCCTACGAGCGCTCCTGGGTCCCTCTCACAGTGAGTCTGTCTATTCAGAATAGAAGCAGTTTAACTCTAGAACCGTGTAGATATATTCTCTATTGGTCAGGGTTATGTGGGTTCACCTCACAATGTCTTTCTTGAATCAGATGAAGCTGCTGGGCCTGATTGATCTTATTCTCATATTGATGCTGGCTTCACCTTCAAAAGGTGAGTGATATAATGAGTTGTTGTGTTTTTTGTTTCATTTTTTTAATCTCATGAAATGTATTTTAATAAATGTAATTTTTTTGGTTTTCAACACAGGTGAAATCTGGAAGAGTACTGTATTCCCTAAAAGAATTAATGCAACACTGGGTTCAGACCAGATCATAAATTGTACGTTTTACTTTCCGAGCGAATACCTCCATGATGATATCAAAGTGCTCTGGAAAAAAGGGCGTAGTTACAGAGAAAAGGAATTCCTTTATCACTGGAATTCCTCGTTGGTGCTTCCGGAGTACAAAGGAAAGACATCGCTCATCTATCCAGTTGGACCTAAGATGACTGAAAATGAAACTGTAGCCAAAGGAAACTGCTCCCTCAAGATCACCAACATTACGAAAAAAGAAGTTTTCCATGTGAGAGTTTTTATAAAGGAAGAGAAGAATGGGAAATACAGTTTTATCAAGGATGCTGTCTCCATTTCTTTATCTGGTAAGAATTTTATGAAAACATTTATAAGTGTAATATAAATCATGTATTGTGAGTTCAGGGAAATTAATTAATATTGTTATATTATCAATAAAATGTAATAAAAAATCTATTCAAATCCAGGTAAACAGCCAGTCTCTGCTCCGCCATCCAGTTTTTTTATTACCTCAATTACATTTCTATAACCTGTTTCTGTTCTCCACAATTTGCAAGTACCTTTTATTTTTATTTAGTTTCCTGTTTTTTTAAAAATTATTTCTCCAATAATTCCAACAAAAGGAGTCGGGTAAAATGCACATTCTAATGAAAGCTCATTTCTTTTTCAGATTTGACCACCCCACAATTAGACACTACCTCACCACCAAGTGAGTTCACACAGTTTGCTTCTCAGAACAGTTTCAGACTAATATTTAATATGTCAGTTCAGTATCTTTTTATGAAAAAGGTTTGGTTTCTCCACAGTACTTACGCAGACTTCAAATCGATGGATATATATGTCCATCTTTGTACCTGTTGGTGCATTTCTGATCATCCTTTTTGTCACTGGAATGGTCTTTTTCATCAAACACAAAAGGTAAATTCAGTTTTAACTTGTTTGTAAATTGAATGTTTGATCATGAAATGAGTTTATCCTTCTTACATATATCATGTGCAGACATTAGAAAGTCCTCCTCCAATCAGAAATATCTTTCTTATTGTCATCTGGATGTTTGACCCTGGAAAAGATGTATCTGTAGTTTAACATTGAAAGGGCTACATATGATTTTGTCATATTCAGTTTGGAAGCCTATTCTGTAATGTAGATAATTGAAGTTTTCAAAGAAAACCCATATCAGACCCAATGATCTGAAGCAGAGGGGTTTTTTAAACATCTCTTTTTGTAAATATGTTTGTTTTATACAAGTTTAATCAAAATCAAATCAAATCAACTTTATTTATAGAGCCTTTTAAGACAGCGTTAGCTGATACAAAGTGCTGTACATGGCAGGACAGACCAACAATAAAAACAGTAAAAACAAAGAACAAGCAAAAACAACTAAAACAAAGCGAGTCTCATGCTGGGTAAAACAAAAAAACAGTAAATAAAAGTGGGTTTTAAAATTAATCTCAATTTTAAAATTAATCTTAATTTTAAAAAACCACAAAGAACAAATAAAAACAAAAAATAAAACAGAGCAAAGGCTCATGTTGAGTTAAAAGCCAGTTTACTGAGGCAGACCTTGCTACGCTCAAATGGCTGACATCTTTTAACTGTTTCCACAGGTCACAATCTTTCACCAGGGAGGAATCTGGATATTATGCAAATTTCAGCCGATCATCATCAAGCCAAGCCCAAAGGTTTGTTTCATGATACAATTAAAATCACATTAGAAATCAAAATTCGAATGAACATATTATTTTCATCGCTAAATGTATTTATGAGCAAAACAAGCTGACTTTTACCTGAAGGTTAGGATATTTCACAACACGTGAACACAGACATGTTGACACATTTCTGAGCTCAAATGAAAATCCAAACGGGTCTCTTTTGTCTTTTCAGAGAAGCATCTTGCAAGAAACTTCCTGAACAGAAGGCCATTGATGAACCTATCTACATCAACACTGAGGTACAATAACCCCACTTTGTTGCATTTTATTTAACTTGAGTGAGGTAACTAAGACAAAAAACACAACCATAGTGCTACAGGAAAACTCCACAGGATACCTTTAATGTAACACAACTTAACTGTCTTTGCAGGCCCCTCCAGTTCAGATGGACCAAAGTATGGATCACACAGAGAATGTATATGCAAACGTGGATTATTCAAAATAGTACAAAAGCTGCATCTCACTAGTCTATTAGCACCTCACCTCGTGCACATATTCATATCTATGTGCAAACATGGTTTTCTTATTACGAGGAACAAAGGATTCACAGCTTCCTCAAAGGGATTTTATGATGTTAAGATTACATGCCATTAATAAAAACAGAGAACAGCCAAATTACAATTGTTAGTTATTTGCTGGCCCGTGGTTGGAAATACTGTGAGATGCAGGGATGCTTTGTAAAACATGAACTTGCTTGGTATTTTTGAGAGAGAAATTCATGTTTGTTATCAGTCATGATATCATTCAGATTGTGGACTTACTGTCAGGTCACAAGCTTTAAAACAGCAGCATTTATTGGGACACAGGCAGGTCCCCCTAAATCTGACCATGTCTGCTTCTGTAGCTGCTGTGTGTCAGTTGCCTCTATAGGCACATCTAACCATCTGAATATTGCACTCTTCAAATAGCAGGAAAATACTGCACCAATGACTTTGGACCAGGCGTTTTGTTGGCTAATTGTTTAATTGCTTTCTGCTGCCTCAAGATAACAGTGCACCAACAATGCGCCTAGCCACACCTCATTTTAAGACCAACATGTTCATGGGCATACAGAAGGATGGTATATTATATATATATAAGGTATATTTGCTACTTACACAATGTGGGTTCTGTGAAAGGGAATCACAACTGTGTTGGCCTAAAACTAGCAATGTGCCTGTCTGTGTCCAGGGGCCAATTTTCCTTTACTTTAGGCTGTTTGAAGTTATTTATTTGCATTATTTCATACAATATTGAATGCTTATTTCGAATGTGTATATTAGATTGAATATGTAACCATTGGTAATGTACTGTTTATTACTGCTTATAACCAGGGTTTTAAATGTGTCTTAACACATTATTACTTATTTTACAAATGTGCTCATTGTGACCTGCAATTGATGTTCATCTTTTAAGTGTAACTGTGATGTTTCCCTTACATTAACAGAGCATTCTAGTTTGCTAACAATAACCATAGTTTATTTAGCCTACATTAACCATAATCTTTCCCTATAGCTTCACCGCAGTGAAAAAGTGAGAATTTCAAAATACTAACATTGAACATCAAGAGCAAAAAAATCAATGTGGGGTCTTCCAGGATTGTCTGGTATTGACGTTCTTGTCTAGTTTGGCAGCCATGATAACCTGCTCCCTGACCCTGATTACACTCCCATGTAACCGGTGAGCAAATCAATGATATAACAAAAAGGGTTGGGTTGATAAAATGAACAGAATTTGAAACATTTTAACTTTTAACTTTTATTTAAGACTATTGCCTTACGTGATATATGATCCTGTCCTGGCTTGTATTTGTTGCAGTACAACAAACACTGAAGTGACCTGTTAGCCTGCCAGCGGATACAGGAAATTATACCAAGCATTTAAATTAGCACATCAGTTTTGCAAGTTGCTTGTAACATCTCATGACAGGAGTTCTGTTTTCTGAAAACTTGAAAACTTTTGGGTGTAGTGATGTGTTTTTTCTCGTCTTTCTCAACATGTTTGCCAATTCACTTCCTGTGTCATCTGTGCTGGGGCTGAAACTTCTGTTTTCTTTTCTGATAAAGTCTCCTATTTAGAGATTAAGTTATTACTTGTAATGTGACATTTAATTTAATAATAACAAAGGGTAAAAAGTGGATGTTATTGCTTGCCCACCATGATCCACAGTGTCTATTCTTCTTGTACTGCAACTGGTGTATAAAACTGAACTAAACAATGGGTGAAAGCCTGTGGTCAATAAAGTGGAAGTGTGGAAGCTGCTACTGTTGCCACTGTCTTTTGTTTTTCTGTTTTCATTTTTGTTGAGCAAGAGTTGCATTCTGATAAGAGTTTGCTGAGAAATTAGTTTTTCTTGACCTTGGTTTATCAGAGTCTCACATTCTGCTCCTGCTTATCATCACAGCTGAGTCTGTTGTTGTCCCAGGGTTTGTAGTAGAAAGTAAACAAACGCTTATTCCATACTTCATAACAACATAACACTAGCTTTAACTGTGCCTATACAGTCCTATGTTGTTATGTTAGTGTCCCTGAATGTTACCTGTAACTTTCAACGCTGAATTTTATTCATAAAAGTAAATATATGTATTTTGTCAGTTAAATACATCTTTACAGTTAAGTGGAGACACTGCAGGTAAATAGGGTCTTTTTGTTTTTTGATTTATTACAATTTTTCTGAAATGTTATGTTTAGATTCGCAAATGAGGTGTGGACTCATTAATTATTATATATATTATGCCATAATTTGCATATATTTCCAGGACATAAACTTGAACATTGGAGAAAGCAAATTTCAGAGTTCTTATTTTATTTTGTTGATATATTAGATTTCCATTTTTTTACAGAAGGAAATTTATACATCTCCTTTTATCATTTTATAAATCAGGAAATACTGTCAGAAGCCATATAAATGGAACAAAATGCTATATAAATGAGGGTATGAATGATTTTTAGACACACCCTTCTGTAAAAACCTTCAGAATATGAAACTGATAAGTTTGGTGTCTGTAAGAGGAGCTGAAGTTGAGAATTACGGTTCAGAGCATGAGAAAAAACGTCTTTTTTGAAAACGGGCTGAAAAGATTTCATACATTCTTAATAGAAATGAAAAACACATAATATTGTGCAGGGCAGTGGGAGCTTTGTAATGATGCCTATGATGAGGTTTAGACTACATTCACGGTGCTACATGTTTCAACAGAACAATAACTTTTAGTGAATTTAGCTCAAATGTACAGATGCAAATGGTTAAAATATAGGCCTAGTAAAAAAAAACATCTTAATGTTTGTTTTGGTTGTTTTCTTTATACTATTCTGAAAGATGACATGTTATGGGACAAATATATCTCAAGACCTTAAAAATGATCACTGCATGAAAAAAAAACAACCCAAAATGGCACTAATACATTCAACAGCTAATAAAAACACAACGTCTGCCATTTCTTCTCTGTGAGGCTTTATGACCTCATTATCTGACTGTCACATGATTCTTCAAAACATGCCTGAACAGCAAAGCTGTGAAATTTAGGAATAGAAATTTCCCCGAAGTTGGTTTCCTCAAAATGAAATGTGGTGACTCTGTAATTTCCCTTGAAAAAAGTGGTGGTGTTACAAATGAAACTTGTAACTCATCTATCTCCTCCCTGTAAGTTTCCTCCCTTGCAGGCTGGGTTGGCCCGAGGGCCTCGAGTTCAGAATAAAGCATGTGATGGTCTTTAAAACACAACAGTCCTTTGTTAACTTGCCTTTTTTTTTTTTTAATTTAACTTGTGATTTTTGTTGTTATCTACAGTGAGATAAATTGTAGCATCTGCTAGTTACTGGAACTCAGTGTTCTGTGCAATTCCTTCTGTAATCATTTGTTGGTGAGAAAAGTAACAGAAGTATCATGTTAAACAGGTCAAACAATGAGAGAGAGTTCACATATTGCAACAACATTCTTGGTAACACTTGCTATTTTAAAGGTTACAGCTAGACTATAAATTTGACGCCTCAGGACCCTGCACAAATCTCACAAGCACCACAAGTGAAGGTGTATTCACACAGCCAGTATAAAGGATTAAGAGGTGAGTAAATAATTAGCATTTGTGCAAAAAATTCAGCTATAAAAATACATATGTATTTAACTTTTTTGACACTTCCTCATCAGGGATGCAGCTCAAGTTGTGGTTCTCGTTTCTGCTGTTTCATGGTGAGTCTTACATTAAAATACGGTTGCATGAAATATGTCATCTTACACTTAATGATCAGTGAATCAATGTTATCTATTGTTTTCAGGAATCCATGGCGTCCATTCCTCCCGCGGCCAATGGACAGCAAACGTCCCAGCAAAGATCCAGGTCCTGCAGGGCTCCTGCGTGGTTATTCCCTGCACCTTCACTTACCGCAAGCCTCTCTCAAAGGCGGTCATCAACAGGAGGATAGGGTTCTGGAAGAATGGGAGAAAGGTCGTCTCAACCACTGTCCCCAAATGGAAACTGCCCGTAGAGTACAAAAAAAGAACCCAGTTTTTGGGAAAACTGCAAGCACACAACTGCACCATGCTGCTGGATAGTGTCAGGAAGACTGATGTCGGCCCGTTCTACTTCAGGATCGAAATGCCTCAATACAAAAGCTACTCCTACACAAAGAAAGCAGTGTCCATTGATGTCATAAGTGAGTATTACGGGTCGTTTCACTCATTTCAAAGGCAACACTCACATGTTGTGTTACTAATATTAAATATTATATTAATAACCTTGATTGTTTGCTTTTACTCTTCCTGTAAGTCGCTTTGGATAAAAGCATCTGCTAAATGACTAAATGTAAATGTAATATTTGAATCATTGTAATATGAGTCATATTTGTTTTGTATTCTGACTCTGCAGGCAGTCCACAGCCTCCGTCTCTGACCGTAGAGGTGAATGATCAAATAAAAGCCTCCTGCGCTGTGTCCCACGCCTGCCCAACCATTCCCCCTGAAATCTCCTGGAACCATGCTGGAGCCGTCAAACTCAGATCCAAGAGGCTGAACACGTGGAAGTGGGAGACGGTGTCGACCTTGACCTTTGACCCTCGACCCTCGGACTTCAACAAGCCGCTAAACTGCACCGTGCGGTACCGAGGAGGGAAGCAGGCGATGAACTCCACCGTTCTCAGAATATGACGTGATGACCACCTTTCATTGTCCATGGTGAATGAAATCAAATCTGTAGTTTAACCCTTTATCGGACGAAGAACTATATTTAACTTCAGTGGATAACAAAATGGGGTCCCTATGTAATATTTCGAGAAGAAAGTTGCAGATTTACTAGATTAAAGTGGCAAATCTACAAGAAAAAAAAGTCGTAGATTTAGAGATTTAAAGTGGCAGATTTACAAGAAAAAGGGGGACATTTTTTTTCTTTTTCTCACATATTTACCACATTAAATCTAATAAATCTGCACATTTTTTTCTCGTAGATTTACCACTTTTATCTTGTACACTTTTTCTCAAAATATTACCCCCTCCCCCGGGTCCGTATGTTGTTGTTTTTTTACACATTCTGGCTTTATGTAATATCCTCCAATATTCTCTAGGGTTGAACTTTGGAATTTGCAAGTATTTCAATGAGTGTCCTATTAAGGGTTAATGTCTTACATCTGCTACATTTGTACAAGTATACTCTCCATAGAGATGTTAATTAATATTACACTCACACAGTATGATAAAAGGGAGATACTGTTGGACTGACTGAACTACACTGTGACTTAAAAAACCTAATCAGCCAGTTAACATTTCACTGAACACTGTTATGTAATTTGAGAAACCAGAAATGACTGCTGGATCTCTTTATTCAATATCACTCACACAATCTTCTTTTTTAACACATCATATGTGGTGAAAATAGGCTTCTGTCAATATGATGTCTTGTATCTGATTGCCATTTAATACCATATATAATGTATGCTTTGTTATACTTGGTGTTAGAAGGTAATTTTACCAGGAGTGTAATAAATGTACTGATAAAAAAAGCTTGTTATATGAAAATATATTTATATTATTTATAGTATGGCACACATATTCACCATTTAATAGCAGGAATGTCAGTTGTATATTGGATCTGCAGTGACACCTCTGCCATTCAAAAATCACCCCACCACTACTGTGAGAAAGTCTTAAATATAATATCATAGAAATATTTTATGTGCACTAATGAAACGTCAACGGTTTCCAAAGGTTAATACCATTTATTATAGCTTCTCAAACAAAAAATATGCTTTCCTTAAAAGACAAAATAAAGCTGTAATTTACAAAACTTCATTGCATTCGTGCAGTCAAAAAAACTGTGTGCCTCTCCCAAACATCTCACCAACAATTATTCATTCACAGGTGCCAAGTGCCCTTATTTACTCATTACCTCTGAACCTACATGGATAATGAGCGCTCTTCTCCAACATGTGGTGGGAATTTTAAAAAAACAAACAAAAATGGCTCTTACAGGCTAGTTATTAGTCACTTTAAAGCACTTATTAATGTATTTTTTTTGCATACTTGGCTATCAACTGAGAGTTTTACCTCATACACCTTTTAACCTCTCTACTGCTATCTGGTAGTAAGCAAGGAAGTTGTTGTTATGATCTTAATATGCTTTACTCAGTATGGGCCTAATAAGGTCGTAGTACAGAGTAGTCATTCCCCCTTTCTGTGTGTGTGTGTGTGTGTGTGTGTGTATATCTATATATATATATATATATATATATGGATGTTTTTGTTTTTGTAAACACTAAATAGGAATGAAACCTGTCAATCTCAATAGACCTTCTTATTTTGTTCGATGTGTAAGCCATCACTTTAGAGCAGGGCTTGTCTCCTGTCTGCAGAATTAAATTAAAAGCAAATGCATCAACTATATCAAGAACAGCTAGAAGTGAAACAGGACAACATGACATCAAAATTAACTTTAGATTGTTCTGCATGTTGTAAATGATTCTACATTATGAGGGGCTCTCTCTCAAATGAAAAATAACAACTTTTTATAAATGAATACTTAAATGTATGGGCTTTTATTGAGGAATATTGTATCTCCCAAAGGGGATTTGGTTTACAGTTTGGGATAGTTTCAGGTCTGAGGCTCGTGCTCGTGGTTAGAATAGTGCGGCGTTTGTGTTTAAAATATATGATTATTACTTCAGTATTTTTATCGACAATGGTCAGCTACCACCAGCTTCCTCTTTGTCATCCTGTCACTTTACCATTAACACACCGCACAAGGTGCTTTCTACATTGACCTGAGCAGCACACACAGAATAGTTTCACTTTGTCACATGCTTGACTTGATAAATGAGTGAACACAATTTAACGGGGTGGATGTGTCCACACATACAGATACATAAAGGCTTTCTTAAACTCATTAAGTCATATGAAATCTAAAATCTTCTTCCCTGAATGTTTTATGAAATATGAAACTGTTTTGAGGGGCAGCTCCACATACAGTAGATGCTCAGTGTATCTGTATTGTTAACCATGCTGCATGCTTTACTTTACAGTATGTGTTAGCAGCAGGAAGTCGGCATTTCACAGCTTTGACAGCTCTGTTCTTATCTGTCACTATGATAAAGCAATCATGCCTGCTAAAGAGGAAATTCAAAAGGTGTAACTTGCGCAGAATGTGATCTTACTGAGAAATGGATTGCATAGAAAATAACAGTCATAAAAAATATTAGCAAGTACAAAAAAGGCAGTTTAATGGAGATTTTTCCCAACACATAGGTAGTCAGAGAAAAGTTCTGGATGAGAAAGCAAATACTGAAAGTTATTTTTGGGAGGTAAAAAACTTTTTTCAAAAAATATATGTGAATTAAAGGAGGCAGATAAATAGCACTTATATACAGAAGGTAACATATGAATATTTTTTTTACATCTTTCTTGACCCACAACACACAGAGAGACTGCAGCTGTTCCTCCTTTGAACTCAGCAATTGGCGTATATTGCGTCATCCCAGTCAGTCTGTTTAGGAAACAAGAATAACTCGTTCTCATCTTTCATGCATTTAAACAACAAATGAAAGAATGAATGAATGAAGAAAACTTTACAAACCTCCATGTTGCCATAAACAGGATCATTGGCATAAATGTCAGAGCAGTGCACGTCTTCAAAGCTCCTCTCTTTCCTGAAATTACAATGCAGAAGATGGTTTTTAACAAATTTAACACACACACTTCTGTTTAAAGTTTGCTTCCTTATGTTATTTTACACCATGAGGATATTTCTATTATATATGTTGAAATAGAAACCTCTTGGTTGCAGTATAATGAGGGAGTGCCACATCTTTGTCTGCCTTCGTGGTGCTCATGTGAGGTGTTGGTGCATCCTCAGATCTCCCCCTGCTGGCAGAATAGTAGATTTCATTTAGGAACCTGAAAAACTATGGGCAAGTTTCACAACCAGTGAAACCCAACAATGCAAACTTTTGTTTTCTTCTTCTTCTGTAAAGAACTTTGTTTAGCTTAAACCGTGTATGAATGTACTCTAGAAATAAACTTAACTTTCAAACGGCAAAGTTAAACACATAGCTAAAGCATCATGCCCTATCAAAATTGGAAGCCAGCCTTGACTATTATAAAGACACATTTCCACTCACTACATTAACAAATACCTCTAAATGCATGACTTAAAAGTAGTAATTATTCGTATGAAAATGTACACTTTTTAAAAAAATATCTAATGGCACTCATATTTAAATGTTATAGTTAAAAAACAAGCTAAAAAAGTAAACTTTTTTAAACTGTTTGCTTTAAATGACAGAAAACATTTTCTATACCAACTTACCATTTTTTAACAATGATAATTGTTATTAAAAGCATCACCAAAATCCCGCCTGCTCCAGAAGCGATGATAATAGCAAGAGTCTGCATCTTACCTGTGCAAAACAAACCATGTGATGTCATTTACATAAAAAGCACTCCTTTAGTTTGCAGGTATCAGTATGTAATGCACACTGGTTATTAAAAGTGTCCTTACTGTTAACAGGTAAAGAGAGTGTGAGGTTGGAGTTGCCCAGCGTGTTGGTTGCCAGACAGATGACCTGAGAGGATCCAAACTCTGCCTGCAGGGTCCCGATGGTAGCAGAGCCGTGCTGCTCAACAATGGTGCTTGGCAGGACTCTGTCTGAAAGCACAAACTGGACCATGCAGGGAGGCTTGGACTCTGCAATGCACACACACTTCATCATATCGGCCTCTGAGGAGCAGGAAGACGCTATCTTAATCTCAGGGGCATCTGGAAGCACAAGAAATATACTTATTAGTATACTTATTAGTATTTAATAAACATCTTTAAATTAAAACTTTCTCCTGTATTGTTACATTGTTTACTTACATAACACATTGAGCCCCACAGGGTTGGATTTGCCTTGCCCCACTCTATTTATGGCAGTACAGTACAGAGTTGCTGTGTTTCTGGAGACATTCAGCAGCGTGTAGCTGTTTCCTTTATGCAGCAGAGCACCAGTTTGACTGTGCCACTGATAGCTGCTAGCAGGAGGGTTAGCATCACTGGAGCATCTCAGCCGCACATCCTCTCCCTCCTTTACATCTGACTTGTGCTGCACTTTCACATTCACTGGTGCGTCTGCATGGAAACATACAGAAAACTGTTCATGATGCCATTTTTGTTCTCTTTTACAAAGTAATGTTAAAGGTGAACTGATGCCACTGCACATGAACAAACAAGATAAGAAGAGTCTCCTCCAGCTTTAGCAATGCTCTCAATGACAATACTACATGCTGATGTTGATGAGTTTACCATGTTTACCATGTTTACCGTCCCACCACCCAGTTCACCTCCAAAACCAACCCAGTTTACCCAGTATGGGTATAAAAACACTGTTTTTTTGTTTGCTTTATACCTGATTTTAGTGTTTTTTACCATTAGGCTTTCTGTTGGATCGTGATATAAAGATGTGACAAACAATAAGATTGTGACAAACTGATTAATTATTGATGGATTAATTGTATATATTCTCAAAATTTTATCAATCAATCTCTCCCAAAGTTATTCCAACTTTATGAGCAACCATGTATATATAAACAGTATAGAACAGATGAAATGTCTGCAGTTAGTCTAACAGTTGACCAGATATTTGCTCAGAACCACTAATGTCAACCACCTGGTGGCACTAGTGCTATAGGATCAATCAGGGGATCATCAAAGTCACTATGATTTATTCTCTAGGGACCACAAATTGTTGTTGAGAGCCAAAAGTGTCAAAATAACGTGGGAAGTTTTTTTTGTCTGTGTGCGCATTAATATAGGTAGAAGCAGGCAGAATGTGCTGCCCTTCATGCAGCCAGCTCATCCAGTATAACTGACAGTCAGGACGCAACAATGCTCTTTTTCCAATGCAGATGATGACTGGAAATCCTCTGACAGTGACTAAACCTGCAATAAGAGATTTCGAAGCTGCTATATTTGAATGTATGTGTGTTTTGGTAAAACTGCTTCCACATTGGGGGAAAAACCCTGAATGCAGCATGTTGTTGTATCATACTAAAATACCTGTCCATCCACTTTTTTAAAAAATATTGATTTTTAGTTTATTCTCTTCATTGATTATCTCTCGCAGTGATTAGTTCTAATTCTTTAACAGTTTTCATATTCCTTGTAACAGTGAATTTCTTTACTTCAAGAGGGCTTTATATTAATATGACTTACTCACAGTACTAAGTTGCTGTTTAAACAACTGGTATAAACACTTACATTGGACTTTGAGGACCCTGGATGCTTGGTGGTGCTGTCCTCCCTTGTACGTTGCGGTGCACTGTAACGGCGTGTTGTTATCAGTGATAGAAGGCTGAAAGGTCAGAGTAGATGTCGCTTTCCACTGGCTGTCGTCAAGCTGCTGGGATTGAATATGTTCCTGTCCGGGGTGATTCCAGGTGAAGACAGGAGGAGAGGTGGGGCAGTAGTGAGGCACAGAGCAGGACGCAGACACATTTTGACCCTCCACTATTTTGTCTTCCATAGAGAAATGGATGGTATTGAGTTCAGCTGTAGAAAGATAAAAAATAAAAAAGGACAGGCATTGGAAAGATCAGAAGAAAAGGAAAGTTTGCACTAGTTTGAAACTTTACATTCTACCCCCAAATTTGAATTTCAATTATAAAGTTCAAAACACAACACAGGAACTGAAAGCATGTTAGAGAGAACTGTAGAGTAAAGGTATAGTATAGAGAAATTCAAATATTTCCTGTTTTTCAGCTTGTTTTGATGCCATGTGCCCTTAAGACGTTGCTGTTGTTACTTTATCTCATCTATCCCCCCTATTCAGATCTACTGGGCTACTGCCGGTGTGTGTACACTATGATGAGATTCTTCAGAGATTTCAAACAATTAATATTAGTAATGTTATGATACTAAATTATGTACAAGAAGCACACCTACAACAAGCATTCCTTTTCAAGTATTTATTTATACAGCAACCTATGACCTTTAACCTCAAAATGTGTGTGTGTGTGTGTGTGTGTGTGTGTGCGTGCGTGCCTGTGTGTGTGTTTGAAGCATGTGTGTCTAGAGGATTGTGCGCGCTTACGTGCATGTGTGTGTGCATTTATCTGTAACTGTAATCACATCAAAGATCAAAGGATCAATCAGAGAAAAGATCAAAGGCAATCAGAGCAGAGAAGTCAACAGAATTAATTGCCACCAACTGCCAAGGTGCCGTAACAGAGGTGGACAGACTGGAATTTCTGGCCTCGAACAGAAAGCATTTTTGGCAAAACCATAATACCTATCATTGATCCGACTTCACTTTGAGCGTCCTGAGTTCTTCCTGAACGTCTACATACGATTTTTTTAAAGAAAAATAAAAAAATAGCTTTGTTAGAGCGATCTAAAAAAACTGTTCCCTCTTCCTTTTTTCCGAAATCTTCCTGCGTTTTTAATATGGGACCCAATGAGGCTGTTGGTGGTGTTGGTGCCGCATCTGTGCGTGTTACGCCCAAACTATAACTCTGACAGCTTTACCAGAGGATTGTGAGTGAGAAGACGAATTTTCCTACATTTCTATGTATAAATTATTTCTGTAGAGTGGAATTTGCGGCCTGGAGCGCAGTTTTCAAATGTATTTTTTGACAATTTTTCTCTCCCTCTACACTCTTGCGATGATGTCACACACTGTGATACGAACATTCCGTGCAATACACAACCATTATAATCTCAGAATTTCTCCAAAAATGATCATGGTCATTGAACAGGGATTGATAAAAAACTATATGACCTATCGAAATGTGGATTAATACACCGATACACAAGACTTGTGTCTACTGTTTAAAGTTTAAATGGAGTCTCTAGGTGAAATTATGCCAGTGGAGTAGACGTTTAAAAATCTCCAATTATTGTTCTTTTTCGCTCATTTTTTTTCGCCCGTCCCATTCATTTCAATGCAAAAAAAAACCAGTAGTGCGGACCAGTGCTTCACCCCGAGCACTGGTCCCTACAGCAATAGCCAGTGCTCGGTGCGATTGCCCCGTGGCCCTAAAAAGGATTTCTATGTCAAGAAAAGGAACTGTTTCAGCTGTGTTTTGATCAAAGTTATTTAAAGCGAGATGGGGCAGCTGGTTAAAATAAACCAAATAAGGAAGTGAGAATGGGATAACTGTTGAGAACAGAAACTTAAATGACCACTGGAAGCAACTGAGCTTTACTGTCAAATAAACTGTGAAATGATTCCAGAAACACTGTTTGAATGTTTTAATATATATATATATATATATATATATATATATATATATATATATATATATTGATCTTTGCTTGTGTTGTGTAAACATTCAAATGTAGCTTACCTCGCTTTGGATAAAAACGTCTGTAAAATGAAATTCTAACATTTGGACTCTTGGCTGTTTGCACAAATGTAATATCACATCTAAAGTAGAAAAGGTAAATTAATAACACGAGGAAATTAATTAAAGTACTGATTTTCTTGACTTAAAATTGACTCATTTTGAAAGAGAATTCTGAGGAAACACAGGAATTAACTGTAAATGTTAAAGAAGTTTGGATAAAGCTGGCACTTACTAATCATTGAAATGGAGACTGGATTTTCTTTGTAGGAATACCTTACGTCCGTCATTTCGATCCGGAAATAAAAAGGCCCTTGGTCACCGTGTTGAAGGGGATCGATCTTCAGCGTGCAGTTCTTCTGCCTGACGTCTCCCAGCAGCTCTGTTCGACCCCGATATTGCTGCATCACCTTTGACTTGTCAGAGTGATAGATGACCTGATCTGACACCTTGTGCCATATCCCAGTGAATACAGGGCTCCTGTCATATGTACCTGGGTAGTTGAATGAGCAGGGGATCACGACACAGGATCCAGGGAGACCTTTAACTGTGGACGGCACCTTAACTGTCCACTGTGAGGCTTCAGTTTGAATCACTGTGGCAGAATGCAGAAGAAAAGGAGATTAAGAGGCACAAAGAGATAAGAGGCAAGAACAAGTTGCAAAAAAATACACATTCACCTGAAATTGAACAAAAATACAACTTAAATACAGAAATATTGTTTATATTTTACATTTGTTAGCAGTAAAACAGTGTAGAGATTGTACTATACCTTTAAAACAAAGGCACCCAAAAATCAGAACCCATCTGAAAGAATACATCTTGTCCTCTCGTGGTCAGACCTGCAAATGAAGTGAGAATTTTTTTTGTCTTGTCGTTTCCCTTTAGTGAGAAATGACTTGCTGAGTTTCCATTACACTTTTAAAACACCAGACATACACTGCCTCACAAAAAAAAAATCAGATTTCTGTCACGTGAGACATAGGGCAGTCTATTAATCATCATTCATCCTTTTTTAAAGCATGTCTTGTGCTCTGAACTCTTTTCACCTATGCTGTATACTTTCAGGGTTTTACTGTCATCAATTTGTACAAGTATACTCTCCATAGAGTTGTTAATTAATGTTACACTGACACAGTATAATAAAAGGGAGATACTGTTGGACTGACTGAACTACTATCTACTACTATCTCCCAAAGGGGATTTGGTTTACAGTTTGGGATAGTTTCAGGTCTGAGGCTCGTGCTCGTGGTTAGAATAGTGCGGCGTTTGTGTTTAAAATATATGATTATTACTTCAGTATTTTTATCGACAATGGTCAGCTACCACCAGCTTCCTCTTTGTCATCCTGTCACTTTACCATTAACACACCGCACAAGGGTTTTTCTACATTGACCTGAGCAGCACACACAGAATAGTTTCACTTTGTCACATGCTTGACTTGATAAATGAGTGAACACAATTTAACGGGGTGGATGTGTCCACACATACAGATACATAAAGGCTTTCTTAAACTCATTAAGTCATATGAAATTTAACCCATAACAACCCAGACCCAGTTATCCTTAAAGGATGTGTTCTATAAGTGGACCATATAGAACACATTTCTGATGTTTTAAAAAAAAAAAAATACTACCCCTAAATGTCAAAGATCTGTGATGTGACATATATGTTACATTGAGAGTTCATGGTATTTATGTTTATAATATTTCTTATTTTAAAATAGAAAAGAACAGACACATTTTCTCCTTACAGAGACACAATTTTGCCTTTTTTTTTTGCATCTCCACAAAACATATATCACATTTGTGACTTTAATTTGTTCAGGAAATATGGTCAGAACGAGTTAAATGCAATACAGTACAAACTAGTAACGGATTAGAAATGGGTTGAAACTTAGCCTACTAAGAAAAAACAAGCTTTTTTTTACATTTTTCACATTTCTGTTTCCAGTCACAGCCACATTTTGGAGAAGTCACTTCCTGTCAAAGTCACATGACCACCACACCAGGGTGTTGAGTATACGTCGCTTGGGGATTTAATGAGTTCAGGTGAAGCATAAAGCTGAATATGGGAGATTCTAGAAGATTTAAAGTGTTTTTTTACACAGGTGTCACCATGGGTTCTTATGGGTTAAAATCTTCTTCACTGAATGTTTTATGAAACATGAAGCTGTTTTGAGGGGCAGCTCCACATACAGTAGATGCTCAGTGCATCTGCATTGTTAACCATGCTATGCTTTAGTTTACAGTATGTGTTAGCAGCAGGAAATCAGCATTTCACAGCTTTGACAGCTCTGTTCTTATCTGTCACTATAATAAAGCAATCATGCCTGCTAAAGAGGAAGTTCAAAAGGTGTAACTTGTGCAGAATGTGATCTTACTGAGAAATGGATTGCATAGAAAATAACAGTCACGAAACATATTAGCAAGTACATAAAAGGCAGTTTAATGGTGATTTTTCCCAACACAGAGGTAGTCAGAGAAAAGTTCTGGATGAGAAAGCAAATACTGAAAGTTATTTTTGGGAGGTAAAAAACTTTTTTAAAAAATATATGTGAATTAAAGGAGGCAGATAAATAGCACTTATGTACAGAAGGTAACATATGAATATGTTTTTTACATCTTTCTTGACCCACATCACCCACAACACACAGAGAGACTGCAGCTGTTCCTCCTTTGAACTCAGCAATTGGCGTATATTGCGTCATCCCAGTCAGTCTGTTTAGGAAACAAGAATAACTCATTCTCATCTTTCATGCATTTAAACAACAAATGAAAGAATGAATGAATGAATGAATGAATGAATGAAGAAAACTTTACAAACCTCCATGTTGCCACAAACAGGATCATTGTCATAAATATCAGAGCAGTGCACGTCTTCAAAGCTCCTCTCTTTCCTGAAATTACAATGCAGAAGATGGTTTTTAACAAATTTAACACACACACACACACACACACACACACACACACACACACACACACACACACACACACACACTTCTGTTTAAAGTTTTCTATTTCTATTTCTATTATGTATGTTGAAATAGAAACCTCTTGGTTGCAGTATAATGAGGGAGTGCCACATCTTTGTCTGCCTTCATGGTGCTCATGTGAGGTGTTGGAGCATCCTCAGATCTCCCCCTGCTGGCAGAATAGTAGATTTCATTTAGGAACCTGAAAAACTATGGGCAAGTTTCACAACCAGTGAAACCCAACAATGCAAACGTTTGTTTTCTTCTTCTTCTGTAAAGAACTTTGTTTAGCTTAAACTGTGTATGAATGTACTCTAGAAATAAACTTTACTTTCAAACTGCAAAGTTTGCCTTGACTATTATAAAGACACATTTCCACTCACTACATTAACACATACCTCTAAATGCATGACTTAAAAGTAGTAATTATTTGTATAAAAATGTAAAAAAAAAATTAAATATCTAATGGCACTCATATTTAAATGTTATAGTTAAAAAACAAGAAAAAAGAAAATATTTTTTTACTGTTTGCTTTAAATGACAGAAAACATTTTCTATACCAACTTACCATTTTTTAACAATGATAATTGTTATTAAAAGCATCACCAAAATCCCGCCTGCTCCAGAAGCGATGATAATAGAAAGAGTCTGCATCTTACCTGTGCAAAACAAACCATGTGATGTCATTTACATAAAATGCACTCCTTTAGTTTGCAGGTATCAGTATGTAATGCACGCTGGTTATTAAAAATGTCCTTACTGTTAAGATGTAAAGAGAGTGTGAGGTTGGAGTTGCCCAGCGTGTTGGTTGCCAGACAGATGACCTGAGAGGATCCAAACTCTGCCTGCAGGGTCCCGATGGTAGCAGAGCCGTGCTGCTCAACAATGGTGCTTGGCAGGACTCTGTCTGAAAGCACAAACTGGACCATGCAGGGAGGCTTGGACTCTGCAATGCACACACACTTCATCATATCGGCCTCTGAGGAGCAGGAAGACGCTATCTTAATCTCAGGGGCATCTGGAAGCACAAGAAATATACTTATTAGTTAGCCGTTTAATAAACATCTTTAAATTAAAACTTTCTCCTGTATTGTTACATTGTTTACTTACATAACACATTGAGCCCCACAGGGTTGGATTTGCCTTGCCCCACTTCATTTATGGCAGTGCAGTACAGAGTTGCTGTGTTTCTGGAGACATTCAGCAGCGTGTAGCTGTTTCCTTTATGCAGCAGAGCACCAGTTTGACTGTGCCACTGATAGCTGCTAGCAGGAGGGTTAGCATCACTGGAGCATCTCAGCCGCACATCCTCTCCCTCCTTTACATCTGACTTGTGCTCCACTTTCACATTCACTGGTGCGTCTGCATGGAAACATACAGAAAACTGTTCATGATGCCATTTTTGTTCTCTTTTACAAAGTAATGTTAAAGGTGACCTGATGTCACTGCACATGAACAAACAAGATAAGAAGAGTCTCCTCCAGCTTTAGCAATGCTCTCAATGACAATACTACATGCTGATGTTGATGAGTTTACCATGTTTACCATCCCACCACCCAGTTCACCTCCAAAACCAACCCAGTTTACCCAGTATGGGTATAAAAACACTGTTTTTTTGTTTACCCGATTTTAGTGTTATTTTTTTTATCATTAGGCTTATGGGTATGTGGTTATTTTGACCCAGTAACAATGTGATATTTACATTTCTGTTTAATTAATAATTATAAAAATACATATATATATATATATATTACTATTATTATTATTATTATTATTATTATTATTATTATTATACAAATAATATATATTTTTTAGCTCTTTTCATGAAATGATTGTGCCAATGACATTATTTATTGATAGATAAATTGTACATATTCTAACCAAAACTAGCACCAACCCAGTTTATGGGTATAAAAACACAGTTTTTTTGTTTGCTTCTTTACCTGATTTTAGTGTTATTTTTTATCATTAGGCTTATGTGGTTCATTTGACACCCCCGTGATATAATGATAATATATATATAATAAAATGTAATTTATACAAATTATTGTTCATCTCATATATGCAAGATCACCCATAAAGCTGAAATAATATATATATATTTTTTAGCTCTTTTCATGAAATGATTGTGACAAATTGACAGATAAATTGTATATATTCTCAGAATTGTATTAATGAATCTTTTCCAAACATATCACAATGAAAATGAAACCACAATAAACAGAGGATTGTGTCTGAAAACAAAGTTATTCCATCTTTATGGGCAACCATGTACATATAAACAGTATATAACAGATGAAATGTCTGCAGTTAGTCTAACAGTTGACCAGATATTTGCTCAGAACCACTAATGTCAACCACCTGGTGGCACTAGTGTTATAGGATCAATCAGGGGATCATCAAAGTCACTATGATTTATTCTCTAGGGACCACAAATTGTTGTTGAGAGCCTTTAGTTTTAGTCCAAAGTAGTGGACCGGCAGAGACGTGCTACCAGCATGGCTAAAAAACAGCAGGAAGAGTGTCAAAATAACTTGGGAACCTTTTTTGTCTGTGTGTGCATTAATATAGGTAGAAGCAGGCAGAATGTGCTGCCCTTCATGCAGCCAGCTCATCCAGTATAACTGACAGTCAGGACGCAACAATGCTCTTTTTCCAATGCAGATGATGACTGAAACGGCTATATTTGAATGTATGTGTGTTTTGGTAAAACTGCTTCCACATTGGGGGAACAACCCTGAATGCAGCATGTTGTTGTATCACACTAAAATACCTGTCCATTTTTTTTAAAATGGACAGGTATTTTACAGGGATTTTAGTTTATTCTCTTTAGTTAGCAGTTATTTGTTCTGATTATTTAACAGTTTTTATATTCCTTGTAACAGTGAATTTCTTTACTTCAAGAGGGCTTTATATTAATATGACTTACTCACAGTACTAAGTTGCTGTTTAAACAACTGGTATAAACACTTACATTGGACTTTGAGGACCCTGGATGCTTGGTGGTGCTGTCCTCCCTTGTACGTTGCGGTGCACTGTAACGTCTTGTTGTTATCAGTGATAGAAGGCTGAAAGGTCAGAGTAGATGTCGCTTTCCACTGGCTGTCGTCAAGCTGCTGGGATTGGATATGTTCCTGTCCGGGGTGATTCCAGGTGAAGACAGGAGGAGAGGTGGGGCAGTAGTGAGGCACAGAGCAGGACGCAGACACATTTTGACCCTCCACTATTTTGTCTTCCATAGAGAAATGGATGGTATTGAGTTCAGCTGTAGAAAGATAAAAAATAAAAAAGGACGGGCATTGGAAAGATCAGAAGAAAAGGAAAGTTTGCATTAGTTTGAAACTTTACATTCTACCCCCAAATTTGAATTTCAATTATAAAATTCAAAACACAACACAGGAACTGAAAGCATGTTAGAGAGAACTGTAGAGTAAAGGTATAGTATAGAGAAATTCAAATATTTCCTGTTTTTCAGCTTGTTTTGATGCCATGTGCCCTTAAGACATTGCTGTTTTTACTTTATCTCATCTATCCCCCCATTCTGATCTAGCATAAAACACGCAGGAAATTTGGAACTTTTTAGCTGAACAAAAGGCTTTTTCCCCCTTGACTAAACTCTCACATCACAAATATAAATGTTTCAAGTATGAGGGCAGATGAAACTGTTGTCTAACCTGCTGTGGGCACAGGATATAACAATAAAAAAATAAACTAGAATATTTCCTCTGGGGAAATTCTGAAAGGGCCACGGGGGCTACTGCCGGTGTGTGAACACTATGATGAGCTTCTTCAGAGATTTCAAACAATTAATACTAGTCATGTTATGATACTATAATATATACAAGGAGCACCTACAACACCTACAACAAGCATTCCTTTTCAAGTATTTATTTATACAGCAACATATGACCTTTAACCTCAAAATGTGTGTGTGTGTGTGTGTGTGTGTGTGTGTGTGTGTGTGTGTGCGTGCGTACGTGTGTGCCTGTGTGTGTGTTTGAAGCATGTGTGTCTAGAGGAGTGTGCGCGCTTACGCGCATGTGTGTGTGCATATATCTGTAACTGTAATCACATCAAAGATCAAAGGATCAATCAGAGAAAAGATCAAAGGCAATCAGAGAAGAGAAGTCAACAGAATTAATTGCCTCCAACTGCCAAGGTGCCGTAACAGAGGTGGACAGACTGGAATTTCTGGCCTCGACAGAAAGCATTTTTGGCAAAACCATAATACCTATCATTGATCCGACTTCACTTTGAGCGTTTCTATGTATACATTTTTTCTGTAGAGTGGAATTTGCGGCCTGGAGCGCAGTTTTCAAATTTATTTTTTGACAATTTTTTCTCTCCCTCTACACTCTGGTGATGATGTCACACACTGTGACACGAACATTCTGTGCAATACACACCCATTATAAGCTCAGAATTTCTCCAAAAATGATCATGGTCATTGAACAGGGATTGATAAAAAACTATATGACCTATCGAAACGTGGATTAATACACCGATACACAAGACTTGTGTCTACTGTTTAAAGTTTAAATGGAGTCTCTAGGTGAAATTATGCCGGAGAAGTAGACGTTTAAAAATCTCCAATTATTGTTCTTTTTCGCTCATTTTTTTTCGGCCGTCCCATTAATTTCAATGCAAAAAAAAAACAGTAGTGCAGACCAGTGCTTCACACCGAGCACTGGTGCGATTGCCCCGTGGCCCTAAAAAGGATTTCTGTCTCAAGAAAAGGAACTGTTTCAGACCAAATAAGGAAGTGAGAATGGGAAAACTGTTGAGAACAGAAACTTAAATGACCCCTGAAAGCAACTGAGCTTTACTGTCAAATAAACTGTGAAATGATTCTAGAAACACTGTTTGAATGTTTTAATATATATATATATATATATATATATATATATATATATATATATATATATATATATATTGATCTTTGCTTGTGTTGTTTAAACATTCAAATGTAGCTTTCCTCGCTTTGGATAAAAGCGTCTGCAAAATGAAATTCTAACATTTGGAGTCTTGGCTTTTTGCACAAATGTAATATCACATCTAAAGTAGAAAAGGTAAATTAATAACATGAGGAAATTTATTAAATTACTGATTGTCTTGACTCAAAATTGACTAACTTTGAAAGAGAATTCTGAGGAAACAACGGAATTAACTGCAAATGTTAAAGACGTTTTTATAAAGCTGTCGACATCACTTACAAATCATTGAAATGGAGACTGGAATGTCTTTGTAGGAATACTTTTCATAGTCCGTCATTTCGATCCGGAAATGAAAAGGCCCTTGGTCCCTTTGATGAAGGGGATCGATCTTCAGCGTGCAGTTCTTCTGCCTGACGTCTCCCAGCAGTTCTGTTCGACCCCGATATTGCTGCATCACCTTTGACTTGTCAGGGTGATAGATGAGCTGATCTGATTCCTCGGCCCATATTCCAGTGAATTCAGAGATCCTTCTGTCAGAGGGATCTGGGTAGTTGAATGAGCAGGGGATCACGACACAGGATCCAGGGAGACCTTTAACTGTGGACGGCACCTTAACTGTCCACTGTGAGGCTTCAGTTTGAATCACTGTGGCAGAATGCAGAAGAAAAGGAGATTAAGAGGCACAAAGAGATAAGAGGCAAGAACGAGTTGCAAAAAAATAAAAAATACACTTTCACCTGAAATGTAACGAAAAACACAACTAAAATACAGAAATATTGTTTTGTTTTTTTTTGTTGTTTTTTTTACATTTGTTAGCAGTATAACAGTGTAGAGATTGTACTATACCTTTAAAACAAATGCACCCCAAAATCAGAACCCATCTGAAAGAATACATCTTGTCCTCTCATGGTCAGACCTGCAAATGAAGTGAGAATTTTTTTTGTCTTGTTGTTTCCCTCTAGTGAGAAATTACTTGCTGAGTTTCCATTCCACTTTTAAAACACCAGACATACACTGCCTCACAAAAAAAAAATATTATTCCTGTCACGTGAGACATAGGGCAGTCTATTAATAATAATGAATCCTTTTTTAAAGCATGTCTTGTGCTCTGAACTCTTTTCACCTATGCTTTATACTTTCAGGGTTTTACTGTCATCAACCAATGACAAACTGGGGGGGGGGGTGAACTCGGGATGACGTGATGATCACCTTTCATTGTCCATGGTGAAATTAAATCTGTAGTTTAATGTCTCACATCTACTATATTGTAATAGTATACTCTCCATAGAGTTGTTAATTAATGTTACACTGACACAGTATAATAAAAGGGAGATACTGTTGGACTGACTGAACTACACTGTGACTTAAAAAACCTAATCAGCCAGTTAACATTTCACTGACCACTTGAGAGACCAGAAATGACTGCTGGATCTCTTTATTCAGTATATGTGTGTGTGTGTGCGTGTGTGTGTGTGTGCGTGTGTGTGTGTGCGTGCGCATGTCTCCTGTCTGCAGAATTAAATTTACCACCAGCTTCCTCTTTGTCATCCTGTCACTTTACCATTAACACACCGCACAAGGTGCTTTCTACATTGACCTGAGCAGCACACACAGAATAGTTTCACTTTGTCACATGCTTGACTTGATAAATGAGTGAATACAATGTAACGGGGTGGATGTGTCCACACATACAGATACATAAAGGCTTTCTTAAACTCATTAAGTCATATGAAATCTAAAATCTTCTTCCCTTAATGTTTTATGATACATGAAGCTGTTTTGAGGGGCAGCTGCACATACAGTAGATGCTCAGTGCATCTGCATTGTTAACCATGCTACATGCTTTACTTTACAGTATGTGTTAGCAGCAGGAAGTCAGCATTTAGTTCTTATCTGTCACTATCATAAAGCAATCATGCCTGCTAAAGAGGAAATTCAAAAGGTGTAACTAGTGCAGAATGTGATCTTACTGAGAAATGGATTGCATAGAAAACTAGAAAATTTCCTCAAACAATTAATACTAGTAATGTCATGATACTATATAATATACAAGGAGCACACCTACAACAAACATTCCTCTTCAAGCATTTATTTATACAGCAACCTATGCTCTTTAACCTCAAAATGTGTGTGTGTGTGAAACATTTGTATCTGGAGGAGTGTGCATGCTTACGCGCGCATGTGTGTGTGTGTGTGTGTGTGTGTGTGTGTGTGTGTGAATGTGTGTGTGTGCGTGCGTGCGTGTATCTTTAACTTTGGGTGACCATATTTTGATTTCCAAAAAGAGGACAATCGGCACGGCCTCGAGACACAAATTCAGACAGGCTTCTCGGAGGTTGATGAACATGCTTTATTATGCTTCAATGGTGCAAAATTAACTTCTGTAATAAAATAAAATGAAATCTGTAAAAACTTGTAACAAAATAAAAGCTCTCGTAGACTCTTTTCAAATAAATGAATAAATAATATGAAATCATGTACTAAATATGAACTCTTCTGTTAGAAAATCCAGCTTCAACAATATCTTAATAACTGCAATAAGATAAATAATAGCTGTTGTGGTGTTTCATAGTATGAAATACCATTGCACCTTCCGTTGCATTTACAGCATCCTCTGTTTTCCCAGGTCTAACAAAGAACTCTCACCTCGCACAGCTTTTTTTTAATGTTTTTCAGTGTCCATGTGAGCTTTGAGATCTCCAGCACCTTTATTAGACACTGAGACATATGTGCCAGCTTTGCACACGGTGCACTCCGCCTCCCACCTGTCCTGACGTCGGAAATTTTTTTTGCAGTTCATCTGTGAAGCTGCACTTACGCTTCGGCATTTCCCCCATGCTGCTCCACTGTTCGATCTGCCCTCTGTCTGCTTTGCTCTCTGTCTCTGTCTCTCTCTGTGGTAATTACGTCTCGCAAAATTGTGTGCAAAGCGCCGGTCAATTTACGTGCACGTGTACTGGTCCTATGAAAAACAGTGAACACCGGACATCTTCGTGAATTTATAAAACCTGGCCGGACGCCCCGGACAGGACGTAAAAAGTGGACATGTCCGGGCAAAAGAGGATGCCTGGTCACCCTACTTTAGCTGTTATTACATTAAATGACCAGTGTGTGTGCGCGCGTGTATCTTTAACTGTTATTACATTAAATGACCAGTGTGTGTGTGTGTGCGTGCGTGTATCTTTAACTGTTATTACATTAAATTACCAGTGTGTGTGTGTGTGTGTGCGTGCGTGTAACTTACGTCGCAAAAAAATCGTATTCTGTAGAGAAAAGTAATAGCACACCGATCCCGATCAAACCGCATGTTTGGATGTATAATTTGTCCTGCAACTCTTCAAGTTGTAGGACTAGTAGCGGGACGAAATTGCGTCCGGAGGAGGAAGAAGAAGAAATCCACAGTATAACAGTAGTGCAGCACTGGTCCCTACAGCTATTGCTGTATGGGACCAGTGCTCGGTGCGATTGCCCCGAGGCCCTAATAACAGTCACGAAACATATTAGCAAGTACAAAAAAGGCAGTTTAATGGTGATTTTTCCCAACACATAGGTAGTCAGAGAAAAGTTCTGGATGAGAAAGCAAATACTGAAAGTTTTTTTTGGGAAATAAAAAACTTTTTTCAAAAAATATATGTGAATTAAAGGAGGCAGATAAATAGCACTTATATACAGAAGGTAACATATGAATATGTTTTTTACATCTTTCTTGACCCACATCACCCACAACACACAGAGAGACTGCAGCTGTTCCTCCTTTGAACTCAGCAATTGGCGTATATTGCGTCATCCCAGTCAGTCTGTTTAGGAAACAAGAATAACTCATTCTCATCTTTCATGCATTTAAACAACAAATGAATTAATTAATGAAGAAAACTTTACAAACCTCCATGTTGCCATAAACAGGATCATTGGCATAAATATCAGAGCAGTGCACGTCTTCAAAGCTCCTCTCTTTCCTGAAATTACAATGCAGAAGATGGTTTTTAACAAATTTAACACACACACTTCTGTTTAAAGTTTGCTTCCTTATGTTATTTTACACCATGATGATATTTCTATGATATATGTTTAAATAGAAACCTCTTGGTTGCAGTATAATGAGGGAGTGCCACATCTTTGTCTGCCTTCATGGTGCTCATGTGAGGTGTTGGAGCATCCTCAGATCTCCCCCTGCTGGCAGAATAGTAGATTTCATTTAGGAACCTGAAAAACTATGGGCAAGTTTCACAACCAGTGAAACCCAACAATGCAAACTTTTGTTTTCTTCTTCTTCTGTAAATAACTTTGTTCACCTTAAACTGTGTATAAATGTACTCTAGAAATGAACTTAACTTTCAAACGGCAAAGTTAAATAAAAGTTAAAAAATAAAAATTGGAAGCCAGCCTTGACTATTATAAAGACACACTTCCACTCACTGCATGAACACATACCTCTAAATGCATGACTTAAATGTAGTAATTATTTGTATAAAAATGTACACATTTTTAAATATCTAATGTAACTTTTGAACACTATAGTTAAAAAAAACAGCAAAGATTTTTTTTAATGTTTGCTTTAAATGACAGAAAACATTTTCTATACCAACTTACCATTTTTTAACAATGATAATTGTTATTAAAAGCATCACCAAAATCCCGCCTGCTCCAGAAGCGATGATAATAGAAAGAGTCTGCATCTTACCTGTGCAAAACAAACCATGTGATGTCACTTACATAAAATGCACTCCTTTAGTTTGCAGGTATCAGTATGTAATGCACACTGGTTATTAGGGCCTCGGGGCAATAGCACTACTGTTATACTGTGGATTTTTCTTATTCCTCCTCCGGACGCAATTTCGCCCCGCTACTAGTCCTACAACTTGAAGAGCTGCAGGACAAATTATATATCAAAACGTGCGGTTTGATTGGGATCAGTGTGCTATTACTTTTCTCTACAGAATACAAACTGCCCAAAATTTTGCATTGAAATGAATGGGACGGCCGACAAAAAATGAGCGAAAAATAACAATAATTGGAGATTTTTAAACGTCTACTTCTCCGGCATAATTTCACCTAGAGACTCCATTTAAACTTTAAACAGTAGACACAAGTCTTGTGTATTGGTGTATTAATTTGCGTTTCGATAGGTCAAATAGTTTTTTATCAATCCCTGTTCAATGACCATGATAATTTTTGGAGAAATTCTGAGATTATAATGGGTGTTTATTGAACGGAATGTTCGTGTCACAGTGTGTGACGTCATCGCCAGAGTGTAGAGGGAGAGAAAAAATTGTCAAAAAAATAAATTTGAAAACTGCGCTCGAGGCCGCAAATTCCACTCTACAGAAATAATTTATACATAGAAACGTAGGAAAATTTGTCTCCTCACTCACAATCCTCCGGTAAAGCTGTCAGAGTTATAGTTTGGGCGTACGACGCACAGATTCGCTACCAAAACCACCAACAGCCTCATTGGGTCAAATATTAAAAACATAGGGAGATTTCGGAAAAAAGGAAGATGGAACATTTTTTTTTAGATCGCTCTAACAAAACTATTTTTTCATTTTTCTTACAAAAAATCACATGTAGACGTTCAGGAAGAACGCGGGACGCTCGGATCGATGATAGGTATTATGGTTTTACCAAAAAGGCTTTCTGTTAGAGGCCGGAAATTCCAGTCTGTCCACCTCTGGCTGCTTTCACTCTTTCATTAACAGGTGTCAGTTAATTCTGTTGATTGCTTTGATCTGATTGATCCTTTGATCTTTGATGTGAGAACAGTTACAGATACACACACACACACACACACACATGCGCGTAAGCACGCACACTCCTCACACATGCATACACACGCTTCAAACACACGCACGCATGCACGCACGCACACACACACACACAGTAACTTTATGTGATTTTAATTACACACACACTAACCCTGAGGCCCTTTCAAAATTTCCCCAGAGGAAATTTTCTAGTTAAAAATGTCCTTACTGTTAAGAGGTAAAGAGAGTGTGAGGTTGGAGTTGCCCAGCGTGTTGGTTGCCAGACAGATGACCTGAGAGGATCCAAACTCTGCCTGCAGGGTCCCGATGGTAGCAGAGCCGTGCTGCTCAACAATGGTGCTTGGCAGGACTCTGTCTGAAAGCACAAACTGGACCATGCAGGGAGGCTTGGACTCTGCAATGCACACACACTTCATCATATCGGCCTCTGAGGAGCAGGAAGACGCTATCTTAATCTCAGGGGCATCTGGAAGCACAAGAAATATACTTATTAGTTAGCCGTTTAATAAACATCTTTAAATGAAAACTTTCTCCTGTATTGTTACATTGTTTACTTACATAACACATTGAGCCCCACAGGGTTGGATTTGCCTTGCCCCACTCTATTTATGGCAGTACAGTACAGAGTTGCTGTGTTTCTGGAGACATTCAGCAGCGTGTAGCTGTTTCCTTTATGCAGCAGAGCACCAGTTTGACTGTGCCACTGATAGCTGCTAGCAGGAGGGTTAGCATCACTGGAGCATCTCAGCCGCACATCCTCTCCCTCCTTTACATCTGACTTGTGCTCCACTTTCACATTCACTGGTGCGTCTGCATGGAAACATACAGAAAACTGTTCATGATGCCATTTTTGTTCTCTTTTACAAAGTAATGTTAAAGGTGAACTGATGCCACTGCACATGAACAAACAAGATAAGAAGAGTCTCCTCCAGCTTTAGCAATGCTCTCAATGACAATACTACATGCTGATGTTGATGAGTTTACCATGTTTACCGTCCCACCACCCAGTTCACCTCCAAAACCAACCCAGTTTACCCAGTATGGGTATAAAAACACAGTTTTTTTGTTTGCTTTTTACCTGATTTTAGTGTTTTTTATCATTAGGCTTTCTGTTGGATCGTGATATAAAGATGTGACAAACAATAAGATTGTGACAAACTGATTAATTATTGATGGATTAATTGTATATATTCTCAAAATTTTATCAATCAATCTCTCCCAAAGTTATTCCAACTTTATGAGCAACCATGTATATATAAATAGTATAGAACAGATGAAATGTCTGCAGTTAGTCTAACAGTTGACCAGATATTTGCTCAGAACCACTAATGTCAACCACCTGGTGGCACTAGTGCTATAGGATCAATCAGGGGATCATCAAAGTCACTATGATTTATTCTCTGGGGACCACAAATTGTTGTTGAGAGCCAAAAGTGTCAAAATTACGTGGGAAGTTTTTTTTGTCTGTGTGCGCATTAATATAGGTAGAAGCAGGCAGAATGTGCTGCCCTTCATGCAGCCAGCTCATCCAATATAACTGACAGTCAGGACGCAACAATGCTCTTTTTCCAATGCAGATGATGACTGGAAATCCTCTGACAGTGACTAAACCTGCAATAAGAGATTTCGAAGCTGCTATATTTGAATGTATGTGTGTTTTGGTAAAACTGCTTCCACATTGGGGGAAAAACCCTGAATGCAGCATGTTGTTGTATCACACTAAAATACCTGTCCATCCACTTTTTTTAAAAATATTGATTTTAGTTTATTCTCTTCATTGATTATCTCTCGCAGGGATTTGTTCTAATTCTTTAACAGTTTTCATGTTCCTTGTAACAGTGAATTTCTTTACTTCAAGAGGGCTTTATATTAATATGACTTACTCACAGTACTAAGTTGCTGTTTAAACAACTGGTATAAACACTTACATTGGACTTTGAGGACCCTGGATGCTTGGTGGTGCTGTCCTCCCTTGTACGTTGCGGTGCACTGTAACGTCTTGTTGTTATCAGTGATAGAAGGCTGAAAGGTCAGAGTAGATGTCGCTTTCCACTGGCTGTCGTCAAGCTGCTGGGATTGGATATGTTCCTGTCCGGGGTGATTCCAGGTGAAGACAGGAGGAGAGGTGGGGCAGTAGTGAGGCACAGAGCAGGACGCAGACACATTTTGACCCTCCACTATTTTGTCTTCCATAGAGAAATGGATGGTATTGAGTTCAGCTGTAGAAAGATAAAAAATAAAAAAGGACAGGCATTGGAAAGATCAGAAGAAAAGGAAAGTTTGCACTAGTTTGAAACTTTACATTCTACCCCCAAATTTGAATTTCAATTATAAAGTTCAAAACACAACACAGGAACTGAAAGCATGTTAGAGAGAACTGTAGAGTAAAGGTATAGTATAGAGAAATTCAAATATTTCCTGTTTTTCAGCTTGTTTTGATGCCATGTGCCCTTAAGACGTTGCTGTTGTTACTTTATCTCATCTATCCCCCCTATTCAGATCTACTGGGCTACTGCCGGTGTGTGTACACTATGATGAGATTCTTCAGAGATTTCAAACAATTAATATTAGTAATGTTATGATACTATATTATGTACAAGAAGCACACCTACAACAAGCATTCCTTTTCAAGTATTTATTTATACAGCAACCTATGACCTTTAACCTCAAAATGTGTGTGTGTGTGTGTGTGTGTGTGTGTGTGTGTGCGTGCGTACGTGCGTGCCTGTGTGTGTGTTTGAAGCATGTGTGTCTAGAGGATTGTGCGCGCTTACGTGCATGTGTGTGTGCATTTATCTGTAACTGTAATCACATCAAAGATCAAAGGATCAATCAGAGAAAAGATCAAAGGCAATCAGAGCAGAGAAGTCTGGAATTTCTGGCCTCGAACAGAAAGCATTTTTGGCAAAACCATAATACTTATCATTGATCCGACTTCACTTTGAGCGTCCTGAGTTCTTCCTGAACGTCTACATACGATTTTTTTAAAGAAAAATAAAAAAAATAGCTTTGTTAGAGCGATCTAAAAAAACTGTTCCCTCTTCCTTTTTTCCGAAATCTTCCTGCATTTTTAATATGGGACCCAATGAGGCTGTTGGTGGTGTTGGTGCCGCATCTGTGCGTGTTACGCCCAAACTATAACTCTGACAGCTTTACCAGAGGATTGTGATTGAGAAGACGAATTTTCCTACATTTCTATGTATAAATTATTTCTGTAGAGTGGAATTTGCGGCCTGGAGCGCAGTTTTCAAATGTATTTTTTGACAATTTTTCTCTCCCTCTACACTCTTGCGATGATGTCACACACTGTGACACGAACATTCCGTGCAATACACACCCATTATAATCTCAGAATTTCTCCAAAAATGATCATGGTCATTGAACAGGGATTGATAAAAAACTATATGACCTATCGAAACGTGGATTAATACACCGATACACAAGACTTGTGTCTACTGTTTAAAGTTTAAATGGAGTCTCTAGGTGAAATTATGCCAGTGGAGTAGACGTTTAAAAATCTCCAATTATTGTTCTTTTTCGCTCATTTTTTTTCGGCCGTCCCATTCTTTTCAATGCAAAAAAAACCCAGTAGTGCGGACCAGTGCTTCACCCCGAGCACTGGTCCCTACAGCAATAGCCAGTGCTCGGTGCGATTGCGCCGTGGCCCTAAAAAGGATTTCTATGTCAAGAAAAGGAACTGTTTCAGCTGTGTTTTGATCAAAGTTATTTAAAGCGAGATGGGGCAGCTGGTTAAAATAAACCAAATAAGGAAGTGAGAATGGGATAACTGTTGAGAACAGAAACTTAAATGACCACTGGAAGCAACTGAGCTTTACTGTCAAATAAACTGTGAAATGATTCCAGAAACACTGTTTGAATGTTTTAATATATATATATATATATATATATATATATATATATATATATATATATATATATATATATTGATCTTTGCTTGTGTTGTGTAAACATTCAAATGTAGCTTACCTCGCTTTGGATAAAAGCGTCTGCAAAATGAAATTCTAACATTTGGACTCTTGGCTGTTTGCACAAATGTAATATCACATCTAAAGTAGAAAAGGTAAATTAATAACACGAGGAAATTAATTAAAGTACTGATTTTCTTGACTTAAAATTGACTAATTTTGAAAGAGAATTCTGAGGAAACACAGGAATTAACTGTAAATGTTAAAGAAGTTTGGGTAAAGCTGGCACTTACTAATCATTGAAATGGAGACTGGATTTTCTTTGTAGGAATACCTTACGTCCGTCATTTCGATCCGGAAATAAAAAGGCCCTTGGTCACCGTGTTGAAGGGGATCGATCTTCAGCGTGCAGTTCTTCTGCCTGACCTCTCCCAGCAGCTCTGTTCGACCCCGATATTGCTGCATCACTTTTGACTTGTCAGAGTGATAGATGACCTGATCTGACACCTTGTGCCATATCCCAGTGAATACAGGGCTCCTGTCATATGTACCTGGGTAGTTGAATGAGCAGGGGATCACGACACAGGATCCAGGGAGACCTTTAACTGTGGACGGCACCTTAACTGTCCACTGTGAGGCTTCAGTTTGAATCACTGTGGCAGAATGCAGAAGAAAAGGAGATTAAGAGGCACAAAGAGATAAGAGGCAAGAACGAGTTGCAAAAAAATACACATTCACCTGAAATTGAACAAAAATACAACTTAAATACAGAAATATTGTTTATATTTTACATTTGTTAGCAGTAAAACAGTGTAGAGATTGTACTATACCTTTAAAACAAAGGCACCCAAAAATCAGAACCCATCTGAAAGAATACATCTTGTCCTCTCGTGGTCAGACCTGCAAATGAAGTGAGAATTTTTTTTGTCTTGTCGTTTCCCTTTAGTGAGAAATGACTTGCTGAGTTTCCATTACACTTTTAAAACACCAGACATACACTGCCTCACACAAAAAAAATTATTATTCCTGTCACGTGAGACATAGGGCAGTCTATTAATAATAATGAATCCTTTTTTTAAAGCATGTCTTGTGCTCTGAACTCTTTTCACCTATGCTATATACTTTCAGAGTTTTACTGTCATCAACCAATGGGGGGGGGGGTGAACTCGGGATGACGTGATGATCACCTTTCATTGTCCATGGTGAAATTAAATCTGTAGTTTAATGTCTCACATCTACTATATTGTACAAGTATACTCTCCATAGAGTTGTTAATTAATGTTACACTGACACAGTATAATAAAAGGGAGATACTGTTGGACTGACTGAACTACACTGTGACTTAAAAAACCTAATCAGCCAGTTAACATTTCACTGAACACTTGAGAGACCAGAAATGACTGCTGGATCTCTTTATTCAGTATATGTGTGTGTGTGTGTGTGTGTGTGTGTGTGTGTGTGTGTGTGTGTGTGTGTGCGTGCGCATGTCTCCTGTCTGCAGAATTAAATTTACCACCAGCTTCCTCTTTGCCATCCTGTCACTTTACCATTAACACACCGCACAAGGGTTTTTCTACATTGACCTGAGCAGCACACACAGAATAGTTTCACTTTGTCACATGCTTGACTTGATAAATGAGTGAATACAATGTAACGGGGTGGATGTGTCCACACATACAGATACATAAAGGCTTTCTTAAACTCATTAAGTCATATGAAATCTAAAATCTTCTTCCCTTAATGTTTTATGATACATGAAGCTGTTTTGAGGGGCAGCTGCACATACAGTAGATGCTCAGTGCATCTGCATTGTTAACCATGCTACATGCTTTACTTTACAGTATGTGTTAGCAGCAGGAAGTCTGCATTTAGTTCTTATCTGTCACTATCATAAAGCAATCATGCCTGCTAAAGAGGAAATTCAAAAGGTGTAACTAGTGCAGAATGTGATCTTACTGAGAAATGGATTGCAGAGAAAACTAGAAAATTTCCTCAAACAATTAATACTAGTAATGTCATGATACTATATAATATACAAGGAGCACACCTACAACAAACATTCATCTTCAAGCATTTATTTATACAGCAACCTATGCCCTTTAACCTAAAAATGTGTGTGTGTGTGAAACATTTGTATCTGGAGGAGTGTATCTTTAACTGTTATTACATTAAATGACCAGTGTGTGTGTGCGTGCGTGTATCTTTAACTGATATTACATTAAATGACCAGTGTGTGTGTGCGTGCATGTATCTTTAACTGATATTACATTAAATGACCAGTGTGTGTGTGTGTGCGTGTATCTTTAACTGTTATTACATTAAATGACCAGTGTGTGTGTGCGTGCGTGTATCTTTAACTGTTATTACATTAAATGACCAGTGTGTGTGTGCGTGCGTGTATCTTTAACTGTTATTACATTAAATGACCAGTGTGTGTGTGTGTGTGTGTGCGTGCGTGCATGTATCTTTAACTGATATTACATTAAATGACCAGTGTGTGTGTGCGTGCGTGTATCTTTAACTGTTATTACATTAAATGACCACTGTGTGTGTGCGTGCGTGTATCTTTAACTGTTATTACATTAAATGACCAGTGTGTGTGTGCGTGCATGTTGGTGGTGCCCAAACTATAACTCTGACAGCTTTACCAGAGGATTCTGAGTGAGAAGACTAATTTTCCTACGTTTCTATGTATAAATTATTTCTGTAGAGTGGAATTTGCGGCCTGGAGCGCAGTTTTCAAATTTATTTTTTGACAGTTTTACCTCTCCCTCTACACTCTGGCGATGATGTCACACACTGTGACACAAACATTCCGTGCAATACACACCCATTATAATCTCAGAAATTCTCCAAAAATGATCATGGTCATTGAACAGGGATTGATAAAAAACTATGTGACCTATTGAAACGTGGATTAATACACCGATACACAAGACTTGCGTCTACTGTTTAAAGTTTAAATGGAGTCTCTGGGTGAAATTATGCCGGAGAAGTAGACGTTTAAAAATCTCCAATTATTGTTCTTTTTTGCTCATTATTTGTCGGCCGTCTCATTCATTTCAATGCAAAATTTTGGACAGTTTTTCGTGACTTACTGCGCGAAAAATTCATATTCTGTAGAGAAAAGTAATAGCACACCGATCCCGATCAAACCGCATGTTTTGATATATAATTTGTCCTGCAACTCATCAAGTTGTAGGACTAGTAGCGGGATGAAATTGCGTCCGGAGGAGGAATAAGAAAAAATCCACAGTATAACAGTAGTGCAGCACTGGTCCCTACAGATATTGCTGTATGGGACCAGTGCTCGGTGCGATTGCCCCGAGGCCCTAATAACAGTCACGAAACATATTAGCAAGTACAAAAAAGGCAGTTTAATGGTGATTTTTCACAACACATAGGTTGTCAGAGAAAAGTTCTGGATGAGAAAGCAAATACTGAAAGTTATTTTTGGGAAATAAAAAACTTTTTTCAAAAAATATATGTGAATTAAAGGAGGAAGATAAATAGCACTTATATACAGAAGGTAACATATGAATATTTTTTTTACAACTTTCTTGACCCACATCACCCACAACACACAGAGAGACTGCAGCTGTTCCTCCTTTGAACTCAGCAATTGGCGTATATTGCGTCATCCCAGTCAGTCTGTTTAGGAAACAAGAATAACTCATTCTCATCTTTCATGCATTTAAACAACAAATGAAAGAATGAATTAATGAAGAAAACTTTACAAACCTCCACGTTGCCATAAACAGGATCATTGGCATAAATATCAGAGCAGTGCACGTCTTCAAAGCTCCTCTCTTTCCTGAAATTACAATGCAGAAGATGGTTTTTAACAAATTTAACACACACACACACACACACACACACACACACACACACACACACACACACACACACACACACACACACACACTTCTGTTTAAAGTTTGCTTCCTTATGTTATTTTACACCATGAGGATATTTCTATTATATATGTTGAAATAGAAACCTCTTGGTTGCAGTATAATGAGGGAGTGCCACATCTTTGTCTGCCTTCATGGTGCTCATGTGAGGTGTTGGTGCATCCTCAGATCTCCCCCTGCTGGCAGAATAGTAGATTTCATTTAGGAACCTGAAAAACTATGGGCAAGTTTCACAACCAGTGAAACCCAACAATGCAAACTTTTGTTTTCTTCTTCTTCTGTAAATAACTTTTTTCACCTTAAACTGTGTATAAATGTACTCTAGAAATGAACTTAACTTTCAAACGGCAAAGTTAAACACATAGCTACAGCATCATGCCCTATAAAAATTGGAAGCCAGCCTTGACTATTATAAAGACACATTTCAACTCACTACATGAACACATACCTCTAAATGCATGACTTAAATTTAGTAATTATTTACTTTAAATGACAGAAAACATTTTCTATACCAACTTACCATTTTTTAACAATGATAATTGTTATTAAAAGCATCACCAAAATCCCGCCTGCTCCAGAAGCGATGATAATAGCAAGAGTCTGCATCTTACCTGTGCAAAACAAACCATGTGATGTCATTTACATAAAATGCACTCCTTTAGTTTGCAGGTATCAGTATGTAATGCACACTGGTTATTAGGGCCTCGGGGCAATCGCACCGAGCACTGCTGCACAGTGCTGCACTACTGTTATACTGTGGATTTTTTCTTATTCCTCCTCCGGACGCAATTTCGTCCCGCTACTAGTCGTACAACTTGAAGAGTTGCAGGACAAATTATTTTTCAAAATGTGCGGTTTGATCGGGATCGGTGTGCTATTACTTTTCTCTACAGAATATGAAAAACTGCCCAAAATTTTGCATTGAAATGAATGGGACGGCCGACAAAAAATGAGCGAAAAAGAACAATAATTGGAGATTTTTAAACGTCTACTTATCCGGCATAATTTCACCTAGAGACTCCATTTAAACTTTAAACAGTAGACACAAGTCTTGTGTATTGGTGTATTAATTTGCGTTTCGATAGGTCAAATATTTTTTTTATCAATCCCTGTTCAATGACCATGATAATTTTTGGAGAAATTCTGAGATATATAATGGGTGTGTATTGCACGGAATGTTCGTGTCACAGTGTGTGACATCATCGCCAGAGTGTAGAGGGAGAGAAAAAATTGTCAAAAAATAAATTTGAAAACTGCGCTCCAGGCCGCAAATTCCACTCTACAGAAATAATTTATACATAGAAACGTAGGAAAATTTGTCTTCTCACTCACAATCCTCTGGTAAAGCTGTCAGAGTTATAGTTTGGGCGTACGACGCACAGATTCGCTACCAAAACCACCAACAGCCTCATTGGGTCAAATATTAAAAACATAGGGAGATTTCGGAAAAAAGGAAGATGGAACAGTTTTTTTTAGATCGCTCTAACAAAGCTATTTTTTCATTTTTCTTACAAAAAATCACATGTAGACGTTCAGGAAGAACGCGGGACGCTCGGATCGATGATAGGTATTATGGTTTTACCAAAAATGCTTTCTGTTCAAGGCCAGAAATTCCAGTCTGTCCACCTCTGGCTGCTGTCACTCTTTCATTAACAGGTGTCAGTTAATTCTGTTGATTGCTTTGATCTGATTGATCCTTTGATCTTTGATGTGAGAACAGTTACAGATACACACACACACATGCGCGTAAGCACGCACACTCCTCACAAATGCATACACATGCTTCAAACACACGCACGCGCATGCACGCATGCATGCACGCACACACACACACACACACAAATACACACACACACACACCGGCAGTAGCCCCCAAGGCCCTTTAAAAATTTCCCCAGAGGAAATTTTCTAGGTAAAAGTGTCCTTACTGTTAAGAGGTAAAGAGAGTGTGAGGTTGGAGTTGCCCAGCGTGTTGGTTGCCAGACAGATGACCTGAGAGGATCCAAACTCTGCCTGCAGGGTCCCGATGGTAGCAGAGCCGTGCTGCTCAACAATGGTGCTTGGCAGGACTCTGTCTGAAAGCACAAACTGGACCATGCAGGGAGGCTTGGACTCTGCAATGCACACACACTTCATCATATCGGCCTCTGAGGAGCAGGAAGACGCTATCTTAATCTCAGGGGCATCTGGAAGCACAAGAAATATACTTATTAGTTAGCCGTTTAATAAACATCTTTAAATTAAAACTTTCTCCTGTATTGTTACATTGTTTACTTACATAACACATTGAGCCCCACAGGGTTGGATTTGCCTTGCCCCACTCTATTTATGGCAGTGCAGTACAGAGTTGCTGTGTTTCTGGAGACATTCAGCAGCGTGTAGCTGTTTCCTTTATGCAGCAGAGCACCAGTTTGACTGTGCCACTGATAGCTGCTAGCAGGAGGGTTAGCATCACTGGAGCATCTCAGCCGCACATCCTCTCCCTCCTTTACATCTGACTTGTGCTCCACTTTCACATTCACTGGTGCGTCTGCATGGAAACATACAGAAAACTGTTCATGATGCCATTTTTGTTCTCTTTTACAAAGTAATGTTAAAGGTGAACTGGTGCCACTGCACATGAACAAACAAGATAAGAAGAGTCTCCTCCAGCTTTAGCAATGCTCTCAGTGACAATACTACATGCTGATGTTGATGAGTTTACCATGTTTACCATCCCACCACCCAGTTCACCTCCAAAACCAACCCAGTTTACCCAGTATGGGTATAAAAACACAGTTTTTTTTGTTTGCTTCTTTATCTGATTTTAGTGTTATTTTTTATCATTAGGCTTATGTGGTTATTTTGAGACCGACGTGATATAATGATAATTAATGATAAGTAATTGTTGTTGAGAGCCTTTAGTTTTAGTCCAAAATAGTGGACCGGCAGAGACGTGCTACCAGCATGGCTAAAAAACAGCAGGAAGAGTGTTAAAATAACGTGGGAAGTTTTTTTTGTCTGTGTGTGCATTAATATAGGTAGAAGCAGGCAGAATGTGCTGCCCTTCATGCAGCCAGCTCATCCAGTATAACTGACAGTCAGGACGCAACAATGCTCTTTTTCCAATGCAGATGATGACTGAAAATCCTCTGACAGTGACTAAACCTGCAATAAGAGATTTCGAAGCTGCTATATTTGAATGTATGTGTGTTTTGGTAAAACTGCTTCCACATTGGGGGAAAAACCCTGAATGCAGCATGTTGTTGTATCACACTAAAATACCTGTCCATCCACTTTTTTTAAAAATATTGATTTTAGTTTATTCTCTTCATTGATTATCTCTCGCAGGGATTTGTTCTAATTCTTTAACAGTTTTCATATTCCTTGTAACAGTGAATTTCTTTACTTCAAGAGGGCTTTATATTAATATGACTTACTCACAGTACTAAGTTGCTGTTTAAACAACTGGTATAAACACTTACATTGGACTTTGAGGACCCTGGATGCTTGGTGGTGCTGTCCTCCCTTGTACGTTGCGGTGCACTGTAACGTCTTGTTGTTATCAGTGATAGAAGGCTGAAAGGTCAGAGTAGATGTCGCTTTCCACTGGCTGTCGTCAAGCTGCTGGGATTGGATATGTTCCTGTCCGGGGTGATTCCAGGTGAAGACAGGAGGAGAGGTGGGGCAGTAGTGAGGCACAGAGCAGGACGCAGACACATTTTGACCCTCCACTATTTTGTCTTCCATAGAGAAATGGATGGTATTGAGTTCAGCTGTAGAAAGATAAAAAAAATAAAAAAGGACAGGCATTGGAAAGATCAGAAGAAAAGGAAAGTTTGCACTAGTTTGAAACTTTACATTCTACCCCCAAATTTGAATTTCAATTATAAAGTTCTTAAAACACAACACAGGAACTGAAAGCATGTTAGAGAGAACTGTAGAGTAAAGGTATAGTATAGAGAAATTAAAATATTTCCTGTTTTTCAGCTTGTTTTGATGCCATGTGCCCTTCAGACGTTGCTGTTGTTACTTTATCTCATCTATCCCCCCATTCAGATCTAGCATAAAACAAGCAGGAAATTTGGAACTTTTTAGCTGAACAAAAAGTTTTTCCCCCCTTGATTAAACTCTCACATCACAAATATAAATGTTTCAAGTATGAGGGCAGATGAAACTGTTGTCTAACCACCTGTGGGCACAGGATTTAACAATAAAAAGGGTTTTCTGTCTCGAGGAAAGGAACTGTTTCAACTGTGTTTTGATCAAAGTTATTTGAAGCGAGAGGGGGCAACTGGTTAAAATAAACCAAATAAGGAAGTGAGAATGGGATAACTGTTGAGAACAGAAACTTAAAAATCCACTGTAAGCAACTGAGCTTTACTGTCAAATAAACTGTGAAATAAATCCATAAACACTGATATGATATGTATAGTGAAAGAATGTTTTGGAAATATATATATAATTTATCTGACTTGATCTTTGCTTGTTTTGTATGAACTCTCAAATGTAGCTCGCTTTTGATAAAGGTGTCCGCTAAATGAAATGGTAACATTTGGACTCTTGGCTGTTTGCACAAATGTAATATCACATCTAAAGGAGAAAAAGTAAAGTAAATAACATGAATAAATGATTTTCTGACTATCTTGACTCAAATTTCACTAATTTTGAAAGAGAATTCTGAGGGAATAAAGGAATTAACTGTAAATGCTAAAGAAGTTTGGATAAAGCTTTCACTTACAAATCATTGAAATGGAGACTGGATTGTCTCTGTAGGAATACTTTTCATAGTCCGCCATTTCGATCCGGAAATAAAAAGGCCCTTGGTCACTTTGTTGAAGGGGATCCATCTTCAGCGTGCAGTTCTTCTGCCTGACGTCTCCCAGCAGCTCTGTTCGACCCCGATATTGCTGCATCACCTTTGACTTGTCAGGGTGATAGATGAGCTGATGTGACACCTCGGTCCACATCCCAGTGAATTCAGAGATCCTTCTGTCAGATGGATCTGGGTAGTTGAATGAGCAGGGGATCACGACACAGGATCCAGGGAGACCTTTAACTGTGGACGGCACCTTAACTGTCCACTGTGAGGCTTCAGTTTGAATCACTGTGGCAGAATGCAGAAGAAAAGGAGATTAAGAGGCACAAAGAGAGAAGAGGCAAGAACAAGTTGCAAAACAATACACATTCACCTAAAATTGAACAAAAATACAACTTAAATACAGAAAGATTGTTTATTTTACATTTGTGAGCAGTAAAACAGTATAGAAATTGTACTATACCTTTAAAACAAAGGCACCAAAAAAACAGCACACAGAAAGAATACATCTTGTCCTCTCGTGGTCGGACCTATTAATAAGATAAAGTGAGAAAAAAAATGTGTCTTGTCATTTCCCTCTAGTGAGAAAAATGACTTGCTGAGTTTCCATTCCACTTTTAAAACACCAGACATACACTGCCTCACACACAAAATCTGATTTCTGTCCTGTGAGACATAGGGCAGTCTATTAATAATAATTAATCCTTTTTTTAAAGCATGTCTTGTGCTCTGAACTCTTTTCACATATGCTGTATACTTTCAGGGTTTTACTGTCATCAACCAATTAAAAAAAAAGGGGGGGGGGGGGTGTCTAATCAGCTGTTTACATTTTTTTTTACATTCTTTTTTATCTAATTTCTTTTGTGAATAGGAGAACCTATCTCTTGACTTTATCACAAGGTGTGCTGTCCTGCTGCTCTCACTTCCTTCTTTGGGTATTTGACATATTTTAGTAATCATCACTTCTCCAATTTTATTTTTATTGAAGCAGATTCCTCTCTTCATGAAGCATAGACTCTTTGCGCTCATGGCCATCAAGGAACAACTATGTAGCACATTTTCTGATGCAGGAATTGAAACTTATAACTCACATTATAACTCCTTTAATTATTAATTTCTTATTTGAACCATAGAAAGCACTATTGATTTATTGTGAGTACTTTAAATGCTAATGGGCCATTTGTTTGAGCCATTACTTTAACTAAAGAAGTACTGATTTTAGGAATAATGAGTGAGTCACTTTATAAAAATGATTGTTAATGACGTGTCATTTTCAGATTAAGATTAAGATTAAGATTCCATTATTAGTTCCACAATATTAACCCACTTCATTCCTTGACCTGACAGTCAATCAGTCCGCCAGTTACAAGCCTGATTCTCTAAGCTCTAGGCCACAGACTGCCCATGCATACATAGCATTATGTAGTTTATTATTTGAACAGCCTGTGTGTGAATCCGTTTTCTGAGGAAAGGCAACAATCAAAAGCAGCAGCTGAAAGAAAATGACCTTTTCTTGCACTAAAAATAAATCAAGAGGCCAAAACAGCATCAGTTGAAAGGTTGAATGTATTTTACCGACAACATTTCTCGAGAAAATACCTTAAAATAACAACGACATGCAAAGACATAATAAAATGACATAAAACCAGAGTTTTACAAAGATGCAAACATGTTCCGGAACAGCAAGTGCTGGTTGAAGGCAGTGACATATAAACTCTTCAAAAAGTCCATAAATGGTTTGAATGATACATCTTGACGTTTTTAACAAGGAAATCACATGTGGCCTACCTCACAGCCTGTGTTTCACAGATGCAAAGATGTGAAGGCAGCATCTCCTTTGCAAAGTCGATGCACAAAACTACACCATGACGAGGTGTGGCATGTGTGAATTTTTCAGCTCAAATTATTAATAACTTGTAGCTGTTTATCTAAGCTATATAACACCCAATTGGTATGACCAGAACACACCCATTGGCAGCAATAAGACATTCATACATTTCATTTCTACAGAAACCTCTTGCATAGATACAAATGCTGATGCCTCACTTCCTGCTAAATTCACACCTAGAGTCTTGTGGTGAAAATGGTTTTTGCAGAGGCCGACCTTCTGTGCTGCAGTGTTTTCACAGCAGCAGTGACCCCCTTTAAATATCACAACTGAGGAGATCTTCTTGCTGAGTTGTAGACTAAATTGTCCACAGGGAGTCCAGTCAGTCACGGCCCCTGATCTCCAACATAAGCAGGGTTCAGCATCCCGCCCCTGGCTGGGTAGAAAAGGTCACTCTCTGGAAGAGCTAGGTCAACGTAACGGATGCGGCGAGAAATATGGACCCTTTTAACAGAAAAACTCAGCTTTCCTTTGGCTCTCTGGAGTTCCTCCTCACGTTGTGTCAACAAGTCCTCCAGCTTGACCGTGTCCTCTTTTTGGCGCCCCCAGGACAGTTTCCTCGGAGTAGGGGTGATGAAGCCGGTAGACGCTGAGTTACCCATGACAGCAAATGTGCTTCAGTTGGAAAATCTGTGAATCAAAAAAAATGAAAATGAGTAATTGAATAAAGAATTACAATGCTAAAACTGTAGAATCCACTCAAATAGGGTTTTTTTCTTACCTGGTAACTAAAACCGGTCACAGTGATGATGTGCCTCCTCACTTCTGGTTTGTTTGCTGTTGAATAAGATGTGGTCCTGTGGTCTACTCCATTATAAAGACATTCCTGCAGAGTGGATTGAGAGCCTGACTACGTGTCATCAAAAGAACAATGAATTGTATCTGTCTGGATGAGATTAAACACAGCTGTCACAATACAAGTCAATCACTGCTGATGAATGGGTTCTACAGTCACTTTATCTTATTTATCAGTCAGTCAATCAATCAATCAATCACTGGAAGTTCCTTTAATCACAAACACACAAAGCATGTATACATTTCATCATGTTTAAAGTTGTAATTGTTTGAATTTACTGTAAACTTTAGTCTTTATCACCAGTGTGTCACTTTAGCCTGTATATGCAGCATTTCAGTTTTTCAATAGGCGTATAGCTGGATAGCTTTAAAACCTTTAACCTTAATGGGATTATGATTTTCTTGTACCAAACAGGATAGAGAGACTGGGTATGTTTGTAACATGGGGAGAGTTTTAACACCACAAATTCCACAAATCAGGGATAAGATGGGAGTCATATGATCAATTCAGCATTTATTCCCCGATCACACATGGTGATTGTCAAGGCTGAAAACGAGTCGAGTGTGTCTGCAGTTCTAGACCTCTTGTATTTTGCAACAGCGTCCCCAATTTCCGTGGAAGCATTACAAACTATTGCAACTATTGAACATGGACGAAGACGACGATCTGCGTGTGAGTATTGAATGTGAATCACATTATCTGTTTAATAAAGAGTTTTGTTGACATGAAGTAGACAGTGAAATTTATGTTTGACTGTGATATGTTGTGGTGGAAATGTACTACCTCTCTTGAGTGAGAAGATGAATCAAAGACCAAAACTCAGAACTAAATTCTGCTCAATATTAATGTAATCGCTTTATAAAATACAGTAAATTATCTGGTTTTGAGCTGCTACTGATAGGAACACATGTTATGATGAGACTGTTAATATGGAGTAAATCAAATATAGCAGTAAAAAGTAGTAAATACTTCAACTTTTCCATTTATTTTAAACACAACTGTAAATGACCTTTAGCAAGGTTCCTATTTATGTTTTTGTATGATATAGCTTGTTTTTTCATGTTTGTACATTTTCAAGGTGTTTTACAATGTTGTGATGCTTTTATTTTGAAAAGGTGTTGTCACCTGTCATATATATTAGTGGCTATATTTGTTGTCTTAACTATAGTAAAAGTGCTTGTTAGCTCTAGTGCTAATGATAATGTTTGCTATTTTTTTTTCAAAATAAAGGCATTGCGGTTATATTGATTTCTAATTTCTCTGGGTAACCTCACGCGGGCCGGACAAGGACAGCCAACGGGCCGGATGTGGCCCGCGGGCCGCCCATTGCCCAGCTCTGATTTAAACAATTCATTTATTACATCTGTTAGAAAAATTGCATGAGTAAACCTTGAAAATTGAATTATCTGACACCAACAGGAAAATACCTCACCAATTATTTCTGCGCAGTCTTTGATGGGGAAAGGATGAGCTGGAGACGTCCGAGTTCTCAGTTTAACATAGTTTTATTACAATACGTCAAGAAATGTGAATTACAGAGCTCTGGGATTCACTTTAGGAATCAGTTTAACTGTATATGTATTATGCTGTACACTAATATTTGATACATGAACTACAAGCAAGGTAATGGTCTCAGAACATTTTTATTTTTAGAAACTTTAGGAACTTTTCCAACAACAACTGAATTGAAAATACGAATAAATAAATAAGAAAACACAGATCTTCATCAAATTAAGAATGGCAAAGACTGAAAATAAATAAAATGTAGACATACAAATGCAATAAAAATAAACATAAAAATGAAATTTAAATGTACATTTATATTTGATACATGAACTACATACAGGCAATATAATGGTCTCAACATTTAAATTTTTAGAAACTTTGGAACTTTACCAACAACAACTGAATTGAAAATAAGAATAAATAAATGACAAAACACAGATCTGTTGATTGTAAAGACATTGTGTAATAAATAAAATGTACAAATGCAATAAAAATAAATATAAAAAATTAAGAAATGTAAAAATGTAAGTACTATGGTATTTCACCACCAAAGGTTAAAGTAATATGGTATTTCACCATCAAAGTGTAAAGTAGTATGGTATGTCTGTGCACCAGACAGTTTGGTCCTTTTCATTTTGCTAGTTGACCTTCTACGACCGTTAGCGTGATCTAGTTCTAGTGTTTTGTGACTTGCAACTGCATCGTCATGACGAGTGACGACACTCATGCACGTATCATATTTTATATAATATAATATTACATTTTCATTCGAAATATGGGTTGGGGCATGTTCATTTAATTCAATGAGGGTTTTATTGCCCATGCTTTTTAAAAAATGTTTCGTTAATCAATGTTGTTAAAACAAAGATGTATGCTTAAGGGCGCCACAAGGGGGCGCCCCCTGCCAATTTGGCACCCTAGGCAGCCGCCTTGGTGGCCTGTAGGAATAACCGGCCCTGCAGACAGGTTTCAGGTCATGAATCTGAAAACCTCGTCTCTACCCCTGCAAAAAAACCCAGTTCCCCACTAACATTGTTTAATTATATCATGAAGGTAGATTTCATCCAGGAAGTCCCGCCCTCCCCCTCCGCTCATTCGCCAGTCTTCTTTCATACCGTCACACGTCAGGCCACCTGGGCATCCAATCACTGCTGCCCAGGACAAGGCCATGTGACCTGCTAACAAACTTGTTATGACGAACATACTGCCTTATTATGTTCTACAAAAATATAACAAGAGCCCAACTATTCTTCAATATCTACATGTTCTTTTAAAGTTTAAAAAATATAAGACAGACAATACTATTTTTTGTGATTATAGAATCTTAATTAGTTTAAGCAAATGGAATATATGTAATTAAAGTAATCATAGTTTTCTACATCAATATTAACACACAAACACAATCATTGTATAAAAATCATATTACCTAATTAATACAGTATAAATGCATAGAGATAGACATTATCAAGGTTTAGTGAATTACGCATGCATAGTGACCTGTGATGACTGTTGGAGAAAAATCACAAAGAGGAAAAAGAGAGGAACTTTCAACAACGTATAATATTCAAATTATTCTAACACATCCCACACCCAACGTATAGAGGACGTTTTTTAAAAGGTTACAGCTTATACTGTTTATATTCTGCCCCCAAACGCCTCTACTGTCTGACAAATCCCAGATCCTACAATACGTTATTTCTGGTTTAAACCGGCTGTTACATGATCAGGAGGTCATACTGAGGCCTTTTAGTAAAGCAGAGAACTTAAAAGTAACAGAAAATATACCACAATGTTTAAAATGATGTTTTTAGCACGATAATCTGAACGGCATGTCAGATATGGGTTAAACTAGAAGGTAATAGTTTAGCTTGTTAGCAATGAACAGTTTGACCCGCACATTTTGTTTCATGAAACCGAAGCGATGACGAATAATGTTAGTATGTGCTTTAAATTAAACATGATTAATGATTAAAGCAATGACATGGATGATATGAGAAAAACATTCGTTTTCATACAAGCATAGAACTGTTTAGGCTACATATTGGTAATTAGTGTACTTTATGCTAAAAGTTATTTTTGTATGGATTTATGTATATCATGTAATACACCTACACACATTTTTCCTTTATTATTCATATTATATATCACATGCGTATATGTCACTACATTATAATTAGTCTCCTCTATAGCATATATATATAGAGAGAGAGATTTATTGGACAGTAATTAAGCTCATCCAGCGCAGAATATCCAAAATGATTTTTTGTCTATTATTAGGTTTTGGCCTTGTTTATGTCTTAATTAATCAGAGTTAATAATTTTTAACCGTTTTACACTCTCTTTTTATTATTATTATTATGTTGTCTTTTTACCTTTACAGTGAAGTGGAGGTTTTGTTAAAGAATTGAAAGGCAGATGAGGAAGGAAGGGGCACTGCTGAAATGCTAGGTAATATTATTAATATGTCAATGTAATTATGTATTTGCTATGCTCCAGAATCTTCAGTATTTCAGTAGACTGTGATAGGTAATTACATTTTTTTAAGTGTTTCTGTTTTTTTCTCTGTAGCTCTTCCTGATGACGTAACTGGGAAAAAACTGCACACTTTTTGTTGTTTTATTCTGTGTTCAAATACCTTTTTTTATTTATTCATTAGTTTGTTTATTCAATAAAACATGTTAAACCATTTCAGTATTTCACAGCCTTTGTTTCAAATTCCCACAACAAAAGTGAGGACTGGACACCCAAGACCAGTCATTTCCTATTTCATGTTGTAGCGGGTTTGATCAATGCAGTGCAAGTTTTGTGCTCTGATGAATATTAAGAAATAAAGAACTGAAATAGTTGGATCAAACAACATGTATTAATTATATAAATGTATACAAAAATGAATATTTGGTTGTGATTAAACGTAAAGAAAACATAGGTGTAAAAAAACCTTTAATCATTTGTTAGTATTTTGTATTTTAGTGTAATCACCCTCCAACTGTTTAGTATTGGGCTGTACTAAACCTTTAAACTGTTAGAATTGATGGTGTTAATAAATCTTCAAAACTTGTTAAAAGGGAGACTTATAGCTTCATCAGAATCAGACTGATTTCTGGAGGGAAATTCTTTAGTTAGAAGCTTCATGCTTCATCAATAATTAAATCTTAGTATTTTTATTCCGGTGTAGTAAAAATTGTAAATTATTAATTGTAATACAAGTGTAACTTATTTCAAAAAGTGGTGTTTGGGTGAGACACAGGTCTGAATCTGCAGCCTCCTGCAGTTCTACATCCATCCAGTAGGGGCACTGACAAGAGGTCCAGAACTACAGGTCTAAATCTGCAGGTCCAGATCTTCAGTCTCCGGGTCTGCAGTTTGTATTTTTATATTTTATTGCTTGAAGTATGCCTAGGTTGTTCTTATTTAATTGTGTTGTTATTGTCTCTGTGTGTAATGCTGCTGCTACACTGTAATTTCCAAACTTGGGATAAATAAAGTCTATCTATCTATCTATCTATCTATCTATCTATCTATCTATCTATCTATCTATCTATCTATCTATCTATGTACATACTATTGCTGAAAACAGGTGCATGCAGATTATAAAGAGAAAAGAATATATTGAGGTAGACTATATTTTGTTTCGTACTTCTACTATTGCAGATAAAAAAGCAAAAAGCGGAACAACCACACCCAGTATCCCCTGTTAACATGATCCCTATATAGAATATTGTCATATCTGGAATATAAGTGGAATAATGTAATAAGTTATAAGATGTAAACATTGTCACTGTCACTTTATATATTACTGGTTTATATGAACAGTATATCTCAACTCTAAAAAAGCTGTGAAGACTACCAACATATGCACTGCATTTAATGTCCTTACTAACATGTAATATTGCGTCTATTTATTTTATTATATTTTATTTGTTTGTTTTTGCTTCATTCTTTTCCATTTAATTACTCCTCTATTTTATATTATTTATTTCTATTTAATTTTTAGATTGTTTACTTTTCTGTAACTCATTTCTTCTTCTTTGTAACTGTGCAATATATTGCTGTTTGATATATATAAATAATTAAATAAAACATATAGGAGAAAGAGGCAGGGTCTCACAAGATTTAACAGTCAGTTCACTAATGGTGCTCTCTGACTCATCCCTAAACAACAATAAATAACAGAATGAACATAAATAACTAGACATTAATGTAATGTAACCTGTGTAAGAAACCTAACATATCAATCAAACACTCTGATTGCTTCCAAACCCTTATTTACATGTACATGTAGTGCTGCAGAGCATTCTGGGAAACACACCCTATGCTCTCTCCCAACACGTTACAATATTGTTTTAGTATGAATAATTTAGGTCACATCTCATGCACAACTTTGTGATTTTGAAAACATCTCATTTAAATGAGAATTTAAAGATGCAATGTCATTGCAGAATTAGAAAACATTTTCCATCACACTCATCTAATTCAGTTTGTTTCCTCTTCTCGTTTCACTCTCGTTCTTTGATTACTTCAGCTGCTCTTAGATAATGTTAAAGCGCCACCATCTGGCCGATCTGGTGTAGGAGCTCCAGATAAAGGTACTTGAAGTGTCAAATATCTCAAACAGTTAAATATTATACGGTATGTTCATATACAGACTTATACATCATATATTATTTGAACAGATGAATGTGGAACCTTCAGGCATCTGGAAGTTGCACCCAAGGATGAACCAGACTTGTGCAAGTCCACAATTCTCTTCCTGATATCTTGGTTGATTTCTTTTGACTTTCCCATGACTTGACACAAAGAAGCAGTGTGTTTCAGGTGTGCCTTAAAATACATCCACAGGTGTGTCTCCAATTAACTCAAATGTTGTCAATAAACCTATCAGAAGCTTCCAAAGACACGACAGCATCATCTGGGCTTTCCCAAATTGTTTCAAGGCATAATAATGTTACTGTATGTAAACTTCTGACTTTGAAGAAAGTAATAAAAAATTGTGTTAAAAAATCCTTCTCTTATTATTCTGACATTTAGCAAATAGAAATAATTTTGGTAATCCTAACGGACCTAAAACAGGAAAAGTGATTGTCTGATTTCATGTCGGACAGTGAGAAAAAACGCATATGTGTCTTTTTATATAGTGTATGTAACGGTAACACTTTACAATAACCCTCATTTATAAATGGTAAACAGATAGTTTATTAATGTTTAATCAGCATTTATGAAATGTATATAGACCATTTAGAATGTTAAATACATAATTTGTTAATGTTTAACTAACTTCATAAATGACAAATCGATTAGAATAGATATTAATGTAAGTTTATAGTTACTTTACCATTAAGAAACCAATAAATTATAATTAATAGTTAATCAATAGTTTTAGTTACACTCATTTTAATATTTTAACACCATATTAAGTATGTTAATGATTCATATACCTTTAAGAAATTGGTTGAAAACATTTAAAGATTAAATATGTATAGCACGTTGTAAATGGTTAATAATTGGTTTATAAACCATCTATAAACATTACTTAGATGGTTATTGTAAAGTGTTACCTATGTAACTTCTGGTTTCAACTGTAGATATCCCCGCTATAGAGAACAAAGGCATTCTGAAGTAAAGAGGCATCACAACCAGGCTGAGCAAAAATCAAACTTTAATGTAGGCTACAAAGAAAAAAACAGTTTACATTACTGGTGACTGTGTTCAGGAAACAGGAAGTGGTGGGTGTTGGTGAATTCAAATTGGCTTGTTGTTGATTTTTAAATAGAAATAATGTTTAAAATATTTCTTTTTCTCAGTAAGCTCAATAATTCACACATTCACACAAGGCAGCACACTGTGTCATCACTGGCTATAATTAACAACTGAGAACCTCACACACCTGCTAATATATAAACTCAACATATCAAATTTAGCTTTTGCTTTTTAGAGAACTAGGCTGCTAAAACTTTCAAGCATCAACAGAATTTTACATCTTGTTTTTTGTCTTCTATATTTTAAGTGAAGATTTAACATAAAAACATGATCAATTTAACATTAGACATTATTTTTTTAAATTAAACCTCATGGCAGTATATTTAAGTAGTAAAAATGAGCCCTACATTGAGAAATAAAAAGCTGATTATATAAATGCATCAATAATAATAATGTATAAGTGAGTGGATCCATTCTGCATAATGAGTACTTTTACTTTTGATACTTTAAGTACATTTTGATGCTGACACTTTTGTACTTTTACTTCAGTAAGTTTCACTTTTCATAGCATGGTATTAGTACTATTACTAAAGGTCTGAAGCTCATATATGTGAAAGCAAGCTTGTCAAACTACACTGTAAAAAAAAATCTCTTTAATTTACGGTAAAATACCGGCAGCTGTGGTTGCCAGAACATCACCGTAAAAAATACAGTGAGCGTATGTAAATGTAAATATCAGCAAAAACTGTAATTTATACTGAATAATCCCATTACTTTTAGGATAATTGTGTCATCGTGGTATTTCTCCATTAACTTTGCATGAAAAATTTATATTTTTACAGCAAAACTGTGTGTTTTCTACAGTTTATGGCGGTAGAATTTAAAGTTTTTTACTATTCTTTGATTGACAGTAATTAAAAAGTATCTGCTACGGTGATGTACAATGTTTAACTTTACGACCTATTTCAAAATTACAAATTCTGCCTCTTAAGGCAAAATTAAACTGAAACTTTTAAAACAGATTTAGGATTTGAAAGTTTATGGTGAGTCCAGAGTGGGAGCATAAAAAAGACACTGTGGCAGTCAGCGAGGGACAGAAATAGAGGCTTCTGGTCACTTCTTCTGCTTTCTCTTCATTATCTGAAAGAACAAGAAAAAACATGTATGTGGGATCTAATCAGATTTTTTATTTTTGACATTTTAAAGCTGCATTAACCAATAAGAACTATTGATCTTTTTATTGATGATGTGTTTTTATTTTTATTTATTGAAGTGTTGTTGTTTTATCTCACTTCATGTAATTGTTGTTTTATAGCCGTGTCGAAAGACAAATTTCTGCTCTGTTGAACAGACAATAAAGATATAATCTATTCTATTCTATTCTATATTCTATAAAGTCATGGCATGTTAAGTGAAAAGGGTCACAGATAGTTTTAATTATAACTTTGCAGCTCTGCCGGGCTTCGTAGAAAGTCAAACACCAGGCATCAAGACAGCAGTACTGAAGTATGAGGGCTAAGAGAATAATTATATTACTTGGTATTAACATGTGACTGGCTTTGAGATTGTACATCTGATTATCTTAACAGAGGGCACGTGTGTAAATGCACACAGAATGCATTGCAATCAGAGAACAACTTCTTCTGCTCATTTGTGGCCATGATTGTATCAATGCAGCTTCATATATATATATATATATTAAAAAAAACTGTGAAAACATCACAACTAAAAAAGCCAACTGTAGTGATAAGAATAATTTCACTTCCTCACCTTTAAGTTCTCCTTCTGAGAAAAAGAAGAACAGAAAACAACGTCATTTTGCATTTTGTTAACGATCATAGATTTTATCAAAACGCAGTGTGAAAGATAAACATGTTATTTCTGAGAAGATACATAGAGATCAGTGATGCATTGCTGTGCGAGTTTACTGTAAGAACAGTCACCAAACTATAATATAATGATATATTTATAATTACAATGACATAGAAATACTTGAAATGCCTCTTGCCTTGAATCAGAATGACCAACAGTTGTTTAAGCTTTTTAAAAATATAATCCTTGACAACTCACACCTCTTTGCTCTCACAGATTTCAGACATTTTAGGAACAAAATGTATAGTTGTCGTATCTTGTGCTCCCCAGTTCTAAATATCGACTATTTTTCTCACCTGCGAGACAGTCTGGAAAGCCGGTTCCACACACTGTGTGACCAATAAAGAAATAAATACATGAATCACAACCATGAGTGAAAAATAAGTGAAAATGAATGTAGCACTATAAACTGGATCTGATCTAGAATATTTAGCTCCTTACGTGCCCTCTTGATTCTGGAGCTCTGCAATGCGGTTCCTTAAACAGACAGAAATAACATTAATTAACAAGCTCAAAATAAACTTAAAATAACACAGGGGTTAGAGGATGCATTCTCTATGTAAATAACTCATAATTTAGTTTGCTGCAATAAACTCACTTGTATCTTTTCATCATGAAAATGCAGCAGCCTGCAAAGATCACAGCTGTACCAATGACCGCCACTGTGGGAATGATGATGTGGTTGTAGTTTTCAGAACCTGCAAATACACAGAGTCATACATAGGAGAGTTTGTTCTTTTATATTGCACAGAAAATATAAATATAACATATATAAACTTTAAATAAAGAACATCCTCAAAGCTCAGAAAGAGTGAAAAGCTCTCACGTTTCACGTAGAGGGTCATTAATGCAGAGGATTCACCGCCTCCATTAAATTCTGCAGTGCAGGTGATGTCAGTGTGGTCGTCCTTTTCCTCAGGAGTGATGGTCAGGATGCTCTCTGCCTCCCAGTAGCCAAAGCGACTTTTTTTGTGCACCTCATGCACTGCATCAGGGTCGGCCCTGCTCCATTTGAGACGAGGTGCATGGCTCGGGCAGGTGTGGGTGACTGAACAGGTGATGGTGAAGGGACGTCCTTCAGTGGCCGTCACTGAGTGAGACAGTGTCGGTTTTGGAGGTTCAGCTGTGAAGTAAAACAGGCAGAGATAAAGTAAGTGGTGAATAATTTTAACATAAAATAAAAATGCAAATGAGATTATGAATTTATAGTTTGTCGGTGACGTACGGAGCATTTTGAGGTCAACACAATCCTCCACAAAGGAGAACTTGTCAGAGGCGGCTGCATTAGTTAATTCAATCCGGAAACAGAAAGGGCCGTTGTCATGATCTCTAACTTTAGTTATTTCTAAGGTGCAGTTGCTCTGACCCAGATGTCCCAACAACTTTGTGCGGCCCCTGAAGTTCTCCAAGATCAGTGTCTGGTCCTCATGATAGATGAGTTGATCTTTGCCACTTCTAAGATGCCAGATGCCTCTGAGTCTGGAGGTGGGCAGAGGACCCCCAGGATGAGAGAATGAGCAGGGAACCACAACACAGGAAGTGACCAGGGCTTCTAGTTGTTTTATTACATCGGCCTTCCATTCTGCAGTAACCACAGGGCTGCTTAAAGCTGAAAGAGAGTTATGGAAGTGCCATATGTTTTCTGTTTTTGTTTTTAAAAGTGGGATGTATGAATGAATGAGATTGGGAACAAAGAGGTGATTATTGCATTACCTGCTAGAAACAGACAGAATATCATCATCTTGTTGTCTCTGTCCATACCTCAGAGGTTTTGTTGGTTTGAAACACTGTGGGATGTTTAAGAAAAGAATATTAAAGTGACAACGTGGGAAAAATGCATGCAACATCACAAATGTAATATTAAATGTGTATTTATTTCAGTTTGTATTTTACGTGACATCGTTGAGAAACTTAATGCAGCGTTCCAGAAATAGTTTACCCAATTCCTCAGGCAAAGGCAGGTCGATGAATGACCTCAGTCTCCTTTGTATATCCACTTTAGATTGTGTTGTGCCTTTAAGCTTGAATAACACATATGACAGGATCTTTAACACTACGGACTGCCTGCCCGCTTTCTCAATCAAGTTATTTCATTGAGGTTCATGCCATGCCCTGTAGTTATAATGCCTCCTGAATTTCTTTGTGACGTAATGGATATAACTGCCTCTTATTTGATCTTAATAATAAAGCTGTTTTGAATCAATTATAGCAATTAAAGACAAATTGCAAAACTCCTTGAGAAGACCGGCTCCCTACAGTTCTGTATTGAGACTGTTCTGATTACACACATGATCATTTAAGATCGCACAACAATGACATTTCTCATTTTTGTGCACAATTACTTTTTTTTATTTTGAAAATGCACTATAGTGAGAATTATCTTTTTATTTTTTTTGCACACACAACCAAACCAATTATGGGTCAATAGGTAAGAAATGTTCCGTTGTTCATCATAAATTGATCATTTTGTTATTAATTTGACACAGGGGCCACAGCAGGGGCCAAGGGCCCTGTGTAGAACCGCCACTGTTTATTGCTATGCCTGCAAGCTCCTGTCATACCAAAAGCACACATTTATCAGCGGATTCTGCAATTGGAAACATGTAGAGGGCGAGAGGATGTTTTCCGTTTTGAAACGAGTTAAAAATTGAGCTGAGGACCACAATATCACAGACACGGCTCTCTGCTCTGTCTCTCTTGGCCATCAAACATGAACTTGTTAGTGCCCTTGATTTTGAAGATCTTGTACACCAGTTTGCACATTCAAAGTCTAGAAAATGCCAGTGTAAGATGTGTTTGCCTAATTAAAATGAAATCAATGCAACATGCATCATAAACATGCACTTCCTATTATTTAGGATTCAAATTGTGTAATTTGCCAGATCATTTAGCATTTCTTTTTGTCTCGTCTAATTGAGAGAAACTAACAGATTTTCAAATGTTTATCTTGCACTAAAATGTTTAACCCTTGCCTGTTTTGTTGAATTGTGAGGTTGTTTTCAGTTAAGTGAAAATTAATTTAGGAGCAGATTAAACTGCATTTTATTTATTTTTTCCTTGTGGTGGCTCCATGAAAATGCTGTAAATAGTTTATTGTTGTTAAGAGAAAACAGGCATATTTCATATTCAAATGTTTATATTGCACTGTAACTTGATTGTCCTGTTGAATTTTGAGGGGACAGGGTGATTTCTGTTTTAAATGTTATTTCTAGATTTTTACTTCTTGACTTGTGTTTGTGTCTTGTCTTTGGACTTCCTCTGTGATAGCGGATCGCTGTGATAGCGATCAATTCAATACATTTGTGCTGGCAATAGGTTAAATAAATATTGGATGCTTTGAAAGTGGTTGCTTACTTATTTTTTTGTGAAAATTGAGGACACTTCCTTCCCTTTCTTATTCTATCTTTTTGTACATTGTCCTTGAGTGCCAAGAAAGGCACCTTCCAAATAAAATGTATTATTATTATTATTATTATTATTATTATTATTATTATTATTATTATTATTATTATCATTATCTATGTACACCATATGTGAGTGAGTGGCTTGACAAGAGGACATTATGGTGCATTTGTAGTTCTATGAGCGTTTGCACATCTGTACATAAAAAATGCACTTGATGACAGTTAGTTATTGATGTATTAAGTATATTTACTGCATATTACTGTAATTTATTCTGTATTTTGCCAGATTATGGTGATCCTGGGGTCGTGATGATGGGGGGCTTGAATATTGTTGGTACCGCAAAGTGTTAATCTGGCCCTGCTGCTATCCATCCCACTAACAATTTGTCCGGCAGATACTAAAGAAAGCAAATTTTCTTAAATTAAACTCTGATAAAACTGAGATCCTAGACCAAATGTCGAGAACACGTGTGTGCTCTTTGACCAGGGGTGTCAAACTCAAAAACACAATGGGCCAAAATTTAAAACCTGAATAAAATCACGGGCCAACATTGAACAAATAAACCTTTTAATATATACCAAACATGTTTTGCTTTAACATTAAATATGGAACCAGCAACGCTTATAAACATACAATATATAACTAAATAGTGCAGACATGCAAAATCAAATTTCAAATAAAAAACACATCAATGTCATTAATTTACAATAATAATATAATAATTTGGTATTGCCTCGCGGGCCAAATAAAATTACACTGCGGGCCAAATTTGGCCCGCGGGCCAGAGTTTGACACCCCTGTCTTAGACGAAGTCAATTAGTGAAGTGAAGAGAACACATTACTTATTACTTTTATAATAATTATAGTAATACTACTAATACTACTAATACTACTAATAATAATAATCATTATAATTATTATTATATCCCCTCTTTTAATGTATATTCAATGACCGAACAAACAAAATGAAATCACTGTAAATAAGTTGACAAACAATTAAGCATCATGTAAGAAACTCCTAAAAAAATGTTCACATTCATATTTATATTCCAGTTTATATTCCAATTTAAAGCAAAAGATTAGAATCTTACCTGATGTTGCTTCTGTTTGTTAAGACTGGAGAAACACAGGGACAGGAACTTTTTAAAACAAAAAAAGTCTTTACTTGTCAAAAATGGTAGGCAGAAAACTATCAGAGATTTAAAATAATAATAAAATAACATGAACGCTTAACACTATGAAAATAGCTGGAGCTTTAGACTTACTAAATACAAATACTGTATGGAGGGAAGGACAATGAGGGACATGTTAAATTTATCTTGGAGGAGGAGACACAAGGGCTCCCGCCTTTGTGTTTGAATGACGTTTGAGTGAAGTTATCTGAAACAAGAGCAGAGGTGTGAATGTCAAATTAAAAAAGGAAAAAGTGAAAAATGTCATGAAGTACATAAGCTAAGGAGCAGGGCTGGATATGACAATGTCTGCTATCCTTTATTTCATGACTTTTTTACACATACAAATCAGTATAGTCGAGACATTTTAAGAAACATAAACAAAATCACATAGGCTTATTGAGTGGAGGGGGCTTTAAATAGCACAGGAGCACCATTTGTTTGTGGTTAGTCGTGCGGTTTGTGGGTGATATTCACACGGTTTCTTTTTTGCCTTATTTGTGCAGGTTTGGTGACAATCCTTTTGTGAATTTTCGAGGATTTATTTAGGATTTTTTACCTTTAAGTCTGCAGGTCTGCAGAGCCTTTTAGTCCCATTTAGACCAAGAGGTCAAGCCTTTAACAGCTAAAAACAATCATATTTCCCATTCAGGAGTAAATTAATAATTACATTCCATTTATATTTTATATTAATCTTTTCATTGGATCAGGACAAAAAATTTTAAATACAAGGGTGTAAATGCATGCTCCCATCGTAACAGAGAAACATAGATCTCAATGTTGCCTTGGACAGTTTAGCACGATAATGCTAATTAATACCAGGTTGGCTTCAATTGTTAATAACAGGTGTGAAAAGACATGGTACAATTAGTCTGCTGCAACTGAGTGAACAAGCTAATTTTTGTATTTCTTCTGCCCCCTTGTGGCCATAAATGTAAGAATATAGATTTCAATGTAAAAAAGTTTTTTTAATGGCAAGTACAGTGAGGCCAACTGTATGGTATCACAATTTCAATAAAGTTGTTTTTTTACTTCCTCATCTCATGTTCTGCTCCTGATTAGAATGTTAAAAAAAAAAATTAAAAAAAAAACAGAAAATATAGAAAATGTCATTTTATACAAATAAGCATAGGTCTTATCAAAAAGCATCGCCACAAATAATCTGCTTCTTAGTTCTGCAAAGAGGGGTGAGACCAACGTCCGACTTAAAAATGCCAGTCATTTAAGCTGTTTAATGCTCTTTGAAACATGGGGTGTATCGCCTAACTAATTTTTTCAAGTTTTGCAGGAAACACAAAAAACTTCACCAAAAGTGTAACATATGACATTTATTTTTTTTATATGACCTGGTTTTGGGATAAAGGCATCCGTTAAGTGGTTATAATATCATCTTGTCAGGCTGCAATATCTGAAGCATTTCATATTTACTTTCCTTTTCTTTAATGTGAAAGAGGAGACCACTCCCTGCTTTCTACACCATTAACTCTCTGCTACAGCCTCAGCTACGTCTGTGCTCATCTTCCCCAAAATGCAGTTTTTTCTGCTGCCTCTAGAGTTCATAACATCGTCAGCTTAAGTGCAGAATAACACACTGCATGTAATCATTGTCAAGGAGGTGTTTTTAGTAGAAACAGACAGCTCTCTGCAGCCAGACAGCAGCCTCATCAGGTAAGAATGACATTATACTTCATTATGGTACAACAGTGGATCTATTGAATGTTGCTTCACTGCATTTGCCTTGTTGCTCTGAAAGTTTCTTTGGCACGGCCGGCTCAGGAATATTACAGTTGATCAACTCTGGCTGTTTCGTTTTTACATAAATCAACCACAGGCTTTTTACAATGTCATTTATGATCATTCTTTGTCTGAGTATGTAAAAAAAAAAAAAAGTCATGATAATGAATAAAAGACATTACAGGGATTTATATGAAAGGAACTACTATTTATTATAGTGTAATCTTGTGTAATCTGGTAATCATGTTTGTGTTGTTTCAAATGTGTGATTGACACACAATGCCAGTATTTGCTGTATTAGTAAATGGATCTTGCATGTGAAGATTAGTGCCGTTTAAAGATGTTTCACACAGCTGTGTTATAATTTGCATACAGTGGGAGTAGGTTTATGATTTTATGTTTTAAGGAGTTTCTTTTCATTAAACATCCCACAGTGTTTTACTCCATCAAAACCTTAAAAAAAAGTATGGACAAGGACAAAAAGATGATGGTATTCTATCTGTTTCTGGCAGGTAATATACTTACTCACCTCTTTGTTGTTTCTGAAATACATACTATTGAAAATCTGTCAAAGAGAAGATATTTCTTACTTCCATAACTCTCTTTCAGCTTTAAGCAGCCCTGTGGTTACTGAAGAATGGAAGGCCAGTGTAATAAAAGAACTAGAAGCCCTGGTCACTTCCTGTGTTGTGGTTCCCTGCTCATTCTCTCATCCTGGGGGTCCTCTGCCCACCTCCAGACTCAGAGGCATCTGGCATCTTAAAAGTGGTCGAGATCAACTCGTCTATTATGAGGACCAGACACGGATCTTGGAGAACTTCAGGGGCCGCACAAAGTTGTTGGGACATCTGGGTCAGAGCAACTGCACCTTAGAAATAACTAAAGTTAGAGATCATGACAACGGCCCTTTCTGTTTCCGGATTGAATTAGCAAAATCGACTGATCCATCCACCCCTGACAAGTTCTCCTTTGTGGAGGATTGTGTTGACCTCAGAATGCTCCGTACGTCACCGACAAACGCAAACTTCATGAACTCTCACACCAATTTTCTGTTAAAATAATTCCCCTCTTATTTTGCCTGTTTTACTTCACAGCTGAACCTCCAAAACCGACACTGTCTCACTCAAAGACGGCCACTGAAGGACGTCCCTTCACCATCACCTGTTCAGTCACCCACACCTGCCCGAGCCATGCACCTCGTCTCAAATGGAGCAGGGCCGACCCTGATGCAGTGCATGAGGTGCACAAAAAAAGTCGCTTTGGCTACTGGGAGGCAGAGAGCATCCTGACCATCACTCCTGAGGAAAAGGACGACCACACTGACATCACCTGCACTGCAGAATTTAATGGAGGCAGTGAATCCTCTGCATTAATGACCCTCTACGTGAAACGTGAGAGCTTTTCACTCTGTTGTTGAACTTTGAGGATGTTCTATTTTAGGTTTATATTCTTTGTGCAATATAACAGAATAAACTCTCTTATGTATGACTCTGTGTATTTGCAGGTTCTGTAAACTACAACCACATCATCATTCCCACAGTGGTGGCCATTGGTACAGCTGCCATCTTTGCAGGCTTCTGCATTTTTATGTTGAAAAGATACAAGTGAGTAATGCAGTTCACTGACAGAACACATCAAATAATAAACAATGATTTTATTGCATGTGTCGTTATGTTTCACATGTGTGTACAGTATATGCTCCTCAATAAAACAGTTTTCTGTCTGCTAAAGGAACCGCATTGCTGAGCTTCAGAGTAGGGACGGCAGGTAAAAATGTTGTAAAGCAACAGAGCAACACATAACTTCAATAATCAATTATTTTGCTTCATTATAATAATGTAATTTTTTTGTATCATGTGTCATGTTTAGCGTGTGGAACCGGATGTCCAGACTTTCACGCAGGTGAGGAATCAAAAGTGTTTTTTAATCCTTTTTATTTTCTCATCCAACACTGTTAATATAGGAACTTTTCATTGTCCTCATCTGTAACATTTCCAGGATTCGTTCTGACGGTCCAGGACCATCTCGTTCCGATCAAAGGTCTTTATCTCTCTTTATCTCTCTCAATACTCAGTGACTAGTTCTGTACTCCCCCTGCAATTATGCTGCTATTTTGCATGTCTTTGCAGAAGTTTGGTGCTTGATAAAAATCTACGCTTTTATTTATGTGTCTTGCAACATTTGCATAGTTTCTGTTCTTCTTTTTTTGTGCAGAAGGTCTATTTGGAGCAGATTTTCAAGGTAATTCAAATCATTGACGTGAGCATGCCTGTTTCCACTGTTAAGTTGCATGTGCTTTTTATCACCTGATTGTTTTCACAGTTCAAACACTTTGATAATGCATTTTTATTAAAATTCAATTCAATTCAACTTTATTTGTAGAGCGCATTTCATGCACAAGGCAGATTCAATGTGCTTCACAATGGATATACACAATTACAGTTAAAAAACAAAACAACTGAAAACAAACAAACAATTAAAAAAAATCAATTACAAGTTAATTGAAGAGTGCAGGTAGACAAGCTATGCCATATTCACCACATACACACTTCACACGTGTGAAAACATAAAAAAAAAATATAAAATGAATATATTACATCTGTTTATTTTCTGCATTAATATAATGTCTGTGGTTCATATACTTTTTCTTTATAACAGAAGGGCTCATGGGGACACAGTGGAAATGGGTCATGGGTAAGTGTGTTAAATGTAAGAAAGCAGCTAATTGTTGGTTCCCGAGCTGTGTAGTGATGTGACTTTTAATCCACAGGCCCAAAAATCTCAATTCAAAATCCAGTGCTGACCAGAAAGTCACCAAGGCTCGTTTCCCGTCCCCCAAAAGGTACGTGGTTAACTTCTCTTGAACCTGGGCAGTGAATAAAATATAGATATTGTAAATCACAGTACATAAATGTCTTAAGTAATTGTTTTTCTCTCTCTTCTTGTTATTGCTGTTGTTGTTAATGGGCCACAGCCAGCCAAAGTCCTGCAATTACCAAGAGGTATAATTAGACTACTAATAATTAATTCCTAAGAATTCTATACAGTACAGTGGCACTGCCAGCATTATAGTATAATAATATAGACAATATTGACCTTATCTCTCACAGGACTGTGATGACGGTGACGACTACATGAACACTGTGGACCTCAACATCTATGGAAACATCTGAGAAAAAAATATATGTAATCATGCTCATTATGATCATTTATATCAGGAGGATTTGATGACTGCAGTTTTGTTATACATATCTACAGTGGTCATCTTAAACATTTTTTCTTTTGCTTATGTTAAACTTTTTGTAGAATGGTACCATTATAATCACAATGTTCAGCCAGTGTATGTCTTTATTAATGCCTGATGTTGTTGTTGTTGGGCCTAAAATCCAGTTTAAATTATATACTGGGGTTTAATTAACCCCAGTAAAATTACAGACCAAGTGGAGCACATAGAACACATTTATGTTTTTAAAAAAATTCTACCCCTAAATGTCAAAGATCTGTAATGTGACATATACGTCACTGTTAAAAGAATTTTTCAGAGTGACCCTTCAATAAAGACAGTTGGATTCAGAGTATCAAAGTTTACATTGAATTTAATTAAAGTCTTGTACAAGAGGAGCGTTTAAATCATGCAACACAGCGAGTAAGGTTACAGAGAAAAAGGCTCATATGATAGTCAAAACTGTTGGCTTATATGCCTAAAAATGCTGTTATTCTCAGTTCCCCAAAGTCAAAGTTATGGTCAGCAGAAACACGTCTGACCAGTGTCTAATTCCCCCTGTCATGTGTACTTCCCTTTATCTATATATATATATACATAACCTTATAACCTTATCTAGCCTGCCAGCCTTTCGCAGAAACACTGGTCTGATGTAACCCAAAGCCAGTGCCTCTACATACAGTAGACAGGGTCACATTTGCTTAATATGATTAAAACGTTGGAAAAACCCCAGATTAATACACATTTTTATAACAGTCACATTGGGCGTTCATGGTATTTATGTTTATATTTCTTATTTTTAAATGAATAAACTTGACACGTTTTCTGCTTACAGAAACAGACATTTGCCTTTTTCTTTGCATCTCCACAACATTTATCAAAATTGTGACATTAATAGTGCTGTTTAACAATAAATTATTTTTCAGATTTGTTTTTAAGTAACAAAATAATAAATCAATAATAAATAAAAACAAATAACCATTTGCCACTTTGTTTTCATCTCCATAACACATATCATAATTGTGACTTTAATAGTGCTGTTAGACAACAAATTCCATTTCAGATTTGTTTTTAAGTAACAAAAAAATAATAAATATAAATAACTGCCTCATTTGACGGCTTCTCAACAAGCTACTGTAGCTGTAGAACACTGAAAAACACACCTATGTACTTGAGAAAACATACATGGTGCTAAAAAACAAAATATGTTGAAGGGTAACAAAACTTTTGTATAATCAGCAACATGTTTGAACAATTTTTCTCAGTTCTTACATCTATTAAGCATCTTCCGCATTTAGCCTCGGCCAAAAGGTAAGATTTGAAGCAACTTTTTTTCCTCAGTGAAGCAAAGGGTGGTTGTTACGACCTTAATTTGAGGTCTAGGGGTCACAGGAAGTAACATATTTGGTAAACATAAAACTATGCAGAAAAATGCAAACAATTATAATATTTATTAACAGGCAAATGGAATAAACAGAGGTAAACCAACTAAGTAGCACAGAAAAAGGAAGCAGCTAAATCTTCAGGGTCTCCAAGGCCAAAATAAGAAACAAAAATAAGATTCAGCTAAACCTACCAAACAAAACAGACAATGCTAAGCTCCCTAAATAAGCAAAAACAGGAGAAAACAGGTTAACAGAAATGGCAGAGAACCCCTACCAGGCTTCCAGACACTCTAACAAGTTGACTCTATACTATACTGATTATATGTAGCTGTGAGACAAAACACAGAGCAGCTACAACACAAACTATATGCAGTCAACCAGAGCAGATCAGAGGCAAGAGAGAGGGGAGAGCAGTGGATCTGGAGGTAGATAACAGCTCTCCTGACGAGCAGATCACCCTCAGGTGTGAGTGAACCAGGTATGCAGAGAGGGGCGTGGCAGGGCCTGAAACACACAGAGAGAGAACACACCGGTCCTCCAGAAAAAGGCTTAGAGACAGCCCACAGCCGTAACAGTGGTGATTGCATTAATTTTACAGAATTTGCAGCGATCACACTTATGAAATTTTACAGGCCAGTGTGCGACCTGGTCGGTGCGAACTACATCTGAAACTCTGACACAAACTCTCTGGGGCAGTGTTGGAGGAGGTGGGTGGCCTCTTTGTGCCTGCAGAATGAGGCTAGTGCAACCTCTGGAAGCTCCTTTGTTTCATTGGCTTTGGGACACTATAGATATCCTTTATTTAACCAGGTAAAATTCTCCTTGAGATTTAAAAAAAATAAAGAATAAAAAAATCACTTTTCCAAGAGAGACCTGGCCAAGAAAAGCAGCATAAAATGAGACAAGTTACAACATTTAAACACAGTTATCATAACAATTAAATACAAATACAGCCATCACAACAACACTAGGTCATTTACAGTCATGGTGGTAGATCAACCACACTGTAAAACCAAACTCTTGTTTCAACTTAAATATTTGAGTTTCCATGCTGCGAAAGAATTTTATGTCGAGACAACAAAGACAATGTAGTTAACTCAAATGAATCTTGCTATTTGACCTAATATTTTAAGATAAAATTACTTTTTGCACAAATATTTGTTGTATTGAAAAGGAAAAATGTGTTATAATAACAAACAAGCAACATTGGGTTTTACAGTGCAGCATTAACAAGGCCTAACATGATGGTTTGCCAGAACAGGTAGAGATATCACCTCCCTGACCTCATGTGGTACTTGGATTTTGGAAGTGTTGTACTTCTTTAAAATGTGTGGCCTGTTGACCTCCACTAATGCCTTGTCTAATTTGCTCCAGCGTCGAGCTTTGTCCTGAGGCTCATCTGCACATGAGGAGATCAGGCTAAAATATAATAATAATAATAACTTTATTTATATAGCACCTTTCAAAAGCAAGTTACAAGGTGCTGTACAACAGAAATAAAACATGTCAAATACAATTTACTGACAACAACAAAATAAAACAACAAGAAGAAATTACATGAAAAAAAACTTTTAAAAAATGTAAAATGTCAAATTCAGAATCACCATATAGGATTATTTTTTGTTTATATTTTGTCAAAGGTACTTTAAATTGAACAGCAGAGCATATATTCATTCAAAAATGATTTGAAAAGTGAAAATAATTGAGTGGCCTATTACCATTTTTGTTATTGTGACAAATATGTCACATCAAGTTTTCCATGACGATTGTTAGGTTAATAGCCCGATGTGACGTATACGTCACTGTAGGACTTTCCAGCAGGTGTCTCACTTTTTAGTTTTGGTTTCATTTACATACTAGTCAGGACTGGTACGCCTTGCCGGTGAGTAGCTGCAGACTAGCATGGTTTATGTTTAAATATCATATGAGTGAGTGTATAATTTCATTCAGTAATTCTGGGTTTTGTGTTTATGTTTGCATTACAGGTTTACAACCTAATCAACGTCACTGTCACTGTTTACTTTTCTAATAAACGGCACTAATAAGCTAACGAGCGGTAGGCTATCGTGGTGTAACAGCTACCCAGTGTGTGGATGCTTATTGTGTATGTTGAGAAAATAAAAATCATAAAAGTGACTGGAGTTGTATCCGCCGTACCTGTCCCGATAACCCTTCCAGAGGGGAGTTTATTAAACTATAGAAGATAGATTAGTAAAAATCTGGACAGTTGTAAACCGCTGTCGGAGCCGTGCCACAGAGTACACGGACCCCGAGCGGAGAACAGCCATCGTTGAGGGCTGGCGCCGGGACCGGAGACCCGGAGTCTGAGAAGGAAGCGGCCGTCAACAACGCTGATACAACGGAGGAGCCGAAGCCAAGAGCTAACAGGGCCGTTAAACAAGCTGAATAACTTCCACAACCGTAAGTAAAGCTGCAGAGCCGTTGAAGTGACTTTGTAAAGCAACCGGCCAAAGACGTCTGTGTCGTTCGTGAACGAGTCGCCCGTTTCGAACGAGTCTTTTTGCCGAGCCGTTCGTTAGGAACAAATCTTTTGAACAAGTTTTTTGCTAAAAGTGATTCTGCTCACCTGGAGGAGACAGAATGGCAGACGACAAGCCAGATCTGGAGGGCTTAAAGCGGAGGCGCTCAAACGCGCAACGAAACTTTACAACACGAATAAACCGCCTTGATGTCAGTGCTGGCCGTTTACGTGAAGTTGAGTTGGCAGAACAGTTAGCCAGATTGAAGGATGATTATAATAAACTCCTTGATGCCAGTAATGAATATATTGACGCACAGAGGCAGATAGAGCCTACAGGTGACGACGGTGAGTCGCAGGACGCCCTGATGAGGAGAGACGCCAGTGAGCAAAAGTTCCTTGACACGGAGAGCAAGATCTTGGAAATACTGTGGTCCAAGTATGCAGCACCAGACATAGATGCCCTCGTGACACAGTTCAAGACAGCTTTTGATCGGGCTGAGGCACTCGGGTCGGACAAAGTAGTGCCATGGACGCAGCAAGGGGTCGAAAGTAGTAGACTGGATAGGAAACTCCATGGACTCAGAGAGGCCCTGTACCCTTGGAGAGACTATCGGCCGTACGGGAAGGACGGGTGGACGCTCTTTTTATCATTGAGAGAGGACAAGGAGCAACTGATGGATGAGTGGACATGCCGACGTGACAATGAGGTCATGAAAAGGAACAGTACAGATGACGATGACGACGGTGACAGAGGTGAGGGGGAAGAGGATGAAGATGTGGGAGACGATAACGCGGTCGGTGGGCGTGTCACATCAGTTAGTGACAGCCTTACAGCTGCGGATAACATCCCTTCTACCAAACCAGTAGCCCTTGCTGTTGCTACCCCTCCTCTTACCACCCAGTCCGCTGTTGTCACTCCGCCCGTTGATGGGCAGGGAACTGTATATGTGACAAGCTCTCCTCCGTTCATTTCCGCTGACAGAGCAAGCATCACTACCAGCGCTGCTCAAGTTGCTACTGTCAGTAGTCAACCCCCGAGCGGGTATGTAGCAGCTCCCACACTCAGTACTCCCCAACAGACATTACAGCCCACCCTGCAGTCACGACGGTCTGACGGTGGTCTTGATGTCAGTTTCGCGCTACTGTCAGCCCTCGCCAGCAAGCCACAATTGCTGAGTGCTCACGCTGCTCGGCCTGTCGATCTCAGCATGGGACAAGGTAGTAGCATACCGTACAGCGGCTCTGGTGCGTACGTCGGGGGGGGTAACAGCTCTCAGTTGGCCCGACCTAAAATAAGGCTCACACCCATAAGTTTGCCTAAGTTCTCCGGGGACAGGAGGGACTATTGGCGCTGGAAGACTGAATGGGAGAGTATCCAAGCACAAGCAGAACCTACTGGATCGCGGGAGTGTAAGAAACTTCACTTACTAGACAGTATAGATGAGACTGTGAAAGGTGAACTCAGACTGTTGCGTTGCAGAGATGCGAACAATATCTTCAGGGAATTAGAAAATTGTTATGGTGATAAAGCACAAACGGCCGAAGAGATCGTGTTTGAACTACAATCACGACCTGCTGTAAAGAACCACCAGCCACGAGAGACGTTAGAGTTGATCCTAGCAGTGGAGAGGGCGGCATTGGACCTCATGGATCTGGGGTGCGCAGACGCTATTCAGAATCAGCTTGTAATTCGGTCTTTAGAGAGTAAACTCCCTGATGTCATGAAAAGAGAGTGGCTCATGTATGTGAGGAACCCTGTTAACAATGTCCTCCCAGGAAACCGTTTTGACAGGCTCTTGCTGTTCCTGGAAGACCAAAAGTCGTTACTCGTGAGGTTGGAGCAGTTGCTACCCAGCAAACCATGGCCTGCTGGCGCTCCTGAGAGACCAAGCTGCCGGGAGAAGCCGGGTAACAGAGAGAAAGAAAAGAAGTCGTTCACTAAAACGACAGCAAGTGAAGTCAGGCGAGACACCCAGCAGATACCATGTGCTGTGTGTGGTGATGAAGAACACGGAGGAAAACTTTCAGGAAGGCCAATCTGTCCGAAAAGAAAGCTCAGGTGAAAAAGGCAAAAGCATGTATAAAGTGCCTGGATGTTCACGGGGTCGATGGTGCCTGCACTCCGAAGTTCCTCTGTCGTAAGGAGGAGTGTAAGAAAGGTGACGCTACGGCAGACCACCACTATTTCCTCTGCCCTAAGGCATCAACAAAGAAGGATGCTGCCAAAAGGGAAGGCAACGCAGAGGAAAAGAGGGGACCTCGTGGTCCGACAGAGGAGCAAGAGGCTGTGTTCGCCGAGTTAGGACTGACTCCCCGCCAGTTGGAAGCCGTCCGCAGAGCCTGTACAAACAAGGTAACGTCAAGAGTGTGTGTCGGTGATGGTCTGATAAAACAGAGCGGCTTGAAAGAACATCCAGTCCTCATGATGCTCGTACCTGTCACGACAAAGAGAGGAGACAGTCTCGGAGCCTTGGTGGATCTTGCTTCCGACACTAATTACATTACACACCAAGCGGCGGAAAGACTCGGACTAACCGGTGAACCAATCTCACTTGTTGTGTATGGTGTCGGCACGATGAAGGTGAGAGTTGATACAAAAAGGTACCTTGTGACAATAAAGGTGTGGACCTCACGAGGAACCCTGAAGTTCCACGAGATGATCTGCTACGGGATGGAAGACATCGCCAAAGTGGATCGAGTGGTGAGATCGGAGCGGCTGGAGCAGTTCTTCCCTGAAGTTAAGCCGGGAGAACTGGCCCGCCCAGAGAAGATTGATCTACTGATTAGTACTCGCGAAGGCCGATTAGCTCCACAAAGACTGCAAAGGGTCGGCGACCTGGTGTTGTGGGATGGTCCTTTAGGCAAGATCGTGAGTGGTATGCATCCAGACCTCTTCGAGGAAGTGGAGGTGACCACGTGGCACTCAAGGACGCACTTCGCACACTCCATGAGGACGGTAGCCATCAAAGTCGAAGAACACGTCGTGGGAAAGCCAGGAAGCCATTTCGAACAAGACAGCTGCGTGCAAGTTCGAACGACAGCAGCATGCAATAAAGAGGTCCTTGAGTGGCTAAAATGGGATAGCATCGGAGCTGCCTGTAATCCTGCCTGTGGAGGGTGTCACTGTGGAAAGTGCCCACCAGGAGGAAAGGAGATGTCCCTGGCCGACGAGAAAGAGCTGGAGATAATAAGGGCAGGTCTTACCTTCAGGGAGAGTGACGAAAAACCCAGCTTCTCTTCCCAACAACCGAAAGGCTGTGAAGGCAACGTTCCTGAGGGCTGAGAAGCGGCTCATGAAAGACCCCATGTGGAAAGAAGCTTACATGAGGCAAGTCCATGAGATGGTTGGGAGGGGAGCTGCTGTTAAGCTCACCAAGGACGTGATGGACAACTGGGATGGCGCCGTGTGGTGGGTGAGCCACCTAACCGCTCCAAACCCCCACTCAGTGACTACACCAGTGCGCCTTGTCTGGAATAGCAGCCAGGAGTTCAGAGGGGTGAGCATGAATAGCATTTTGCTCAAAGGTCCAGATGTCCTAAATCCCATTAGGGCGGTGCTCCTCAGGTTCCGGGAAGGAGAACATGCAGCCATCGGAGACATCACCAAGATGTATAATTCGGTATGGCTGGAGGAACAAGAGGTCCATATGCATCGGTTCCTGTGGAGAGACTCACCAAAAGATGAGATTGAGGACTATGCTGTCTGAGGGTGAACATGGGAGACAAACCGGCGGGGTGCATTGCACAGGTTGCAATGCGAGAAACCGCAAAGTTGCCCCAGTTCCTTGATATGAAGGAGGAAAGAAGAGTCATCGTGGAAGACTCCTACGTCGATGACCTCCTCACGTCCCACAATGACTCACACTGTCTAAACAAGATCCTAGAGGGAGTGGAGAAGATACTGAAAGCAGGAGGCTTCTACCTCAAGCCCTGGGTCCGGTCCGGTCAAAGTGGCAGGCGGGACGGGACAGAGTCCAAACCAGTTACTCTGATGTTGCCCAACCAGCTAGGGGAGGAAGACAACAAAGCCCTGGGGGTTGGGTACCTCGTACAAGAGGACAAACTCTTTGTGATGGTCTCCATCAACTTCTCCAGAAGGAAGAAGAAGATGAGAACTGAGATCGACCTCACTGAAGAAGAAGTGGAAGTAAGGACACCAAACCCACTGACTCGTCGCAGAAGGGTCCCGAGTTCCTGTCTAGTCCGGTCGAGGATTGGCCCATGAAGTCTGCTTCTGAAGTGGCAGCTGATGCTAGAGAGATGGTGAGTAAACTCCAGAGAAAGGCCTTTTCTGCAGTCCTCACCAGAGCTCAAGCCAAGATGTTGTTAAACCCTGACAGTCCTGGTGGTGATGTTTCAGCAGTCACAGATGGAGTAAGCCTGGCTCCAGCGTCCGCAGGAAATGGGTCTAAATTGACCACAACCAAGGCCAAGGAAACGGAGTCACTGTGGGGAGCCAAGCTCATAGACCAAGTGGATCCAACAAGGTGCAGTTCTCTAGCTAAGCTCTGTGGAGTAGTTGGTTATGTCCGCAGAGCTGTGAGGAAGTTGTTGGCCCGTCTAGGGAGGGCCCCTATGCCAGCAAAGTGGGAGGCAGTACTGACAGTAAAGGAACGCAAAGCTGCATTCCAAGACCTGTGCCTGGCTGCCCAGGAGGGAGTAACGTTTCCTGTGACAACACTAAATAGACTCGTTGTCGGCAGAGATAAAGCTTCAGGGCTCCTGCATTGCCATGGTAGAGTCCAGACCATTACCCAGGGAGAGACCGGTGTGCCCTTGGTCCCCTACAATGCGTGGATCAGCACCCTTCTCACACGAGAGGCCCATGAAGCTAACCACGAAGGTGTTGCTGGTACACTTCTCCGGGTGAGGTCTAAAGCATGGGTGGTGCAGGGACCAAGGATTGCCAGAAATGTCATTGACTCCTGTATGCACTGTCGAAAGACCAAGGCGAAAATGTGCAAACAGGTGATGAGTGAGCTTCCCCTCGAAAGAACTGAACCAGCTGCACCCTTTGAGTTTACGGCCCTGGACCTCTTCGGCCCCTACTTTGTCAAAGACACTGTAAGACGAAGAACAAAGATGAAAGTCTGGGGTGTGGTGTTCAGCTGTATGGCTTCGAGAGCAGTGCATGCAGACATCGTGGAAGATCTGTCAACGGAAGGATTCCTGAAAGCATACCAGCGCTTCACGGCTCTTAGGGGTCACCCAAGGAAGCTCTGGTCGGATCAAGGAACCAACTTCGTGGGAGCTAAGCCAGTGTTACAGGAGCTTTATGAGTTCCTAGGGAGCATCAACAAGGATCAGGTCCAAAAGAAGGCAGCAGCTGCAGGAACGGACTGGTCGTGGGTAGGGATGGGTACCGAATTCGGTACTTTTATAGGTACCGACCGAATTCCGTCGGTACTACCGAGTACCGATTCATGTAAAATCAAACGGTACCATGTTTCGGTACCTAAACGGCGTTAACTTTAAACTGATCATTGATTTCAACCTGTTTTCATTTGACGTCTTTGATTAACAAGCGTGCTGACGATCGCACTATTTTTTTAAATGTATTTACCTCCTCGTCTGGTCCTGTCTGCTCACCGCGGCCGCTAACTGCTGCCCTCTTCCACCGCGGAACAGAGACCAACAGCCGGCTCTAGGTCTTCTAGCCGCCAGCTACTATCTCTCCAATGTCTCTACCCGGGCTTGGCCTTCGTCTGCCTCCAGATTAGACCTTCCTTACTCCGTTTGCTCTCTCCATTCATCCGTAGACTTTTCATTAGCAGCTAGCAGCTAGCTGCTGCATCTCTGGTCCTCCGCTAATACTCCGCTCTTCAACTCAGGAATATTACCTGCCACTTAACTCCAAACTGCCTCGCTGAAATGAAATCCCTCGGACTCCTGCGTCATCCTCGATATGTGCACAGAGCAGCCCGACTCCACTTTGTTTATTCCATCATGCTATGCCCACAATACTGTCTGACCGGTGCTGCGCCGCACAGCTACGACGTCATCACAACAAATCACACGTGCACTTGCAACTTTTTTTTTTTCTCCTCCGTGCTTTGCCACCTGAGAGCGCTCCTCTGCATTCTTTAATAACACTGCAACCTTCATGTTACAAAATGCATGTTCACTCAACAATAAAGCACTGCTCATCCTGGATTTTATATTGTTTTGATATATTTTTTAAAGTTTATATTTTGAGAAATAAATATGTTACACAAAAGTACCGAAAATTGGTACCGTTGAGTACCGGTACCGATTCCCAGGTACCGGGTATCGGTACCGTATCGATTCAAATGTGAAAGGTACCCATCCCTAGTCGTGGGTGTTTCACCCGGCTGACTCTCCCCACCGAAATGGTGCAGCTGAAGCAGCTGTCCGTGTGCTCAAGAGAGCATTAAGCAGCATTGGCGAGGAAGGTAACCTGACCACGTTGGAGTTCCAGACCCTCCTCTACCTGGCTGCTAACCTGTCAAATGAGAGACCAATTGGTGCCCGAGCTCAGGTACAAGACGAGACCGTGGAAGTCATCACTCCCAACTCTCTTCTGCTCGGTCGTGCAGGACCCAGTGGAGACTCCCGAGGGTTTGAGTATCCAACTTACCCTGTTGTGCGTCTGAGAGCAATCCAGATCGAGGTCGACAAGCTCTGGAAGCGGTGGAGCCAGCTGGCGGGTCCGGGCCTCTACATTCGACAGAAGTGGCACGCGCCTGCTAGAAACGTCGCGACGGGGGACCTGGTGTGGTTAGCTGACCAGAACGCGCTGAGGGGCCAGTTCAGGCTGGGTCGAGTCATTAAAGCATTTCCTGACGTGAAGGGCGTAGTACGAGATGTGAGAGTGAGAACATGCCATGGTTGTCCAGTTTCCGGCGGACAATCCAAGAGAAGCCGAGGTGTAGAGAACTATCCCTCCACCACCCTCCACAGGGACGTTAGGAGGTTGGTGGTTCTGCTACCAGTGGAGGAGCAGTAAAGGATCCCCGCCATGGTGTGTTTCGGTTGGTAAGGGACAGTAAAGGATCCCCACCATGGTGTGTTTCGGTAAAGGATCAAGACGCCCCCCACCACCATCCTCTCGGAGGCTGGTGGTGTGTTTCGGTGAGGGATGTCATCACGTTATCAAGGACTATGTGTGTTACTTGTGGACATTAAAACCACCTTGAGGTTATAGTTACTCATATTCTAACATAGTAGGTTCATATCCTAGAATGCAATGTTATGTGGATGGTCATGGGGTAAATGTCATAACTAGAAGTTAAACTGTTTGAACGGGTTATGGTGGCCTACTTGGATTCCAGAATCAGTAGGCCAAGTGGGAGGTGTAGGACTTTCCAGCAGGTGTCTCACTTTTTAGTTTTGGTTTCATTTACATACTAGTCAGGACTGGTACGCCTTGCCGGTGAGTAGCTGCAGACTAGCATGGTTTATGTTTAAATATCATATGAGTGAGCGTATAATTTCATTCAGTAATTCTGGGTTTTGTGTTTATGTTTGCATTACAGGTTTACAACCTAATCAACGTCACTGTCACTGTTTACTTTTCTAATTAACGGCACTAATAAGCTAACGAGCGGTAGGCTATCGTGGTGTAACAGCTACCCAGTGTGTGGATGCTTATTGTGTATGTTGAGAAAATAAAAATCATAAAAGTGACTGGAGTTGTATCCGCCGTACCTGTCCCGATAACCCTTCCAGAGGGGAGTTTATTAAACTATAGAAGATAGATTAGTAAAAATCTGGACAGTCACAGCGATATTTTTGTAACTTGTTTTATATTAATTTGGTCAGAACAGGTTAAATGCAATAAAGGACACCTTTTTAACAGATTACAATTGTTAAATGGGTTTTAACCTAGCCAAGTAACAAAAAATAAGCTTTTTGAAATTAGTATTAGTTACTTTTTTAGATTTCTGTTTCCAGTCACACCCACATTTTGGAGACATCACTTCTTCTCACAGTCACATGACTGTCACATGACCACCACACCAGGGTGTGTCACTTAGGGATTTAATGAGTTTAAGTCAAGCATAAAGCTGAATATGGGAGATTATAGAACAGACCTGGGCAATACACACCCATTATAATGGGTGTGTATTGCACGGAATGTTCCTGTCACAGTGTGTGATGTCATCGCCAGAGTGTAGAGGGAGAGAAAAAATTGTCAAAAAATAAATTTGAAAACTGCGATCCAGGCCGCAAATTCCACTCTACAGAAATAATTTATACATAGAAACGTAGGAAAATGTGTCTTCTCACTCACAATCCTCTGGTAAAGCTGTCAGAGTTATAGTTTGGGCGTAGGACGCACAGATGATCCACCAACACCACCAACAGCCTCATTGGCTCCCATATTAAAAACGCAGGGAGATTTCGGAAAAAAGGAAGATGGAACAGTTTTTTTAGATCGCTCTAACAAAGCTATTTTTTCATTCAATTTTTTCATTCAATTCATTCATTCACTCAAACACACACACACACACACGCAGGTAACTTTATGTGATTTTAATTACACACACACACACACACACACACACGCACACACAGGTAACTTTATGTGATTTTAATTACACCTACACACACACACACACACACATATTTTGAGGTTAAAGGGCATAGTTTGAAATCTCTGAAGAATCTCATCATAGTGTACACACACCGGCAGTAGCCCCCGTGGCCCTTTCAGAATTTCTCCAGAGGAAATTTTCTAGTTTTAATTATTACATAATACAGATGCACATGCATATAAGTCAGGTGCATTTGGTATATCACAGTTAACAAAAGATATAACATGGTTTAAACATTTGAAAAAGAAAGACTTATGAACGGTGTGTTTAACTGTCATGATTGCATCTTAATGACAGTAAACACTTTTGGGTTTTTAATAGCAATATGTGTGAGTGCAGTTTGGTAAGGTCCATTGATTTTGTTGCATATTTGAGGTGTTTTTAGAACAATTTGTTTTTACATAAGTTTTGTGCCCTCCTTGTGGTTGGCAAGTTAAGGGGGAGGTTCATCATAATGACTGGTGGGACTTTAAAAGGTGGTTAAACATTTCATAATCATCCAACTCTTGAGGTAAGTCAGACTGATCTTTAAGAAATAGTATTGGATACAAAAGAAGCGTTTGTCTTTAATATGCTGAAATGCTGAATTTGTTAAGTTAATATATTTAGTTGGATTTTCATTAGAAGCCTGAGACCATGAAGACAAAATATTTCAATATTGTCTGTCTTCACTTTACAATTTAGAATTAAATATAAATTATGATTTGTACATGGGGGGAAAAAACAACATATGACAACACAGTAATTTCATTCTGAGATGATTTTGCTTCTTACCATTATCGGTAACTTTTTTCTTGAAAGCAAATGTACCTTGTTCTGCTTTTTATAGTATGTTACCAGAAGTTGAGACCACCTGGCTCAAATTTACAACAATGAAAACTTTAACTGTGGAATTATTTCAGTCAATTGACATCATTGCTTTCTTGCTCTAAAAACACAACAAAACAACAGTAGTTTGAGTATGCTTTTGCATTAATAATTTTAATAATGCTGCAAATGTTGTTATTAATTATGATTTCCTGTTTAATTAAATAAATGCATATTTACATGCATAAAAGATTAAATTTATTTTTTTGATAAAATGCTCATTATGTTGTTGTGTTGGTAAAAATGTTTCATTATATATGAAATCAAATGATGTTGAGGCTCCTCTGTGTTGTATTTGTGCTCTTTTTACTCAACAAAAAAACCTGTTCTGCTTGAATAGTGTGCCACCTGGCAGGATGTATGAGTGTGGCTTTTAAAATAATATTCTTCATCAGTCTCTTTAACAGGTGGCTTTATTTGCTTTAAAACATGTCCACACAGGACATCTTGGCATTTGCAGCTTTGATCCTTATTGTTTCTGTGAGTCTGTGAATTTATACAATTTATGCAAACATTTTGGGCATTTAATGTTAAATAGCTTGACTAATTTTTAAACATCGGAGCTGTAGAATAAATATGATTTGTTTTGAGGGAAAGCAGGTAGTTTTTTAAAATGTTATTTTTAATATTCAACACTTCATACGAGAATGCTCATTTCACGGTTTTTAGGGTGTGTATCTAGAGCAGATCTGGGCATTGGGCGGCCCGCGGGCCACATCCGGCCCGTTGGCTGTCCTTGTCCGGCCCGCGTGAGGTTACCAAGAAATTAGAAATCAATATAACCGCAGTGCTTTTATTTTGAAAAAAATAGCAAACATTATCATTAGCACTAGAGCTAACAAGCACTTTTACTATAGTTAAAACAACAAATATAGCCACTAATATATATGACAGAAGAAAATAAACTTTAACAAACCTTGTTCCTGTCAGCCACTATAGAAGCCTTTTTCATACTTTATATCAACTTTATATGAATTACGACGCACTCGTTATTATTTACCGTTCGTTTTTTCATTTAACCGTTCTACCGGTTATTTCCTGTCACTACCTTTCAAAATTAAAGCACCCGTTTTACACTGGACGACACCTTTTCAAAATAAAAGCATCACAACATTGTAAAACACCTTGAAAATGTACAAACATGAAAAACAAGCTATATAATACAAAAACACAAATAGGAAGCTTACTAAAGGACATTTATAGTTGTGTTTAAAATAAATGGAAAAGTGATATAGTGATTGGAGTATTTACTTCTTTTACTACGGCAGGTAAAAATGTTTTATAACATTTACAAATGTTGTAAAGCAACAGAGCAACACATAATTTCAATAGTTAATTATTTTGCTTCATGATAATAATGTCATTTTTTTGTATCATGTGTCATGTTTAGCGTGTGGAAGCGGCTGTCCAGACTTTCACGCAGGTGAGGAATCAAAAGTGTTTTTTAATCCTTTTTATTATTTTCTAGTCCAACACTGTTATTATAGGAACTTTTCATTGTCCTCATCTGTAACATTTCCAGGATTCGTTCTGACGGTCCAGGACCATCTCGTTCCAATCAAAGGTCTTTATCTCTCTTTATCTCTCTCAGTACTCAGTGACTAGTTCTGTACTCCCCCTGCAATTATGCTGCTATTTTACATGTCTTTGCAGAAGTTTGGTGCTTGATAAAATCTACGCTTTTATTTATGTGTCTTGCAACATTGGCATAGTTTCTGTTCTTCTTTTTTTGTGCAGAAGGTCTATTTGGAGCAGATTTTCAAGGTAATTAAAATCATTGGTATGAGCATGCCTGTTTCCACTGTTAAGTTGCATGTGCTTTTTCATCACCTGATTGTTTTCACAGTTCAACACTTTGATAATGCATTTTTATTAAAATTCAATTCAATTCAATTCAACTTTATTTATAGAGCGCATTTCATGCACAAGGCAGACTCAATGTGCTTCACAGTGGATATACATAATTACAGTTAAAGAAAACAAAACAAACAACAGAAAACAAACAAACAATTTGAAAAAATCAATTACAAATTAATTGAAGAGTGCAGGCAGACAAGCTATGCCAAGCTATGTGAATTTATCTGCAAACATTTTGGGCATTCAATGTTAAATAGCTTGACTAATCTTTAAACATTGGAGCCGTAGAATAAATATGATTTGTTTTGAGGGAAAGTGGGTAGTTTTTTAAAATGTTATTTTTAATATTCAACACTTCATACAAGAATGCTCATTTCACGGTTTTTAGGGTGTGTTGTACCATTTACAAGATGTCTGGGTCCAGCCATTTGCTCCTGAGCTTCTGTATTCTAGGTAATGCAATTTTGCACTATTGGATTTCTGATAAACATATAAACACTGACATAACATGTAGTTTTTTAATTTTCTGAATCCATATTGGTGCTTCTGCAGGATCCTTATTCGGCTGTGCCCGGGCTTGGTATGTATGGATGCCAAACCATATCAAAGGCTTGCTGGGTTCCTGCCTTGTCATCCCTTGCAGGTTTGACTACTATCGGTATCCACCGAAGAGACCAGATCGTGTGGTTTGGTATCAGTACGTGTCTCGTGGTTATCCTCTAGTTTATGACAACTGGTACCGAAGTAAAGTCATTAGCAAATTTAAAGGAAAAACAGAGGTTTTTAGATCCGGTAAGCGATGCAGTCTTCAAATCAACCCAGTGACATGGTCACACCACAGAGAGACTGTATACCCGTGGATAGATCCAGAGAATATTGGGAAAAGCACCCATGCTTTCTATGACAAAACTGTAACAATTGAAGTAACAAGTAAGTAATCATAGTGAGCTTGGAAAAAACATTTTTAGATGGATGTATTTTCATCTTGATCATTCATTTTTACATTCCCTTTGTGAAGGCAGGGCAAAAACACCTGTTATTATGTTCTTTGGAAGCATGAAGGTTGGCCAGTCTGTGACAGTGCACTGCTCTGTTGACCACACCTGTTCCACTTATCCACCAACTCTGAGTCTCTCAGGGCAACGCCAGAGTCTAACTCATGTCACCAGTTCTGAGGGCACAACCAGAACCACCTTGAAGAACACACTGTTGATAGAGAGAGACCGCCAAACTGTGCAGTGCTTCGCCCGACACAAGGGTGGTGTCACTGCAAGTGCTACTAAAACCTTAAATGCAGAATGTATGTATGCGTAAATACAAGAATAACAACAATTTTATTTCATGCAGATATACAAATGTTGAGATTTACCATCTGTATTTCAGGCTCCTTTTCACCCTTGACTATCAGCCCTACTTCGTATGAGTTTCTGGAGGGACAGGCAAGCACAGTAACCTGCACTGCCTCATACACATGCTCGCAACATATACCAATTTTGACATGGAACTATGGTTCCATGCCAGCCTCCACTGATACCAGAAAGCCTGGATATACGTGGGAGACTGTCTCCAAACTGACATTCACAGCTTCAGGAAACGACCACGGACGATCTCTGACATGCTATGCACAATTCACTGGGGGACAAATACTGGAAAGGAGCATCACTCTGCGGGTAAAGAGTAAGTAGAAGTAATAATATTTTTAATATAACAAGTATATGGGCGTCTCTGTGAAACACTGGTAGAGCGTAAACCATGTCAGACTGTGTCCTTAAAATATAACAAATGAAGAAGTGCTTATTTCTTGAACTGCTTATAAAAAGCTGCAACTTTACTTCAAATGTTTCCTCTTTCTACAGGAAACATGCTCAAGCGCGGCTGGTCCTTCACTACTCCCCGCAGCATCACTGGCCTGAGAGGCTCATGTGTCATCATTCCTTGTACATTCAGCTACAGTGTCTCCCAGCCTGCTGACCTCCAAGTTATATGGTACTTGTTCCAGAGCAGTGGGTATCCAGCTGTTTTTAACCAAGGACAGAGTGTTATCAGTAAGTTCAGTGGGATAACCAGCTTAGTTGGATCTGTGGGGGAGAAGAATTGTAGTCTTAAGATTGGGAAGCTGGAGATGTCGCACAATCAGGACAGACTTTACCCATGGGTAGACAAGAATCCCATCCAATCCTACCAAAGCCCGGGTCACACCTTTTATGAACAAACCTCTCAGCTTATTGTTTCAGGTAGGTATCTGGATGCGTATATTCCCCATTTCTGGTCAGTTCAATGCAAATTCCAATGAATGCACTTTTTTAAAGTCTATTCTTGCTTTGATTTTATAGACAATGCACAGGAACCAGAGCTGAGCATCATTGGTATCCCCAGGGTGGGAGAGGAGAGCACAGTGTCCTGCAGCGTGCACCATACATGTATCTCTGCTCCCCCCAGCCTGACCCTGGAGAGTAGACCTGGTAAAGACAACCTGAAGGACACTCTGGTGTCTGATGGGATTTGGGAAAGGACAGTAGAGCGAACTTGGACTGTAAAAGAGGAGGACCAGAGTGTGAGGTGTACTGTGAGTTACACCGGAGGTCAGAAAGCCACACGTGAGCTCAAGCTGAATGTTGAATGTGAGTACAATATCATATGATGTGTTATTTTAATTAAGATTAAAATGTTCCAGTATAAGTCTCACTTTGACATTTCTCTCAGGTCCATTTGACAAAATCAATATGACTGAGCGGCCAGGGAACATGACAGAGGGAATGGCAAAGAGTGTCATTTGTTCTGTTTCCTACAAGTGCGGGAAAAATAAACCATCTATCACGTGGAACTATGAAGACATGCAGAGTTCTTCAAAAACCACAGCCCTCCCCAGTAATACCTTTATCACAGTGTCAAATCTAACTTTCATTGGCTCTCTTGAGGACGACGGTAAATCTCTGAACTGCACTGCTCAGTTTTCTACTGGGGAGACCACACACTCTGAAATCCTCCATATAAAAAGTGAGTTCCTACTTGTTCAAGATAATGGGAGTTAGTTCTGGGTATCAGTACTTGATAGCTTAAGGTATCAGCTAAAATAACCCAATAGCAAGAAGTATCAAAACCAGTCAAACAATACCAGAATGGACCAAATCTAGAAAAAAAATAATATTTTTATGTTTTGAGTCGCAGCCAATAACCACGAACGAGACCACGTTTTTGAAGTCACTCGTCTTGGTCTCTGGTCTCTGATGATATAACATTTGATTTAATTGATATTTTCTTGCTGTCATTTCCTTCTACAGAATACGTGAGAGATCCATATGAAAATGACAGTGGGTGCTCTTCCTAATTCTCTCAAAACTATCCTTCCTGCCATGCGGACTCATTTCCCAGCTTCCCATCATTGCTAACTTTTTTCTTTTTTCTTTTTTTACAGCGGTCTACCACGAGCCTGCTGACGTCCCTTACAGGTTCAGCGCCCTGAGCGGCTCCTGTGTGGTGATTCCTTGCAGCTTCCCACCTGACGTGGAAGAGCCTTTCACGCGCGGCATATGGTCCAAAAAAAAAACTGGGGCCATTATCTACCATAATGCCCGGGGCGATGTGGAAGACCATTTCAAGGGCCGCACCAGACTTTTAGGAGACCTGAATGAGGGAAACTGCTCATTAGAGATTGATGACATCAATCCTTTTGACAATGGACCTTTCTGTTTTTATGCACAGAGGAGCGAAAAAGATAAAACCAGATTCAACAATAGCTGCGTATTCATTATTATGAAAGGTCTGGACTCAATAGAAATTCTTCATCTTCTTCAAATGTCCATCTTTGTTTCTGCTTTCTTTCTCATTGGCTATCTGCTTTGTGTTTCACATGTTCAGCATCCCCAGAAAAACCAGTGATGACTTCAGTCCCAGCAGAAGTCGATGCCGGCTCAACCATTACTGTCTCTTGTTCTGTGACGCACACATGTCCTTCACATCCTCCAGAGTTCTCGTGGAGTGTCCCTTACCTCACCAGCGAGGTCAGGCACACCTTGACGTCACAGGGCATCTGGGAGACGACCTCCATGATCACCTTCAAGGCTGCTGGAGGAGTCCGAAGCCTAACCTGTACTGCCACCTCCTGGCGTAACAAGCATCAAAACAACACAGTCCAGCTGACTGTGAAAGGTTAGAGACACAAACTTCTGTTCATGTCTTGGGCTACTGGTTAGATTGGAGACTGTAAATTGCCCGTAGGTGTAAATGTGAGCGTAAATGACTGTCTGTCTCTATGTGTGTGCCTGTTTTAGTCTGGCGCCCTTTCCAGGGTTTACCACACCTCTCACCCAGTTTTAGCTGGGATTGGCTCCAGCCCCAAACGACCCAAGTTCGGCTGAGCGGTTAAGGATAATGAATGCATGTCTTGCAATTCTATCATCTACATTGAGTTTTTTTCACTTGCATCACCAGGATCAAGCTCTCCCGCAGCCATTGCAGTGTCAGTTCTAGTCCTGATTGTGATTATCCTAGCTGCAGTGTTTGGAGTGGTCTTCTATAGGAGAAGGTAAATACGTGCAGATGGGTCATATCAATGCTATTGATGCTTTCAAGTGTTTTCTATAGAATATAAAAGTCAACATTTATTGGTAACACTTTTTTGAACAAACAGGAAGCGCTCTGATGACTCTCAGGGACCACCACCTCGCCCAGAGAAAAGGTAAGCTTAAATGCATAATGATGACATCATTGATGACGTCAGGATCACTTACATTAAGAAAATGACCACTCAACAAGTAGCACATGAAAAGCCAAGATTCCTTTAGGTTTTTAAAACACTTTAACTAAGTGTTATTAATTAAAGCATCAGCAAATCAATGGAGCAAAAAGATTAATAATTCCAACTATAGGCATTGTCATGGGGGAAGTTAGATTATTTGTCATACATATGTCTCTGTCTCTTTCACAGGAGATCACTTTGGGACAGATTATCCAGGTAAGATTCGTCAAAAAATGATCTCAAGACCAATCTATTTTGTTGGTCTCATATCATGCAAGACAAAATCAGTTGATAACTTGTTATCTGTCATACCTTAAATCATTTCTACCCATTGAAATGTCCAGGAGAAATCCTGGAGACAGGGAGAGACCTCCAAGGCCAGACAAACGGTATGTCAGCAGACTGCTTGTATTAAGAACTAGATAAACACAGTAGATGAGTAGTAATGCTCTGCTTTTCCTACAGGGGGTCCATTTGGAACCGATTGTCCCGGTAAGAGCACACAGGAGTGAACATTGACTTTTAATCCTTAGATGAAGTTCCTTATGTTAACTTTTCAACCCTTTTCAGGAGAGCAGAGGATGACCGTGTTGGGTGGAAAGCTGAGAGAGAACCCAGGTAAGTGTGTTTTAGATTCTACCCTTCTCACTATTAATGTTTCTAACAGTTTCATATTAAACATGATGCTATTCTCACAGGGGGTCATTCTGGAGCAGATTTTCAAGGTACCATTTCAACCTCTTGTTATAGCATTGGAGGAAATAGAATTAAAAAATAGAAAAGAATGTAGTTAAAAATATGTTTCATGCTTGCAGAGACCAAAACAACTCTGGGAACCTCAGTGTCGGCTACTCGTAAGTGTTCCTAAAAGCTCCTCCACTACATCACAGCGCCCTTATAGTGATTAAAGACAGAAACTGATATTGTATGTTTCCCTCCTCCTCCCATAGAAACAACACCACCACTGTAAACTGTGACACTCAAATCTCCAAACACTTTCCATCCCCAAAGGAGTGAGTTTTACTAGCATAGGTGTTCCTCAATCTGTTATATGGCATTAAGTTGTACATTAATGATCCACTTCCTGTTATACTTTTATTTGTCCTAGGCCCCGGAGACCTCCTCGCTCTGGCAGGTCTGAGGTCAGTAGAGCTTTGACGAGCTGTAATGCCATAATCAGATGTCACTGAAAGACTTTTACCATCGCTTATGTCATGTTTCACAGAATTAGGAAAAATACATGCAACAAAAAATTAAAATACTTTTAGAAATTGTTTTTTCATTATTAAAATAAGGGAATGTTTCACCTTATCACATGATGCACTAACAGGCTTATAAGTCCTATGCAATTATGCTGAACTGTTTCTACTTTTCTTCAAATGTGATGCAGGATCAACGTGTCTATGGCAACTACTGAGTTCTTCCAGCCAACTTGGAAACATCACATGCATCCAGGACCATGTTGCTGTTATTATATTACATTTAAACACATACTGCACAGAACATTTTATGTTTTATGGGTGGGGATATAATCTGCTTGCATTTTAAAGAAAATATATCAGCTGTCAAGTAACCGAATATGTGTATCAGCTTAATAAACATAACTATGCTTTTCTCTTTTTTTGCGTCAGTTTTTTGGGGGGTTTCTGTGCATAAAAACTCTAAAATGGATTGTAAGCTCTTGCAGAATATAAAGACTGCCAGTTATGAAAAACAAAACAACTTTGTCCACTAGATGGGGGTACACTGTTACTGGCCCACCAACCATCCCTCTTATCACCTCATATTTCCTGAAGGATACACATAACTAACAAAACACAGTTAAAGAGTGATAAACTGAGAAGTTTATTCTCAAAGGGACATATATCAGCAGTATTTAATTATTATTAAGGGGCTTTCATCTTTTACATTTTAAATTCCAGTATGTTATGAATCTAATAACACCAAGAAATACATTTCAATCTGGGATGATCAACTTCATTTGCATGAGCCATCAGCCAGTCAGGCTATCTGCAGTTTTGCATGTGTGTGTTTGCCTAATGTCAACTTATTTGCAAGTTTATTAAAAATAGACTCTAAACAAATTCAATTTAACGTGTTAAATCACTTTGCACAGTTAGGCATTACTCAAATAATGCTCTGGCTTTGACATAATAAAAAATGAAAAAACTTCCAGGATGCCTAAAATCTTAAATCAAAGTCTGAAGGGAATCAGTAAACACAGACTGACTCAGACCTGGAGCTCAGAATTGCACACACTCCTGTATGGACAGCAAATTATTCCATGCACCAACTTAGCATCCCCTTGATTGGGTATGAAATAGAATTAGAGAGATTTAATGGCACTCAAAGAAAACACAATCAAAATACACAGCAGGAGTTTTATAAATGTATTTATTCAGATTTTCAGTAGCATCAAAATATTCTTGATAATTGATATTAAACACAGGTTTCAAGTGTAGAAAAGCACTTCAGAACAGAAATATGACATGATTTTTTTTTTACATTCTTCCTGTTTCTTGTTTAAGAAAAAAATAATTAGCTGGTGTCAACAATCATACTATGCAAGACATTTATTTTCTCCATAGCCAACATGAAAAAGAAGAGAAAAGAAGCTGGTTTGAAACTGAATGTTACTGTGAATGAAACTTTACTACTGGTATTTTTAAAACTTTGCTGCTAAACTTTTTAACTCACTGGTTGGAATGATAAGGACATGGGTGTGCGCATTATGAGGCCACACTGAAGTGGTGCTGCCGTCTCCACCGTTTAGAAGAGCGCCATCAAAGAGAGCAGCGGTGCCACCAGGAGCAGAAGGCCAGCACTTGTGCTGCTGGCGCTGTTGCAGAAGTTCCCTTGACAGCAGCTAATTTCTCCTCCAGTGACTTGTGATATCTCTGCAGTTGAATTGTCTGAGCAGAGTAATTTGGAGGCACAGCCCTTCATAGTCACCTTTGTCCCTTCAACAGTCACTGAGGGAATGAAGATAATGTTACTGTGTGGGTTTAAAGTTTTAACACATCTGTTAGAGTCAATAAGGTGTCTTTCAAGTAGTGTAAAAGATGTTTAATATTGTAGTCCAGTTACTTTTTGATGAGATGCAGTAGTCCTCACTGCCCTCACAGTCCAGAGTTCTAGAGCAGTCTTGTGTTGTATCACAGTAGAAGCACTTCTTACCATTTGGAGTGGATTTGCTGGGTTCTGTAACATACATTGTTCACATTGTTTGACGACGTAAAGGAGAATCGACGGATGACGACATGATTGAGCTATTATAAGAGATTGATGTAAACCTGGAAATTCTCTTTCTCTCTCTGACACACACACACACAGCTGCACAGTGGCAGTTGGGAGCATCATGCCCTTGGGCTCCGCTCGAGCAGACGGTAATGGAGGGAAAAGTAATTTTCGTCTTGGAATCTGAGTCTTGTTTCTCTAACAATATTTGCTCCAAACATATTGTCTCAGGTTCTGATACATGGACTGGCGTCAGCGTTTGTTTGTTTGTTTTTATAATAAAACAAGTTTATTTTTGGACATCTGAAACATAAGAAATGCAACTAACATCAACTTTAAAGAAGAGTTGTTTACACATTCCATTGCAAAGAAGCAATGTAATAAGTTACCAGGGGCCGGGTTGGCGTTGCAGAGTGGAGAGCTGCAGCACTTGTGAGCAATTGCAGTTCTGATCACTCCAAAGTTGGCCGAGGCCTCGACACATTCTTCAGCAGAACTGCATCCTTTCGAGTTGTAATCAACCATTTTATAGTCTCCTGCAAGAAAAGAGGATGCTTGTAAACTTCAATACAAAGCTTTTTTAAAATAAAAAAACATGCACAATGCAAATGACCATACCAACATATGAAGTGAGTCTCATTGCAACACACTTCTGATTGGAAGGACATTCTTTTGGTTTGGCTTCGCAGGTTTCTGTCATCTCCGGTTCACACTCATAACATTTTAGAGTGTAGACTAAGAAAACACACAAGTCACAAAAGAATATAAGAACATAGAATCAACCTCCACAAGGGATGGACAACATCATTGCATAGCATGACAACAAAAAAGGTGCATTTCAGAGTTTTTACCTTACAGATTTATCTGCAGGTGAGGAACAAAGAAGAAAACAATAGCAAGTAAAAGTATCCAACAGCAGCATTACAGTTAGACTGTATTACTAGTCATTGGCAATGAGGTGAAAAATGCCTTAGATAGATAGATAGATAGATAGATAGATACAACTTTATTGTCTGTCACGAGTGACAGAAATTCATTTTTGACAGGCTCATATAAAAAACACTAAGAAACAAACAAACATTAAAAACACAAAAAAGTGTACAATCATGCTAAAAAGGAGGGGGGGGGCTGTTAAAAGCAACAGAGTGTTCATTTTTTGTTGTTCAGGGTGGTTATTGCAGAGGGGACGAAGGATTTTTTGTAGATGTTTTTCCTGGCCAGTGGAACCTTATAGCGTTTGCCTGATGGCAGCAGCTGGAAGCAGTGGTGGAGGGGGTGAGAAAAGTCTTCTGTGATCAGGGTGGCCTTCCTGATCACAGACCGGCTGTACAGTTCTGAGAGGGGGGTTTGTGGTGCTCCAATGATTTTGCTGGCCTGGTTAACTGTACGGGAAAGTTTGGTCTTGTGTTTGGATGAGAGGAGACTGTACCAGGAAGAGATATTGAAAGTGAGTATGGATTCAATGAGGGACTGGTAGACCAGAGTTAAAACATGTGTGCTGACATTGAAAGTCCTTAATTTCCTCAGCAGGTAGAGGCGCTGTTGGGATTTTTTAAAAATGGTGTCTGCATGCTGAGAGAAGGAGAGGCAGTTGTCCAGGTCAGTTCCAAGGTATTTAAAAGACTCAACCTGCTCCACCAGCTGACCCTGGATGCTGAGTGGTTTAAAAAGAGCGGTTGCTGACTCTCTTCTGCCCCCACAGCACAGCTCTTTGGTCTTCTGGACATTTAGCTCAAGACAGAGCTGGTTAAAAGTCTGTGCCAGGTTTTCAACAGCCTGCTGATACCGGTCCAGAGCAGTGGTGTCAGTCAGGTGAGCCACCAGGGCCATGTCATCTGCATATTTAAAAAGGTTCATTCCCTCACTGTTACAGGTGAGGTTGTTTGTGTACACAGAGAAGAGAACGGGAGATAAAACACAACCCTGGGGAACACCTGTGTTTAAAATCAGCTTCTTTGATTTAAAACCATTTAAAAGCACCTGTTGTGGCCTGTCAGTTAAAAAACTCTTGATCCATAAAACCAGTGTGGGATGAACTTGGAGGTCTAAAAGAGCATACAGCAGGGTGTCAATGTGCACAGTGTTAAAAGCAGAGGAGAAGTCCATAAACAAGATCCTGGTGTGAGGGTGAGGAGAGTCCAGATGTTTCGTGACGGTGTTCAGCAATGTGAGACTTGCGTCCTCAACCCCCCTTTTTGCCCTGTAGGCAAACTGAAAAGGATCCATTTTATGTGACAGCATTTTGGCCAGGAGGTCACACAGGATTCTCTCCATGCACTTGCACAGCACGGAGGTCAGGGCCACTGGTCTGTAGTCCTTCAGCTCCTTAGCTGGAGTTTTTTTGGGGATGGGAATTATGGTGGATTCCTTCCAATTTGTGGGGACATTTCCTGAATCCAAGAGGCACTGAAACAGTCTGGTGACCACTCCACCTAGCTGAGCAGAGCAGTCCTTCAGTACTCTGCCTCTGAGCTTGTCAGGGCCAGAGGCTTTATGTGGTTTGACCCGGTGAAGGATGGAGGTTACCTGCTGCTTGTTGATGGTGATGGCTGGGTGGGGGGAGATGGTGGTTGAGCAGTCAAAGTCAAAGTTGGGTGGAGTGCTATTGTTGTTGAACCGGGCGAAGAAGATGTTGAGTTGTTCTGCAAAGGGGGCGGGGTCCGGAAGGCTGGCCACTGCGGGTTTGGCAGCTCTGTCCATCATAGTATTTAGACCCTGCCACGCTTCCCTTGCATTGCCAGATGTTAATTTTTGCTCCACCTTGTTCTTGTAATTGATTTTTGAGAGCCTAGCCATCCTTCTGAACTCTTTCTCCAACTCCCTCACTCTGAGTGTGTCCCCTTGCAGGAATGCTGCTTTCTTTTGGACTAGGCAGATTTTCATGTCCTTTGTAATCCATTTTTTATTATTTGGGTGAATAGTTATCTGTTTAGTCTGTGTCACTGTGTCCTCACAAAATAAAAAGTAGGAGGTTAACACATCAGTTAGCATGTTCAGATCATTATCACAGGTGTCAAAAAACAAATCCCAGTCTGTCAATTCAAAGCAGCCTTTCAGTGCTTCAGTTGTTTCATCATTCCAGACCTTTATTGTTTTTGTGATGGTTTCACCTGTCTTTAGCTTTGATCTGTATGTGGGAAGCAATAAAATAACATTGTGGTCAGAACGGCCAAGTGGGGGTCGTGGTTTTGAGGTATATGCACCAGGAATATTGCCATAGCACATATCCAGTATATTCTGTTTTCTGGTGGGGGTCGTAACATACTGCTCTAGGTCTGGCAGATGTGTGGTGACATCACACCGGTTAAAATCCCCCAGCAGAAATACAGGCTGTTCTCCAGTTTGGTTGACTACTCTGTTGTAGTGGTCAGATAAATGTTCAGCAGCAAGGTTAAAATCAGGGCCTGGAACATATGCTAAAATGACAGTGATCTGGGAAAATTCTCTTGGTAAATAGTGTGGTCTGAACGACACAGTCATCAGTTCATAGTGTTTGCAGCAGACAGTCTCTCTCACTGTGATGTTTGTTGCCCAGCTGTGACTGACAGCCATACAGAGCCCGCCCCCAATTGACTTCCGTGTTCTCGCTGCATCCCTGTCAAAGCGGATGATTTTAAAACGATCCAGACAGAACTCCGTATCCTCCGTCAGCCATGTCTCTGTAAAACAGAAGAGACTAGTCTGCCGGTAGTCCTGGTCAAACTGGATGAGTGTGGAGAGCTCCTCCGTCTTATTCCGCAGCGATCTTACGTTAGACAGCGCTATTGCAGGTAAAGGTAGACGGCTCCCTCTCCTCCTCAGCCTGTTCCGTATCCCTCCTCTTGACCCCCTTTTCCTTCGTATCCGTCTCCTTTTATGTCCACGGAGTAGTTCGAGAGGTATATTGTCTGTGATGGGGGGTATTTGAGCGGCTGTCAGTGGCTCACGGCGGCCCAGCTCCAGCAGGTATTCCCGTGAATAGGTGAGCCTCTCTGGGCTGACAGTGAACGGCGATTGATAAAGTCCGTTTACATGCCTTGGACCGATGATCAAAAGCCAGAGATAGACCAGGGAAAAAACTGTTGCTATTAACATGCTGCCCTCCAAAAGACGAACAAAGACAAGCAGTAGAAGTACCGAAAAAACTTTTCTTAAAGTTTGAGACACGTAACAGAACAAAAACTTACCTTTAGGGAGAAACACAATCCCAAAGATCAGTGCAAGAAGACGCATGTTGAGATGTTGGGACACAACTGAGTTTCACTTTGACGTGTTACAGCTAGAAGTAGCTGTCCAGAGAAGGAGCAGCCCTCTTTCTCAGACCACACCTTCATTCCTCCTTTGACAGTGACTTAATACAATACTTAGAAAAAGCATGGACAATTTACTTGAAATGAAACTGATATGTGTATTTTATTAAGCAACATGTCCTGGAAAAATAATGATAATCCTGATTATTAATTTGTTTAGAGTGTTTGGTTCCCTTTTGTGTTTAGGGTTTTCACATTGATAACTTTTTTTTATCAGTTATGAATGAAATATGATGATATATGAAAACCATGGAAAATGGCTTCAAGAAACTCTTATGAGCTATTTTTGTTGTCATTATATTTGTCCAAACAAATGTACCTTTCGTTGTACCAGGCATTAAAATTAATAAGAAATTGAAAAAAACAATGACTGTACAAACAGCAAGTGTAGGAACGATAAAATAAGAGACTTTATGTTTCTATATGCAGCATTTTCACACACCAAAAACATCCGTCATGCTGAGAAACAGATCTTTTGTCCATTTGACCTTCAACTCTACCTTGAACAATGTTTTATTTTTTTCAAACCTTGGAAATCTGCCCTAACAGACTTAGATTCCCACAGCCCGTTGAGTGCTCTGAGAGCGAGATGTGAAAAAATAAAACTTTGTCATAGAGCTAAACCAAATACATCACCGGAAAGGTCTTGGCCTGGAGAGTAACATATATCAATTTCAAGGTTCTATAATATTCTTGCTTTGAGATATTGACCTTTGAACCTTAACCCTGGGGCATATTTAAATGATTATAACTAAGAGACAAAAAGGGTTACAGACATGAGACCTACTGTTATAGAAAGGTGTTGACATGGACTATAATGTGAGCATAGTCACTAAGCGGTGGGAGTGGGGGGGGGGGCTTTAGGATATGCTGAAAAAAAAAAACAAATCCCCCATTGAACAAGACAATATTTAAATTCTGATGCCAAAAATGTGATTGACATCCCCTTAAACCCATGGAAAGCCACTAATTAAGTATTTCCAACTTCCAATTTTAGGGGAAAACCTGTTTTATTAAAAAAAACTACAACTCCCTAGACCTCTCGTTTTGTAGTTCTTCCATATTAGGGTTGTGAAAACCTATTTCTACCCAATATATCGAATATCACACACTGTCTAATAAATAATTATACTGTATGTATATTATCTATGCTAAAAAAATACAACAATGTTTGTTTAATGAAGATATTTTAACTAAAACAGGAGAGCAGAGTCGGGGCCATTTACAGTGAAGCGCGATTCAATGAGATCGCACAGCACATCCGCGAGGATCGGACCACATCCGGTATGATCGCGGTAGATTACAAAATAAAACAGATTTCAAAATAAAACACAGCGGATCGTCTTTTTCTGGCGAGATCTTCGCCACAAAGTGATTATGTACATTCACTGAGTGAATATTAAGAACACAAAACATATATTTCTCGCTAGAAATGTAATCAAAATCCATTTTTATGCAGAAACAAAGTCAAAATATTTATTTTTTTTCACTAAAAATGAGAGAAATGTCCGCCAGTGGAGTGCCGTAAAACAAACAAATAAAAGTTTATTTCTCAGAATCGAAGGAGAAAAAAATGATACTGAGAGCCACAACATGAAGCTATTTAATTGTTGAATTATCAGTGAGACATTGATGTGTTTGTGTTGAGAAATGTTGACGATGTCATTAAAAGAAATCCTTAAAATAGGGAGAAAAATACTTCCGTGCACAGGGTCCTCGGTTCTCCATTCAGATTGTCGCTGGCAGCGTCATGGAGGGCCGTGGTCGGGATATTATTGGAGTGAATAGACGGCTGTAAGCCTCTGCTCTAAGCGTTTCTCAGCGCCGCGAGCGGGTTTATATTGGAGTCAATTGAGAACCCAGAGCGTTTCACACAGACGTGGAAGGGTACCCTTTGCCTCAGTATGATACGTCTAGGGGTGTGACAAATCGTCGGTATATTACGCTTTGGGAATGAGAACGGGTGGATTCACGTTCGTCTGTTTAAAAACTTGTTTGTCAGCTTATGAAAGATTTATTGTGCACTCTTCACCTTGTTGGCAGTGTATTTAACCACACAGCAGCCTTTAGGCATTTTTCTTTTGTTTGTGGATGGAATGATCAAGGCACTCCTTCATTCAGTACAAAGTGAATAGAGCGCCATAGACTGTTTTTCCCTCTGGTGGGGGCAGCTAAGGTGAAATTAGGTGAACAGTCAGAGACCAAGAGCCACATTTTTTTTACTGTGTTACCGCAAAGAGCCACATCATACACATGGGCATAGATGAACATCAGCACATCCCTTCCTCACACACACACACACACACACACACACACACACACACACATACCTTTGCTCTGCCAGATTTATTGTAAATGTCACACACCAACATGATAATGACAGAAATTGACTCCTAAAGTACTAAGACCACAGGCCAGTCTTTTCAACAATGAACATTGTGTGCACTGTCTCACACAGACACACTCCCAGTTCAACCAAGTCCACAAACATAAATAAAATAATTTACAACAGCGTTTTTCTTTTATTATGCATGTTACTTAGCGTTTGACTAAAATACCTTATTGAACTTGTGCAATCTTCCCTGGTCTGCCCTGTTCGGGACATCGCCGAACGTCACTGGAAAGACCCGAGTAGTCCCGAGTAGACCCGAATGAACGACGAACAGTTCCGGAGGAAAAGTTACCAGTTAAGTGCGCCGCTGCTGCCGCACATCCTCGTTGGTTACGGCAGAGTCAAACTGAGCCTAATCATAACTGTTATCACTTAGTGGTCGTTGTGTGTGAGTACAAGTTATTTGCATCGGTTGATAATTATTATTTTCTGTATAATGTGCGTTTTTGTGACGGGGTCAGTTTTTAGTGTGTTTTTGTGTATTGCTTTGCTGTTTTTCCTCTGCATGTCTCCCTGGGCCCGCCCATGAAACAGACTCACTCTGAAATCTAGAGGTGGGAGGGACTAGACTGAAGCAGAACTCATCAAGCCAAGGAGAGACACCTGGGGTTGATTGCCATGGAGGGACACCTGGGAAGGGATAAAAGTGTTGGGAGACTGCTCAGGAGTGAGAGCAGGCAGTCGTGAGGAGCAGGCAGCCGTGGAGATCGAGAGAGCAGGAGATCGAGAGAGCAGGCAGCCGTGAGGAGCAGGCAGCCGTGGAGAGCCAGAGAGCAGTTTGGAGCACAAAGAGGGCCGAAGCAGTGGGCAGCAGCAACCAGCACGGTGGAGGAACCACGGTTGGCGGGACGACTTTAGCCTTGGCCTCTTCTGAGGGGACCGACGACTTGGACGAGTGACGATCCCTGGCCAAGACGCTACTGCTGCGACCAGGAAGGGGGAAGGCGACAGCGGAGGGCAGAGGGGTGTGGTCGCGATCACCCCCTCTCTGAGATAAGTACCGCTCCCCCACTGGTCTTTTTGTGTTTATCTGAAAGCACATAATAGCCATTTAGTCTGCCATTTTTATTGACTTTAGTTTTAGTATTTGATGGAACTTTTGCCCTACTCCATAGCGACATTTTAGATTTATTAAGTTGTCCCACATATCTGATTCGACTAGGCCTCAAAGTCCTGTCTATAGCTGGGGTGAATAATCCACAGGCCACCTATGAGTCCCCTTTTTCTTTTGAGTGTGAATTGCAGTGCAAACCCTTTTGAACTTTGGGTCCTGTTTCTTGGACTATTTGAGTAATATTTTTGTTTGCTGTGCAGAACTGTGTGCTGGGACGTCGTCTGGTGTGCCACGGATTGAGGCCCCAATTCATCCCTTTGGAAAAGGAACTTTGAACAGCCGAGTGGACCAAAGGAGGACTAGAGACTGGCCAATGGTCCTGGAGTTTGGGCTGGGACAACTTTTAATATACAGTTTTTATATAAAGTTTTATACCATTATATTTGCCCTCTGTGTCTTATTCTCTGCTCAGTAACAACCTGATACCCAAAGAACCTGTGCGTATTTTATGTAGTGGAGTGCTAGGCTCCTTTTAGAACCTCTAGCTGGCGTTGTCGGCAACATTCTGTACTTTAAAGATTCTAGTAGTAAATCCAACCTCGCCACAGACGAATTTCTGGCGTTGTCGGCAGGATCAGGTTCTTGAGCAGAGTTTAAGACCAAGGATTGTTTTCTGATTCTCATTTTAAACAAAATGATGATGATGCCTGTTTTCCCGGGTGCACCATGGGTGCCAGAATTTGGGGGTCCAAATGGAGAACTTAAAAATGGGGACTGGAAAGAACAATTACAAGGACTGGTGCAATATGCAGGGCAAACAGAACAGCAGAGAGTGGGTGTTTTAATGGGGGCAGTAACAGGGGAGGCAAAGAGGCACATCAATGTGTTGGTAGAGGATGAACGTAACACAACAGCAAAAATCTTCACAGCACTCGATGGCCTTTATTGTGGACAGGTTCCGGTGTCAATGATCCGAACACAGTTTTATGGGTGCCGGCAGAAGTCTGATGAACCTCTAAGAGTTTATGTTCTCCGATTAAGGGAGCTCCACCGTAGGCTGCAAAAACTTGACCCAGACGGCGCCCCTACTGACGACCACCTGAAAGAGCAGTTTCTGCTCGGATTGGAGGAAGGACACTTAGCCCAGACCTTGAGGAGATATGCCCGTCAGCATCCAGATGGAACTTTTGATGCCCTTCAGCAGGAGGCTTTGCTATTAGAAGAGGATGGATGTGGACGTAAATGGCCAGAGGTAACGTGCACAGCTGTTGGGGGGAGTAATAATCTTAATTCTCACCCACAGAAAGCAGATTGGAAAGCGGACCTTAAACAGGAAAACATGACTGAGTTGAAAGACCAGCTGAGAGACTGGACACAAGAACTCATCAGAGAACTCAAGCCGAGAAGTCCACCAAGGCAGATGGGTTACGCACCGCGACGCGAGCCAGAGCGACAGCGTAGCCAGGTGCCCGCTTCTTCAAACTTGTGGTCCGCAGATGGTAAGCCTATTTGCAGACTCTGTCGCCAAGTAGGTCACATTGCTCGTTTCTGCAGAGACCACAACCAACCAACATCACCTTTAAACTAACTTTCCCCACTACTGAGGCTCGGGCGGTGGGGTTAGGTCAGGAGGAGGGATTACTAGAGCCAGCTGAAGCATTGATTGGACAGTGCCCACATGTTGAGGTGAAGATGGGAGGAGTCACAATGACAGGATTGTTAGACACAGGTTCGCAGACCACATTGCTACGACATAGCGTTTTTGTACAACATTTCCCTGAATATGTGGTTAAAGAACTTCCAGCCATGATTAAATTGAAAGCCGCCAATGGTCTTCATATCCCCTGTCTGGGTTATGTTGTCATGGACAACATGTCATGGTCATTGAGGGCCACAAAGTGAGCCAGCGAGGGGTTTTTATTGTAGAAGACAAGTTCTCTCCAAACACCCTCATTATAGGCATGAATGTGGTGCAGGCATGCTGGGATATTGTATTCAATGAGCCAGATGGGCCAGTGTCCTTCTCCTGTCAGAACCCAAAATTTCAGAACGCCTGGAGATCAGCCTTTGCTGTGTGCCGCAGAACTCTGGTAACCTCGGGGGATGGTTTCCTGGGTTACATCTGGCCAGCCCAACGCCGAGGGGTCACCATACCAGCCGGAAGTGAAGTGGTAGTCTGGGGCCGTGCTAAAGCTGGGCTACAGGGGCACGACTATCATGGGCTGGTGGAAGCGCTCCAAGAGCCTGGCACTGTTTCTGTCGCACGGACACTAGCTGTGGTAAGGCAAGGCCGACTCCCCATCCGCATACGCAATCTGCATGATTTCCCTGTCTCCATAGGACGCTACCAGAAGCTGGGTAGGCTGTTTCAGGTGGACGAGACAGACATCCATGGAGCCCGTGATGTCAGCCTGAAGCCTGATGCTGATGGAGTAGTGGAGGTGGGTTTGGTAAACGTCTGCGACGAGGCAGGGGAGGACCAAGTGTTCGAAGTATTGAAGTTGGCTGACCGGCCTGACCTGACTCAGGAGGAGCAAGGTCAGTTGGCAGCACTGCTGAAACTGTGGGAGAAAGCTTTCTCCACGCATGAAGAAGACTTTGGCAGGACGGACGCAGTGAAACACTCCATTCCGACAGGCGATGCAGCCCCTGTAAGGGAACGCTTCCGACCCTTGCCCCCTCTGCTGTATAAAGACATGCGGGCCCTCCTAGCAGGTATGTTGCAAAAAGGCATTATCACTGAAAGTTCCAGCCCCTGGGCAGCCCCCATTGTTATGGTGAGGAAAAAAGATGGCAGCTGGAGATTTTGTGTTGACTATAGGAAGTTGAATTCTGTCACACATAAAGATGCTTTTCCACTTCCTAGGATTGAAGAGACCCTGACCTCGATGACCAAGGCCGAGTGGTTCTCCACCTTGGACCTCGCTAGCGGTTACTGGCAAGTAGAGGTGGACCCACAGGACCGTGAAAAAAACGCTTTCACAACCCCATTAGGTCTCTTCGAGTTCCAGCACGTGCCCTTCGGGCTCTGCAATGCCCCAGCGACGTTCCAGCGGCTTATGCAGCAGTGCCTCAATGGTCAAATTACAGACTCCCTACTAGTCTATTTAGATGACATCATTGTCTATTCCCCAGATTTTGACACACACCTCAAACACTTAGAGGAAGTGTTTGGGTGCCTATGGAGGCACGGCCTGAAGCTTCGTCCCGATAAATGCAAACTATTTCACAAGCAAGTGAAATTTCTGGGTCATGTAGTGGACCACACGGGCGTTATGCCAGACCCAGAAAAGATATCTGCTGTTGTTCATTGGCCTACGCCCACTACAGCCAAACAATTGAAAGCCTTTTTAGGCCTTGCCGGTTATTATAGACGGTTTGTCCCAGGGTTCGCCAAGGTCGCACGACAACTAAACTCCCTTTTAGTTGGCATACCAAATGATAAGCGCCTAAGCTCCCGCCCCTTATGTTGGTCAACTGAAGCCCAGACTGCCTTTGACAGACTAAAGCAAACACTAACCAAAGCTCCCGTGCTAGCCTATGCTGATTTCTCCAAGCCCTTTACACTTTACACAGATGCCAGCAACCAAGGGTTGGGGGCAGTGTTGGCTCAAGTCCAGGAAGGTAAGGAGCGAGTAATTGCCTATGCCAGTCGAAGCCTACATCCCACAGAGCCCAACAATGCTAACTACAGCTCGTTCAAGTTGGAACTGTTGGTTCTTAAATGGGCAATTGCCGAGAAATTCAAAGATTACCTGACTGGAGCAGAGTTCATTGTGTATACAGACAATAATCCTGTGGCTCATTTACAGTCTGCGAGATTGGGGGCAGTGGAACAGCGCTGGGTGGCCCAGCTGGCATCCTTTAACTTTAAGGTGAAGTATCATGCTGGGAGAGAGAACACCAACGCAGATGCCCTCTCCCGGTTTCCTGCAGCTTGTCCAACACCAGAGCAGCCATCGACCAATACTGCAGGCGTGATTATAGCGGCAGTGGAACCAGAAGAGGACTCCCAGGTGCAGGATAATGGCTGGGTGGTAGAGCAACAGGCCGACGCAGACATTCGGGCCACAAAGAGGTATGTGGAGCGAGGCTCCTGTCCCGATGAAGCTGAACGGAGCACACTCACCGCTGGCACCATTAAACTGCTGAAACAGTACAAGAGGCTCTGCGTTCACGAAGGAGTTCTGTGTCGCAGATTTGTTGACCCTAACACCCATGAGCCGATGTTACAGATTATCTGCCCAGGTCCCAAGCGTCAAGAGGTCTGGAGACAACACCATGAACCAGCAGCACATGCCGGGGCTGGGAGGACATTGACTACCCTGAGACGCCGCTTCTTCTGGGTTGACATGGAGGAAGAGGTACGGGGCTTCCAGTCAGGGTGCGTTGTTTGCAGCTTGCAGAAGGATAGAACAGAGCCAAGAGCTCCCTTAAAGCCAGTTGCCGTCACGTACCCTTTAGAGGTAATAGCCCTTGACTTCCTCTCCCTCGGCAGGCCCAATGACTCGTACCAGAACATTCTGGTCATGACAGATATGTTCACTCGCTATTCCTGGGCTATGCCCACTCATGACCAGACAGCAAAGACCACAGTACGTGCCATCTGGTCTCAGATAATTCAGACTTTTGGCTGCCCTACTCGATTTCATTCTGATCAGGGCCCCAATTTTGAGTCAGATTTAATGAAGCAGCTCTGTAATCTATATGGGGTTTCTAAAAGCAAGACTACTCCGTACCACCCTTCAGGCAATGGAAGAGTAGAGAGGATGAATCAGACCCTACTTACCATGCTCCGTACTCTGGAGGCCGAGAAACAGAATAGCTGGCCAAAGTACCTTCCCGAGTTGTTACAAGCGTATAACAACACTGTCCACTGTCCACAACTCTGCCACCGGATTTGTTCCTTCTTACCTGATGTTCGGCCGACACCTCAGACTTCCAGTAGACATTGGGTTAGGGGTCGTACAGGAGAAATCAAACAGTGAGTGAATCAAACTGCAGTGTTTGGAGTGGTCTTCTATAGGAGAAGGTAAATACGTGCAGATGGGTCATATCAATGCTATTGACGCTTTCAAGTGTTTTCTATGGAATATAAAAGTCAACATTTATTGGTAACACTTTTTTGAACAAACAGGAAGCGCTCTGATGACTCTCAGGGACCACCACCTCGCCCAGAGAAAAGATAAGACTGCTTGTATTAAGAACTAGATAAACACAGTAGAAGAGTAGTAACGCTCTGCTTTTCCTACAGGGGGTCCATTTGGAACCGATTGTCCCGGTAAGAGCACACAGGAGGGAACATTGACTTTTAATCCTTAGATGAAGTTCCTTATGTTAACTTTTCAACCCTTTTCAGGAGAGCAGAGGATGACCGTGTTGGGTGGAAAGCTGAGAGAGAACCCAGGTAAGTGTGTTTTGGATTCTACCCTTCTCACTATTAATGTTTCTAACAGTTTCATATTAAACATAATGCTATTCTCACAGGGGGTCATTCTGGAGCAGATTTTCAAGGTACCATTTCAACCTCTTGTTATAGCATTGAAGGAAATAGAATTAAAAAATAGAAAAGAATGTAGTTAAAAATATGTTTCATGCTTGCAGAGACCAAAACAACTCTGGGAACCTCAGTGTCGGCTACTCGTAAGTGTTCCTAAAAGCTCCTCCACTACATCACAGCGCCCTTATAGTGATTAAAGACAGAAACTGATATTGTATGTTTCCATCCTCCTCCCATAGAAACAACACCACCACTGTAAACTGTGACACTCAAATCTCCAAACAACACTTTCCATCCCCAAAGGAGTGAGTTTTACTAGCATAGGTGTTGCTCAATCTTTTATATGGCATTAAGTTGTACATTAATGATCCACTTCCTTTTATACTTTTATTTGTCCTAGGCCCCGGAGACCTCCTCGCTCTGGCAGGTCTGAGGTCAGTAGAGCTTTGACGAGCTGTAATGCCATAATCAGATGTCACTGAAAGACTTTTACCATCGCTTATGTCATGTTTCACAGAATTTGGAAAAATTCATGCAACAAAAAATGAAATCATAGGTTTTTTTAACAATCTTCACTACTTTTAAGATTGTTTTTACGTTATGAAAATAAGGAAATGTTTCACCTAATCACATGATGCACTACCAGGCTTATAAGTCCTATGCAATTATGCTGAATTGTTTCTACTTTTCTTCAAATGTGATGCAGGATCAACGTGTCTATGGCAACTACTGAGTTCTTCCAGCCAACTTGGAAACATCACATGCATCCAGGACCATGTTGCCGTTATTATATTACATTTAAACACATACTGCACAGTACATTTTTTGTTTTATGGGTGGGGATATAATCTGCTTGCATTTTAAAGAAAATATATCAGATGTCAAGTAACCGAATATGTGCATCTGCTTAATAAACATAACTATGCTTTTCTCTTTTTTTGTGTCAGTTTTTTGGGGGGTTTCTGTGCATAAAAACTCCAAAATGGATTGTAAGCTCTTGCAGAATATAAAGACTGCCAGTTATGAAAAACAAAACAACTTTGTCCACTAGATGGGGGTACACTGTTACTGGCCCACCAACCATCCCTCTTATTACCTCATATTTCCTGAAGGATGCACATAACTAACAAAACACAGTTAAAGAGTGATAAACTGAGAAGTTTATTCTCAAAGGGACATATATCAGCAGTATTTAATTATTATCAAGGGGCTATCATCTTTTACATTTAAATTCCAGTATGTTATGAATCTAATAACACCAAGAAATACATTTCCATCTGGGATGATCAACTTCATTAGCATGAGCCAACAGTCAGTCAGTCAAGCTGTAGTTTTGCATGTGTGTGTTTGCCCAATGTCAACTTATTTGCAAGTTTATGAAAAATAGACTCTAAACAAATTCAATTTAACGTGTTAAATCACTTTTCACAGTTACTCAAATAATGCTCTGGCTTTGACATAATAAAAAATGAAAAAACTTCCAGGATGCCTAAAATCTTAAATCAAAGTCTGAAGGGAATCAGTAAACACAGACTGACTCAGACCTGGAGCTCAGAATTGCACACACTCCTGTATGGACAGCAAATTATTCCATGCACCAACTTAGCATCCCCTTGATTGGGTATGAAATAGAATTAGAGAGATTTAATGGCACTCAAAGAAAACACAATCAAAATACACAGCAGGAGTTTTATAAATGTATTTATTCAGATTTTCAGTAGCATCAAAATATTCTTGATAATTGATATTAAAAACAGGTTTCAAGTGTAGAAAAGCACTTCAGAACAGAAATATGGCATGATTATTTTTTTTTTACATTCTTCCTGTTTCTTGTTTAAGACAAAAATAATTAGCTGGTGTCAACAATCATACTATGCAAGACATTTATTTTCTCCATAGCCAACATGAAGAAGAAGAGAAAAGAAGCTGAAATCACAACTTTACCACTTGTATTTTTAAAACTTTGCTGCTAAACTTTTTAACTCACTGGTTGGAATGATAAGGACATGGGTGTGCGCATTATGAGGCCACACTGAAGTGGTGCTGCCGTCTCCACCGTTTAGAAGAGCGCCATCAAAGAGAGCAGCGGTGCCACCAGGAGCAGAAGGCCAGCACTTGTGCTGCTGGCGCTGTTGCAGAAGTTCCCTTGACAGCAGCTAATTTCTCCTCCAGTGACTTGTGATATCTCTGCAGTTGAATTGCCTGAGCAGAGTAATTTGGAGGCACAGCCCTTCATAGTCACCTTTGTCTCTGCAACAGTCACTGAGGGGATTAAAAAGATAATGTTACTGTGTGGGTTTAAAGTTTTAACACATCTGTTAGAGTCAATAAAGTGTCTTTAAAGTAGTGTAAAAGATGTTTAATATTGTAGTCCAGTTACTTTTTGATGAGATGCAGTAGTCCTCACTACCCTCACAGTCCAGAGTTCTAGAGCAGTCTTGTCCTTCTCCTGTCATGGCTCCACAGTAGAAGCACTTCTTACCATTTGGAGTGGATTTGCTGGGTTCTGTAACATACATTGTTCACATTGTTTGACGATGTAAAGGAGAATCGACGGATGACGACATGAATGAGCTATTATAAGAGATTGATGTAAACCTGGAAATTCTCTTTCTCTCTCTGACACACACACACACACACACACACACACACACACACACACAAACACAAACACACACACACACACAGCTGCACAGTGGCAGTTGCCCTTGGGCTCCGCTCGAGCAGACGGTAATGGAGGGAAAAGTAATTTTCGTCTTGGAATCTGAGTCTTGTTTCTCTAACAATATTTGCTCCAAACATATTGTCTCAGGTTCTGATACATGGACTGGCGTCAGCGTTTGATTGTTTGTTTTTATAATAAAACAAGTTAATTTTTGGACATCTGAAACATAAGAAATGCAACTAACATCAACTTTAAAGAAGAGTTGTTTACACATTCCATTGCAAAGAAGCAATGTAATAAGTTACCAGGGGCCGGGTTGGCGTTGCACAGTGGAGAGCTGCAGCACTTGTTAGCAATTGCAGTTCTGATCACTCCAAAGTTGGCCGAGGCCTCGACACATTCTTCAGCAGAACTGCATCCTTTCGAGTTGATATCAACCAGTTTATTGCCTCCTGCAAGAAAAGAGGATGCTTGTAAACTTCAATACAAAGCAGTTTTAAAATAAAAAAAACATGCACAATGCAAATGACCATACCAACATATGAAGTGAGTCTCATTGCACCACACTTCTGATTGGAAGGACATTCTTTTTGTTTGTCTTCGCAGGTTCCTGTCATCCCCGGTACACACTCATGACATTTTAGAGTGTAGACTAAGAAAACACACAAGTCACAAAAGAATATAAGAACATAGAATCAAAGAATCATCATATCATCATAGAAACAAAAAAGGTTCATTTCAGAGTTTTTACCTTACAGATTTATCTGCAGGTGAGGAACAATGAGGAAAACAATAGCAAGTAAAAGTATCCAACAGCAGCATTACAGTTAGACTGTATTACTAGTCATTGGCAATGAGGTGAAAAATGCCTAAAGCATTTTTTGTTTGAATGTTTTATTTGTAATGTTTTTAAATAAATGTCCTACAGAGATAAAGTAATATGACATATGTGCAAAAATATCTGTAGTCAAATGAAAATATAACAATGCACAATAAAATATAAATGTACTTTTGCATACCAAATCACACTGTGAATAACATGCAACAATTTGTAAAAGTGAATGTGGTAATTGAAAATTGAAAATCCCTCTTTTCTTAAAGTTTGAGACACGTAACAGAACAAAAACTTACCTTTAGGGAGAAACACAATCCCAAAGATCAGTGCAAGAAGACGCATGTTGAGATGTTGGGACACAACTGAGTTTCACTTTGACCTGTTACAGCTATAAGTAGCTGTCCAGAGAAGGAGCAGCCCTCTTTCTCAGACCACACCTTCATTCCTCCTTTGACAGTGACTTAATACAATACTTAGAAAAAGCATGGACAATTTATTTGAAATGAAACTGATACATGTATTACGCAACATGTCCTGGAAAAATAATGATCCTCTGTTTAGAGTGTTTGGTTACCTGCAACAAAAGTCAATCTGCTGTTAAGGTTTGGTTCCCTTTTGTGTTTAGGGTTTTCGCATTGATAACTTTTTTTTACCAGTTATGAATGAAATATGATGATATATGAAAACCATGGAAAATGGCTTCATTAAACTCTTATTAGCTATTTTTGTTATCATTATATTTGTCCAAACAAATGTACCTTTCATTGTACCAGGCATTAAAATTAATAAGAAATTGAAAAAAACAATGACTGTATACACAGCAAGTGTAGGAACGATAAAATAAGAGACTTTATGTTTCTATATGCAGCATTTTCACACACCAAAAACATCCGTCATGCTGAGAAACAGATCTTTTGTCCATTTGACCTTCAACTCTACCTTGAACATGTAAATGATGTTTTTTAGAGGTAGGTCAATATGGTAAACCCTTACTTTATAAGTAGTTTATAAGATTTATATTATGTTTATCTTTCAGGTTGTCTGTTGGGCTACTACAGCAGGATATCTGAAAATATTATGAATTTGCAAACGACTTTGTAGAAAGATGTGCCATTAAAATCTAGGGCAACCTTCACCTGCAACACACACTCTTAAGTTTAATTTCTTCGTTTTATCTGACTTGTGTGTTCTCTTTTCGGAGAAATGAAAGTTACACCCCTCACATTTGCATGTTTGTGGGTGACAGTTCCTCTTTTTATTGACGTTTGAAAAAAATAAAATAAAATACACAATTCTATATCTTTATCTCAGAAAACACAAGTGCACCATCAGTACACCAAAACTATCACAAAGTCAATAATGCAAATAAAAGATTATCACATTTTGCTTGAACGTGTGCAGACGACTGGTTTTCTCCTTTTCTCACCACTGCAGCTGTACAGGCTGCAGCAGTGTCCCTTCAACATTCACAACTTTCTGACACGGAGTGCCCAGAGCCCGCAGGTTCATCATTCCCACCAAAGTCTACAGAGGATTGTCCTGCATTCCCTCTGAGTCTTCACCACTGACCGGGCCTCCAGTTTAACTCCAGCAGGGTACAGACGATGGTCCCCACTTACAGAGACACATTTTTCATGATGTGACCTGCTTATTGGACATTACAGCGTGCACTGCGAGTTTATATAACACAGCTCAACCAGAGTGTTAACAGAGCAGGCGGCTGTATTCAGAGAGGGCCGAAGACTTTTTCACCCCGTCCCAGATCCGAGCTGCGTAGTGAAACCTGTAAAAACACAACATATTTAGACATTAATAGTTTTAAAGAAAGATGCATTCCAGCATGAAAAAAAACATTAAAACGACTAAGGAAATAAGACCAAAACAACCAATTAGTGGACTAATTAACCAGGAGGGGGAAGCCCTAGAAATATGTGGGGGGCTGACTTGTTTATTTGTTTATTTGTTTATTTATTAAGGATCCCCATTAGCTGGTACCTTAGTAACCAGCTAGTCTTCCTGGCGTCCACAGGAACAACACAGAATATACAGAAAAAACATATTCTCAATTTATCAAACATTTACAGGTAAGGTCAATCACAATAAACCTAAAAAGGGTAAGAAAAGGAAAGGTAAGAACAACATTTAAAAATGTACAGCTTGTATAAAATAAAATTTCACTTTCTTTTTAAATATCTGTTTACTTTCAGTGCAACAGAGGTAGTGAGGCAGATTATTCCACAGAGTAATAGCTCTATAGATAAAAGATGGCGATAAGGCCTTTGTTCTTGGGTGAGGCACTTCAAGCTGACCGTTACTGGACCCTCTAGTGCTATAGTTGTGCAAGGAGTTTCTACACACAATTTGATTTAATTAAAAAGTCAGGCGCTTCATTAATCAAGACTGACTGAAATATGACAGCAGTGCTTGATGCTAACCTGTTATCTACCATCAGCCATGAGAGGGAATCATGCATGCGGTTAACATTAGACCAGGTGGAGCAGCCCAACACCAACCTGCAGCCTTGTTTTGGGCAATCTGCAGCTTTTTGAGCTCAGTTTTAGCAGCGGATGCCCAGACCACAGAACAATAATCTAGGTTGCACAACACCAAACTCTGCACTATCCCGACACATGAGGGGTCGAGCAACAAAGGAAGCACATTTCCTAGAGATACCAACGGCTCTTCCCATTGTTAAGATAATTTGACTAATGTGATTACTGAAGGAAAGCCTAGAATCCAACATTACACCCAGTAGTTTAACAGCCTCTACTTGTTCCACAGTTACATTATTTAACTGTATATCCAGCTTTGGGCTACAAGATAACTTATGTCTTGTGCCTATTAAAATGCTTTTTGTTTTGAGATTGTTAAGGACTAACTTATTACAAGAAACCCAGTCATGCAGAATTTGCAGTTCCTTATTAAGAACATCATTCAATTCGCTGCATGAAGGCGCAGCATAATACAAGGTGGCATCATCGGCATAAAACACAATTTCTGCTCTCTCAGTAGCCCAAGCAAGATCATTAATGAACAGTAACGGTCCAAGACAGCTGCCCTGAGGCACACCACATACTAGATCCCCACTGTTTGAAATTCCACCATTTAAATGCACCTGTTGTGATCTAGATGACAGATAGTTATAAATCCACATTAAAGCCAGTGGGCCAAAACCATAACATTCAAGTTTTTTTTATCAGAAGAGCGTGATCAAGCAGATCAAAGACCGCAGTAAAATCTAGCAGCACAGCTCCCACCATTAAAGAATTGTCAATAGCTCTAAACCAGTCATCAGTCATTTTTATCAAGGCAGTGGACGTGGAGTGGCCAGCTCTGTAGGCGTGCTGAGACATAGTTATCAAGTTATTTGTAAAAAAATAATCTTGAATTTGCATATATACAACTTTCTCCATGATTTTACTCAGGACTGGTATTATGCTAATTGGTCTGGAGTTGCTCTCATTAAAAACCTTTTTTTTATCTTTGGGTATTGGGACAAGTAACAAGTAACAAGGAACCAGGGATTTTGAAGTTTGTGACAACTTTACTTAAATAAATGTAGCTAGCCTGAATATATGTATGGATATACGACTTAGTGCCAAAATGCACTGCACATGTACCGTCAGGCATACCGAGAGTCAGCATCCTATATTCACGTTAAAAACTTGTTTGTCAGCTTATGAAAGATTAATTGTGCACTCTTTACCTTGTTGGCAGTGTATTTAACCACACAGCAGCCTTTAGGCATTTTTCTTTTGTTTGTGGATCGAATTATCAAGGCACTCCTTCATTCAATACAAAGTGAATAGAGCGCCATACACTGTTTTTCCCTCTGGTGGGGGCAGCTCAGGTGAAATTGACGCCGAGTAGAATATTTAGTGGTGCTGTAGAAAAGAAAGGAAGCACTATGTCTTTAGCATTTGTTATTGTACACCTCAAACCACACTGTTCCTGCATGTTTCCTGTTTCACACTATGCTTTTAACTGTCAGTTAACCAACAGAGCAGGTTGAGCACTTCTCACGCTTTTCACTCTTCTTTTTTTTTTAATAGTTAGGCTGTGTTCATGCATTTGGCATGAATTTTGGCAAGATTGTGTATTTGTATTTGATCTTGTTACTTCCAGCTCAGCTCCCAAATGCAACATTTGATCTCACTTACGTTAAAGCATAATACATGCATTTTGTTAAATCTTTGGAATTGATCATTTTTACTACTTTCCATCAGATTGCATCATTTTGACCATATTCAGCATATAGAGAAAAAACATGTGATTTATACAAACAAGAATGTACTGGCATAAACATGACATATAAAGGGTAAAAATATTCAAAAATCAATTTGTTTTTTATATTAATTATTAGGTCAGATATAGGTGGAAAAAGTAGTATGAAGAAAGTAGAATATAATGTATAATTTTTTTTTTTTTATAGCTTGCTTTTTGCAGGTGGTAGAGAGCTACAAATACTTGGGTGTGCACATGAACGATAAACTGGACTGGAAGCAACACACTGAGGCTGTCTACAGGAAAGGTCAGAGCAGACTCTACTTTTTGAGGAAGCTTAGGTCCTTTAATGTGTGTAGAAAAATGTTATGTATGTTTTATCATTCTGTTGTGGCAGTTGGGGCAGCGGCGTAAGGGCTTGTGACTCTAAAAAGCTAAACAAGCTGATTAGGAGGGCTGGCTCTGTGCTGTAGAGTCCCTGGAGGTGGTGATAGAGAGAAAGATGGTACAGAAATTGTTGAGTATTATGGACAATAACACGCATCCTTTGCACAGTCTAGTGTGTAAACAAAAGAGTGTTTTTAGTTGGAGGCTACGGCAGCTAAGCTGCAAAAAGGACACTTGCACTTTGCACTTTATAATGACTCCCCTTTTAGTAAGGACAAAATAATATTTTTTTAATATTTATTTAAATTTTAGCTTAGCTGCTTATACTGTATTTACCAAACTGTATTTTTGCACATGTATATTTGCACACCTGTTTATTTATTTACACACCTGTATATTTGCACACTTGCTGTTGTGTTGTGTTGTGTTGTGTTGTGTTGTGTTGTGTTGTGTGTATGTTGGCTGCTGGAACACCTACATTTCTCTGCTGGGATGAATAAAGTATTTCTTATCTTATCTTATCTTTTTAGGAGGGCATTTTATGAGCTAAGCAGTAAAAGTGTACATACAATTTGAACAGGCCCTGAGATGAAAATGTCCCTACATCCACAGTAGAAATGATGCCCTTTTTGTTAAAGCATTTGTATTTTCGTGTTTGGTTGCTTCACATTGTTTTTGTCCTTTCTGTTTTTAATTAGTGGTAAATGGTAAATGGGGTGCACTTATATAGCACTTTACACTACAGACCACGCTCATTCACCCGTTCACACACACACTCATACTGGTGGCCGAGGCTGCAGACAACCTCTCTACCAAATGAGCCACAGTGGTATGGTACTTTAATAGACAGAACTTCATATTATTTTAAATGGAAAGTGAGCAAAGATAAATGTGATGTTTACCAGTTCTTCTCAGTGAGGATGGTGTGTGATAGCTGACAGCGGGGCATGGCCAGTATTTGGCTGCGGAGTTTTGAAACCATAGTGGAGAAGGCAGGATGTCCTCTGTACCCCGGCAGCAGAGAGAAGAGTGGGTACGTTCCTGACCCTAGACACGGTATGGAGATTGATTCATGTCTTGCACAAGATACAGGACGACATTGAGTTTTGCTTTATGTGAAAACAAATTCTCTCTAACCTGCTTTGGTCAGATTATCCTCCCCATCATTCTCCTGCATAGGGAGGAGGAACATGTTGACTTCAGGTGACAGAAAGTCCTGCCCCAAGCCAGGCAGGATATTGCAGTCCAGCATGGACAAAGTGCCTTAAACAAATAAGAAAGTATGGGTTGGGTGCATGTGTGGCATCATGAAGCAACTACACTGCTCAAAAAATAAAGGGAACACTTAGAGAACACAATGTAACTCCAAGTCAATCACACTTCTGTGAAATCAAACTGTCCACTTAAGAAGCAACACTGATTGACAATCAATTTCACATGCTGTTGTGCAAATGGAATAGACAACATGTGGAAATTATAGGCAATTAGCAATAAAGGAGTGGTTCTGCAGGTGGTGACCACAGACCACTTCTCAGTTCCTGTGAGAGCCTTCTGGCTGATGTTTTGGTCACTTTTGAATGCTGCCGGTGCTTTCACTCTAGTGGCAGCATGAGACGAGTCTACAACTCCACACAAGTGGCTCAGGTAGTGCAGCTCATCCAGGATGGCACATCAATGTGAGCTGTGGCCAGAAGGTTTGCTGTGTCTGTCAGTGTCCAGAGCATGGAGGATCTACCAGGAGACAGGCCAGTACATCAGGAGACGTGGAGGAGGCCGTAGGAGGGAGACAACCCAGCAGCAGGAGCGCTACCTCCACCTTTGTGCAAGGAGGAACAGGAGGAGCACTGCCAGAGCCCTGCAGAATGACCTCCAGCAGGCCACCAATGTGTCTGCTCAGAAACAGACTCCATGAGCGTGGTGTGAGGGCCGACGTCCACAGGTGGAGGTTGTGCTCACAGCCCAACACCGTGCAGGACGTTTGACATTTGCCAGAGAACACCAAGATTGGCAGATTGGCCAGTGGCGCCCTGTGCTCTTCACAGATGAAAGCAGGTTCACACTGAGAACATGTGACAGACGTGACAGAGTCTGGAGACGCCGTGGAGAACGTTCTGCTGCCTGCAACATCCTCCAGCTGACCGGTTTGGCAGTGGGTCAGTAATGGTGTGTGGTGGCATTTCTTTGGGGGGCCGCACAGCCCTCCATGTGCTACCAGAGGTAGCCTGACTGCCATTAGGTACCCAGATGAGATCCTCAGAGCCATTGTGAGACCAGATGCTGGTGCGGTTGGCCCTGGGTTCCTAATGCCAGACAATGCCAGACCTCATGTAGCCGGAGTGTGTCAGCAGTTCCTGAAGACGAAGGCATTGATGCTATGGACCGGCCCGCCCGTTCCCCAGACCTGAATCCACCTGAGCACATCTGGGACATCATGTCTCATGTCACGTTGCACCGCACACTGTCCAGGCGGATGCTTTAGTCCAGGTCTGGGAGGAGATCCCTCAGGAGACCATCACCTCCTCATCAGGAGCAGCCAGGCGTTGTAGGGAGGCCACACACACTACTGGGCCTCATTTTGACTTGTTTTGAGGACATTACATCAAAGTTGGATCAGCCTGTAGTGTGTTTTTCCACTTTAATTTTGAGTGTGACTCCAAATCCAGACCTCCATGGGTTAATACATTTGATTTCCATTGATAATTTTTGTGTGGTTTTGTTGTCAGCACATTCAACTATGTAAAGAACAAAGTATTTAATAAGAATATTTCATTAATTCAGATCTAGGATGTGTTATTTTAAGTGTTCCCTTTATTTTTTTGAGCAGTGTATTTTGTTAATCAAACCTCAAATACTAATCATATGTTCTAAACCATTAGACCAGGCATGTCCAAACTATTAACATTAAGGGCCGTGTGGCTGCAGTTTTTTGTTCCAACCAATGAAGACCTGACACTTGACACACCTGATTCAACCAATAGCTGTTTGAACAATGAGATCAGTTGATTAAATGACTCGTGCCTGTTGTGCTTCTGCTTGGTTGGAAGGAAAACCAGCAGCCACATTGCCCTTGGTAATGGAATAGTTTGGACATGCCTGCATTAGACCCTTAAAAGGGATTAAGCATGAACAGAATATATTTGTATGAAGAGATTATTCCTGAACCTTTGTATTTGAGATGAGAGTGGGCCATTAATTTGTCCACCACCATGTGCATGTTCTTCAGGTTCCTCGGGCAGAAATCATCCCGTCTGGCCTTATTCTGGAGGAACACTGCCGGAAGGATGAAATTCAAATAAATTAATTTGCATATTAAAATACTGTCTGGTGTATGAGACTGTGTGTTTGTATTGCAAATCCACCTATATGAGGGTAATACTCCGCTCCATCGTCATTGCTTGAAGAGCCGGTGCTGTCGTGGCTCGCGGATGGAGTGGAAGGTTTCAGCATCTCAGCAGTCTGAAGAAACCTGTCCACAAACAAAACATTAAAAATGGTGTGCAATTGGGCATCTTTCACTATACATATGAGCATGTCAATATTGTTTTGAGACTAGAACTACTGCCTCAGGGTTGCATGTCTCTGTCAATCAGTCAAGTTGCAGTTTACATCCATGTGTTCAGAATCATTTATCAATATATGTAGTGAAGAGGAATTTAGTTACAGGAATTAAGTGTATTTTGGGGGAATATGAAAGTTATCCCTATTTTAACTAATGAATCCCCTGAAGCTTAATATCAGCAAAAACAATTGGGCCTGTGGTGGACTATAGGGGGGCAGGACAGGACACTTTGTTTGCAGACAGTAAAAAAAAGCTTAATGGCTAAGGCTCATATTGTTCATTATGGGTTGTTTGAGCAGGTGCAAGTGATGTCGACTGCAGTCAGAGGCGCAATGTCAAAGTGGGCACTCAGGATCAGTGTCACAAATTGTATAGCCCTTTAAGACAGCGTTAGCTGATACAAAGTGCTGTACATGGCAGGACAGACCAACAATAAAAACAATAAAAACAAAGAACAAGCAAAAACAACTAAAACAAAGCGAGTCTCATGCTGGGTAAAACAAAAAAAACAGTAAATAAAAGTGGGTTTTAAAATTAATCTCAATTTTAAAATTAATCTTAATTTTAAAAAAAACACAAAGGACAAATAAAAACAAAAAATAAAACAGAGCAAAGGCTCATGTTGAGTTAAAAGCCAGTGAATAAAAATGGGTTTTAAGATTTATTTTAAAAGCGGAGAGTGAGGAGGCCTGCCTGATGTGCAAAGGTAAAATGTTCCAAAGGCTGGGAGACGTGGATGGAGGACTGGCTAACTCCAAAATAAAGTGCATTGCAGTAATCCAGCCGAGAGGTAATAAAAGCATGGATCACTGTCTCAAAGTGCTTGTGTGCAAGAAAAGATGTCACTTTAGAAAGCTGCCTGAGGTGAAAGAAACAAGATTGCACTATTGCACTAATTTGGTGGTCCAGTTTAAAATCACTGTCCATTTTAAAACCCAGGTTTGTGACAGTCGACTTTGTATAAGCTGCCAAAGGACCCAAGTCGACAGGGCAAGATTCACAGGAGCCACTAGGGCCAAACACAATCACCTCTGTTTTTTCTGTGTTAAAATTGAGGAAGTTAAGGGCCATCCAGGCTTTTACATCATCAAGACAGGCCACCCTGTTGGCCTCTTTAATAGAAAATGTCTCACTTTTCCTCAGGGGGACATAAATCTGGCTGTCGTCAGCGTAGCAATGGAAAGAGACGCCATGTTTTCTAAGGATGGACCCTAGGGGCAGCAAGTAAAGGGAGAAAGCAAAGGTCCTAAAATTGAACCTTGTGGGACCCCATATAAGAGCGGAGCGGTGGAGGATTCACTAGCCCCAAGACCAACACACATAGTCCTGTCGAGCAGCACAAGAACAACATGGTTGCCACTATCATTTGCCATTCAAATATCATTAAAAACTTTTAAAAGAGCAGTCTCCGTGCTAAGCAATGTTTTAAAACCAGACTAAAAAACCTCCATGGTACTGTGTTCATCAAGGAAAGTTTTTAGTTGTGCATAAACTATTTTCTCCAGGATTTTGGAGACAAATGGCAACTTAGAAATGGGCCTGAAATTAGCTAAAACTGTGCTGTCAAGGCCAGGCTTCTTCAGCGAGGGTTGTACGACTGCATGTTTGAGGCTTATGGGGACAACACCAGAGGCTGTTATTATATGTTATTAAACAGCCTGTTATTATATAAATAACAGGCTGTTATTTACAATAGTCAGAACATTACATTTACATTACATTACATGTCATTTAGCAGACGCTTTTGTCCAAAGCGACTTACAATAAGTGCATTCAACCTGATGGTACTAGACATAGACCATAGGAATCGAGTAAGTACATAACTTTAAGAGCTAACTGTCAGTGCTAAGGAGTGCTATATGTTAAAGAAGAAAAGAAGAGAAAAGAAAAAGAGTTTTTTTTTTTTTTAACCGAGGTATTGTTGGAAGAGATAGGTCTTCAGCCTGCGGCGGAAGATGTACAGGCTGTCTGAGGTCCTGACCCAGAACCGAGGGCCCGTGGGAAGAGAAAACTTTTTTAAAGAAGTGGGGAGGGACCACATCAACCTGATGGTTTCATATGGGACACCACATCCTCTAACACTGACACTTGTTGACACTTGAGTCACTTGATCAAATGCTGGGCAAGGAACAGAGACAGAAGGGTCAAAGGTGGGTGGAGAGATGAGAGCTCTTGTGGAGGCAACTTTGTCAATGAAAAAGTGCAGAAAACTGTTACACACATTGATGGATGTTTCTAAACATACAGGCTGTGGGACATTCAGGACAGAGTCAATTGTTCTGAACAGTACGAGGGTTATTGTAGTTTTTTGTGGCAATGCTTGACAGATACTCTCTTTTGGATTCCTTTATAATATTTTGATAAGAGCACTAGCAGTCCTTTAAAATCTGAAATGAAATCTGCAGCTTGTCCTTTTCCCACTTGCATTCGGCTCTGCGACATTCCCGTCTGGCTGCACGAGTTCTGTCATTAAACCAGGGTTCAGCTCTAGCCTTAGACTGCCTGGGTTTTAGAGGAGCCACAGAGTCCATTATAAAAAGGCCGGAGGAGTTAAACCAGGAGCAGAACTCCTCTGTATCAGCAGTGGCTGAATCAGGGCGCACACAGACAGCAGAGAAGGCAGCAGAGAGGTTTCCAGCAGTGAGCGGGTTAATAGCACGACAGAGCCTGACAGGTGAACAATGTTTAGCCGGCACACAGAGGAGATCAACGCTAAATAAGACTGGTGCATGATCAGTCAGTTTGTAAGGTCACAGTGCCCTTTGTATTCCAACTGAATTTGCTGCTCATGAAGGTAAACGGGAAAAGATGTCAACGTGTCAACTAGGGCTGGGCAATATATAGATAGATAGATAGATAGATAGATAGCTAGATAGCTAGATAGATAGATAGATAGATAGATAGATAGATAGATAGATAGATAGCTAGATAGCTAGATAGATAGCTAGATAGATAGATAGATATATATCTATAGATATTTTTAAATGTGATATGGAATTAGACCATATCTCATATATCGATATAGTTAGTCAATTTTTTTCTTTCTTTCTTTCTTGCTATATAAATGCTTAGTCATATTTAGTTCTTTTGTAATGTTCATTATTCTCTTCTCATATAAATATATTTATTTCAGAAAAAGATTGGTCTATTTTATTTCATAGGCTATTTTTATTTAATATATTTTTTTTTATTTAAATGTGCACTTTATGGAGCTTTTATTTTTTTTTCAAAAGGTACTCTGTTATACAGTATTTATGTTCACTTAAATAAACGGTTTTAATAAAATTACTTGTGACATGTCATATTTGGCTTTGACTTTGACTGAACATTTGCTCTCACTTTGTAATAAAAATTTCGGGATATATATCGTATATCGATATTCAGCCTAAATATATTGGGATATGGCTTTTGGTCCATTTCGCCCATTACTGTCAGCACATGTTAGACAGAATCATAGCAATTCATTTTCAACAGGTCTGGCTTTGCCTCCATTTGTTGTCTTCAGGACCAACTGAAAGATAAACATTATTGAGCTTATGAAAAAGCAGAAGACAAATATCCTCTCAAGATACAAGATGAAATGCTCAACATTCCTTTGGGAGGTGGGAGAGACTCTTTGAGAGCTCCCCTCTTCTTTTGTCCTGTGAACCTGAGCAGCAACTACCACACAGATTGACCAGAAACAAGCAAGAACCTACCTGTAGAGGTTTAGGTCAGTGAACCAGTCTTGAACGACAATGACCACATGGCACACTGTAAACAGGAAGGCGGCGATCTGAAGAGACTGTCGACAGATTATACAGAGTAATATTAGTAATAGTAATTACATGCCACAAACATCAGCAGACAAGCTGAAATTAAACCCACAAGGAATAAGGAAAAGAGAACAACTGGAGGAGAGTCCAGGTAGAAATGGAGGATATCTGTCAATGGCCTGTACTTCATAGATGAGAGAAGGGCTTCAATAGTCAGTAATGTGGTTTAATGTGTGTACAGAAGAATTAAAAAGACAACTGAACTGTCATGAAACAATGAATCAGACGACTTCAGACATGTTAGTGTTTTCACCAACTGCCATCTGCAGGCCAGCCACTGACCTGCATCTCAACATATGTGTGAGGGAGGTTGTACTCTGGAGGCAACTTCCGGTCGTTGTTGATGAGGTGGTCCAGGATAGACGGGCTGAGCATTGGCTAAAGAAACAAAAGTGGGAAAAAAAGGCATTTAAACACAGCTCATGAATCCTACAACTAAATACAATGTTTTATTGTCTAATTGTAACTTCTTTAGGTGACTTTTCAATTTACACAGCTCTTGACTTGCCTACACTCTGACATCAAACTTGAAGAAACAACAGGAAAAAAACTGTCACTGTATTCACAACACTTCATACCTGTGTATCCAAGAAGATGACTCTTTCCTGTGTGATGAAGAAATCAATGCCTGTGCTCTGGTTTCCTCCTCGTTCCTTAATTTCCTGAGTCTGGGCTCTGAATACATAACCCCTGTGCAAACAAACATGCACTGCATCAAGTGAAGCACTGGTTAAGCCATTTTAAATTAATAAATGCATAGATAGATTTCTCTAGACCAGCTATTCTCAACCTTGGGGTCGGGACCCCAATTGTGGTCGCAAGATGATTTCTGGGGGTCTCCAAATCATTTCGGAAGTCAGCTCTGTCTCCACTGTGTTAAAGTGTTCATGTGTTAATGTGTTTTAGTGTCTTTTTTGGTAATTTTGTGTCTTTTTTTTTGGTAATTTTGTGTCTTTTTTTGGTAATTTTGTGTCTTTTTGGTCATTTTTTTTTTTTTAATATAATTTTGTGGTCAATTTGTGTCTTTTTTGGTCATTTTGTTTCCTTTTTTGGTTATTTTATTTCTTTTTTAAGTCATTTTGTGTCTTTTTTTGGTCATTTTGTTTCCTTTTAGAGCCATGTTGTGTCTTTTTTTCGGTCATATTGTGTCTTTTTTGGTCAATTTCTGTCTTTTTGTGGTCATTTGTTGTCATTTTGTGGTCAATTTGGTCAGAGAGATGTTTTAGTTGTTGTCTGCTTCATTATTTGTCCAAAATTCATTGTATCAACTGAGTTTGTATGATCTGTGCATGTGAGATTGTGTTCAGTGAGCGGGGGTCGCGGACAACATGCATGTTTAAATTGGGGGTCGTGACTCAAAAAGGTTGAGAACTACTGCTCTAGACAACTAGTATTTAATTATACAGTTGTCTGATATGGGAACATTGTATAGTTGTGTTTACTACACAGCATCGTCCCTGTGTGTTCAGAAAGAGGACAATCACTTTTTAAGTTAGCTCTAAAATACAACATTTTGTATAAATAAGCATAAATAGAAAAGTACTACTGAGTTATGATATGAGCTGCTTTTGCATCACTGATTCTATTCCAACTAGGGCTGGGTGAAAATATGGGTAAAATATCAACATTATTTTACCACATACCACAATATTGATATTGTGAAATCATATGGTTTCTATTTTTTATCTTTTCATATATTATCTCTGTATCTTATCATGATGTTGCTGAAAATAAGAACAACCTCAAAAAACCTTTGGAGTTTAAATAAAAGTAAGAGTAATTGATTTGTATAAAAAAAAACAACACATTTTCTTCTCTGTGGTAGCCTATAACAACAGGTAAGGTGTTGGTTTACCACATGAAACTTTTAGTAGACTAATACAGAAAAAAAAAACTTTAAGATGACACCTTTTATCGTTTCAAATTCTTCTTACAAAGAAATTTTTTCTTTCATTGAGGGAAACCTCATTCTCGTCAGTATCTTTTAAGTGCTGACTTCATTGACAAATAATACCTTTGATCTTCTTCAGGGGTGTTGGCAGACAGCAGTGACATTATCGTAGATTTCCCACTTCCCTGCAGACCAATGACTCCCACCACCAACATATCCGTTTGGTCCCTCAGATACTGCAACACATGACGGGATAAAACAGCTTTCTTTGAGTATAAACAGCACAGTATATTGAAAACTCGAAATCAATAAATCTCTCCACAATCAGCCAAATACATTAAACATGAACTCACCTCCATGGCACTGTCACACCAATTCATCTGATCATCTACAAGCTTAATGCTGTGCTTCATCTTCTCTGGCGGGAGGAGTTTAGACTGGCCAACCATTGCTGCAAGTCATATGAAAAGATTAAAGATGATTTCATACAAGTAGGGGAAACATGTGTAGAACATAAAGTTAGTTTTGTGAGATCTGCAAGAACTCACGGTCCACAGCGCTGCTGGAAGCAGAAGCACCCATTCCTCTATTCTGGATCTGGTATACTGGCTGGGTGGGTCGCTGGCCTTCCCTCTCTATCTTGGAGGGCCCAGGACCAGACGGCTGAGCTGTTGCTTCTGGAGGGGCCCCTGGCTTCCCTCCGTCGTCCCTGGCTTTCATTAGCATGATGGGCTTCTCCAGGACTGGAGCTCCACTGACAGGTGCATTTTGTGACGGCTTGGCCTTAAAAAGGATGCAAAGTTAATAAACTACATGACCTGAGAAATGTATACATATGAAATGTACTTTCTGGAATTATCACTTATCAGTTCAGTTCAGTTCAGTTCAGTCAACTTTATTGTCAAGTATGCCACATAAAAAAACATGACACAGATGAAATTGCTGTCCTCTCGGACCCACGGTGCAAACAAGCAAAACAACATATAGACATTCAAATAGTGCAAACAAAGAGGTAGATAGTGCAAAAGTATATATAAATAATAAAGTGAAATGTGCAGTCCCTGAATCAGTGATGTTAGTAGTGGTGGGAGGGAGATGTGGCATTGTATTAACTGTGACTCGTGTTTTGGCATTGTTAATGTAGTTCTATATTCTGAAAAGATTTAAGTACCATACATTCCCATGCATCTGGCAAATTAATTAATGTTAAAGTATAAATTGCCAAACTTCCCTCTCAAATATGAAGTTTGATTTCACATATTGTACTCACACAAATGCATAGTTTAATTTGATGGTCAATCTCACAATCATACATTATTACTGTTTGCATTATTTTTGTTGATATTGTTGTTTTTCAATAAGGAGAATCACAAGAAGAGCTTATTATCTGAGACAAGCTTACATACCCTTTCCCCTGGGGGCTTTGCAAGAATGATGGGGGTCTTCTGAATGAGTGGACCTGGTGGATCCTCGCTTCCATCCTGAACAGACAAATTAAACTGAGTCACTATTCTGAGGTTAAATCACCAGCCACAACAACAACAAAGACTGCGTTAAAGCCAGTATGTGTTTGCGTTATATCTACCCTCCGTTCCCTCGGTTGATATTCTCGATCCCGACTTGGTCCGGAGAGGTTTTGCCCTGGAGGTCCAGTGTCCCGGTCTCCCCGGCGCCGCCTCCTCCTGCGCCCCTGCCCGTACATGCCGGGCTGGCTGTGTCCGGACTCCGACATGTCGCTTCACTACAACAACACTAACGATGTCAACGGTAAGCTAGCTAACGATGAGAACCCAGCCAAAGCAGAGGTAAATATAAATATAGCTACAGCTATAGCTAGCTAAATATAATGCTACTGACACTAAAATATCTTAGAAACTAGAACTTAGAAATCTGCTCTCCGATAACAACTCTGTAATCACTACAGTCGTTGTAATAAAAAGTCATTTAGCGCTAGCGTTGACATGTTAAAAGTTAAATCCATGCTTCTTCTTCTTCTTCTTCTTCTTCTTCTACTGCTTCTTCTTCTTCTTCTTTGTGTTGTTTTATGGCGGTTGACAAACAACTTTTTGGTGTATTACCGCCACCTACTGATATGGAGTGTGGACCGGGACTTTACACATTCCTGAGTTTAACTAAATAATAATTAAATAATAATAATAAAAATTAATTAATTAATTAATTAAAAAAAAAAAAAAGAGAAAGTACATAAATTATATTAAAGTTAAATCCAAAACACGCCTATGGTCTAAAAAACGTTTTCTTACGCTTTCAGTTGGTGCGTTTGATTCGTAACACGGCGTCAACCGTTGCGGTACGTTGGATGTTGGCTGTCGAATATCAACGCGCTAAAAGACACCCCGCCCGCCTGAAATTCATTCTGTTGACAATCAAACGAACCTCGTCCGTCTGGTAAACGAAGTCGTCATGAAACAAGCATCATGTTTGTAGTTCCGCCACTTGAAGAAACAATCTCAACGTTAACTTAAATTGTTGGGTTTTACGATAAAATATAACGATAAGTGACGTCATATTCTTCTTGTTTAACATTGATCAGCTAGTTTTTGTTTACCTTCTTTACAAAGTACGTTAATAATATTCACATCCTGAGACGTTAGGTTTCTTAAATGTATATTTAAAATAGATCCCACCGAATTAAAATAAAATAAGCATATTTCAATCAAATAAAACATTTTTTTAGTACAATCTCATTTTAAATTTATGCTCGTCATAATTTTTAAGGTTAATGTAACACGAGTATCAATATAACAGAATATCAAAAAAGAAGTTTCTACCGAAGTTTGGAGAAATATTAAATCTGCTGTTGCATGCTGGGAGGTGTAGGCGCCCTTTTCCGGTTTAACCGGATATGGAGGAGTTCGGCGAGTGGACGCCATCCACAATATGGTGTCTTCAAATGTGAAATGTGAAGGTTTTTTGTTTTTATGATGTAGTGGATCGTTTCTGGTGCAGCGCCACATGTTCAGATGGATGCGCTTCAGAAACCAACCTTGAATGGAGGCTACGGGACACGTGTTTCTCCGAAAACCCGAATTACTGCACCCAAGTTGACGTTAACGCTAGCTGTTTTTATTTTTAAGTATCGCTAAACGCACTAAATCTAGCCTTGACTGACTTGCACGAACTATCACCTTTTTGCTTGGGGGCATCACATTATTCCACCGGCAGTTTCTGGTCCAGTACTTGAGGACAGAGGTGAGTACAGTTTCTATGTGTAAGTGTAACATATCGTCACATTTTTTGTCAAAATGTTTTTTTTGTTGCCTAAATCATCTCCTCATTGCCACCTATGGTAAAATCACCTCCATCCCCAGCTGATCAGATCATATGATTTTACCCCTTTAACCCTATAAAGCCTGAACCATTAAATAATTGCCAGAATTATTTTTTTTTAAAACTTGAGTGTTTATTGAACCTGCTGACAGACATATTTTTAAAAAAATCCAAAAACAATAGGGATATATGATTCTAATTTGTATCATATTTGATACATCAGTTCTTTTTGTGCAATTTGTTGCTCACAGTTTGTTTTTCTTGAACTAACAAAAACATATAAAACCCAACATTTTTAACCTTTTAAGGCTTTACTTTCTTTTAACATTTTCCTCAAACATGCAAAATATTTTTTTCTATATAACACAACATCATACATCTGCTGATATGAAGTTTTCACGCAGCAATGACTGATCCACCAGTGGAACCTGCATATAATTTTTGCTATATCTTGTATTTTTGTGCAATTTGTTGCTCAGTTGTTGTTCTTTTCAACACATGTCAGGTTTTTCAGGAAAGAAATATCACACTGATGATGTATAGGTCTCAAAAACTTGTGTATCAAATATGATACACTTGGCTTTATAGGGTTAAGATCATCACTTCTTTGACAATTTGCCACATTCATAGGCATCAGATAAGAACCCAGCAAAGAAGAGCTAGAGGGAGATTGTTTAGTTATCAGTTTAGTTTATCAGTGTTTTATTGTTGACACTAATATTGGTAACACTTTACTCTAAGGTGTCTTTGAAGTGACATTAATGCTCATGATACTTGTCATGTCATGTTTCTGACAGGCTTGTGTGGCTCTTATGTAGACACCTTCAAAATAAAGTGTTACCATATCTTGCTTAAGTCACAAAGGCATGTTCAAAAAAATTGCCTAAGTCATTTATTTCTCTTAAGTTAGATAATTTACACACAGTGTTATTACTATACCAATAGCCATCCTTTGTTACATCCTTTTTGAGTGAAATGATCAACCAATGTCACATGTTACACAAGTTTTTTGTATTTCCTGCAAAACTTGTTGATTTGAATGAGTTAGGCGATTATTTTAACAGGGTGACGATATACCGGTTTCCTGTTAAGATGCTGGTTTAAATACAGCAGGTCTTTGTGTGGTAAACTAAGCTGCATTTACACTGAAGTCATGTGAAGGCTTAAAAAGTTAACCACACTAGATCTGCAGCAAAAAAAGTATTTTTATACTATAGATATATATAAAATGATATTATAGTGGTATAAGACTAAAATACCAACACAAGAGGACAAGACTAAGAGTCTACAACCATGCTAGCATCTCTGTAAGGCTGTGAATGCTAACATACTCACATTTCAGTGCTAAAATGCTACTGTTAAGTAGCTATAGAGTGTTCACCATCCTAGTGTGTTAGCATGCCAACATTTGCTAATTAGCATTTAACAACAAGGTATTTATGCATAAACTAATGTGTTATATTATGTGATATTATGTTATATTATAATGTGTTTGAATATTTGACCTGGTGATGGTGCTAGATCAGAATCAGAGGATAACAAAGTTGGCAGGCTTCATCCCCTGGGAACATTGCAGTTAGCAAGTTAGATAGAATATTATCAGTTTATTATATAATGTTTACAGTTCTGGCTAAATCTTATTCTAAAAAGGGGCATATTATTAAGTATTATAAAACTCACCTTTTCAGTGCTTGTGCACTTACATTTCAGGGTATCTGCTTACAAACCAACAAACTATAATATGAGACAATCAACCAGTATTTTACCTACCTCGAATGCAGGCTCATTAGAATATTCTGCTCCCTACAACTACCTTCACAAGTTTGTGTTGCAAGTCAGTCAGAACACACTGGACTTTATTCAGTATGGGGCCTTTAAGAGACTTTAAAACTGAGCGATGAGGAAAAAAGGTGAATACAGATATATTTAAAGATAGAAGGAAAAAAATATGTTTTCTGAATATTGAAGCATGTACTAGCAGCAACCCAAAATATTAGCATAATATGTCCAGTTTAAGACTAAAAAGCTGTCTGTTGTGGGGGTTTTGCGGTGATGCTTGTATGAAACCTGTAATTTTAATTTATTATCAAACAATTTGTTCATTCTGCTTTAAATTGCAGACATCCCAGAAGTTTGCCTTGCCCCCTCCTCATGTCCGAGGACTCAAGCAGTGATGAAGACTGGCGTACACCCACAAAAAGGCATGTGGATGATGCAGCACACCGAGCAGCAAAATGTTGGGAATGTGGCAAAAAATTCTACAAAATAACAAACCTGATGTCGCACTATAAAAGCCACGATATTGAGGCTACCTGCCACATCTGTGAGGTTACATTCCGACGCCTGACGTCACTCTCCACGCACCTGGATAATGCACACTCGCCACCTTTCTGTAAAAAATGCCATCAGTATTTCAGTAACGGCTGGGACTTGAACAAGCACGCAGAGGCACATTGCATTGGCGCCGTGCCTTTTCAAGAAGCTCCCTCTCCCGTTCCTGTGGCCATATATCAGACTCAGAATAATGACAACTTTCCTGATGATGTCACTGCACAGGGACTGATGTGTGATCCAGTGTCAGATATGAGGCCTCAACAGAGAAGTGCGATGATGCCTGACACAACTGAGACACCTGAAAACAGTGTTGAGTATATTATTGGTGAAGATGATAGAGATATGGATATGGACACGGACAGTAATTGTGAGAAATCCGATGATTCAACGAGCAGTGAGTCTGATGATGAAGTTAAGACGCGCTCTAAACCTGCAGACTTGTGTGCAAATGATCCAGAATCAGATGACGGCTCAAGTTCCACTGATTGTTCCAGTGACTCTTCTAATAGTCCACACTCTAAAAACTCCCCTGCAGCCCTGCCTGCTGTTATTAGTACAATGTGTGATGCGTGTGGTAGAGGGCCATTTAGGTCAATGAAGCTCCATTTGCTGCACTGTAGTGGTGTGAGGGTAAAATATCAGTGTACAGTGTGCAAGGGCGTCTTTGTAACTGAATCGTCCCTTAAAGAACACTACATGCCTTTGTTTTCCTGTGAAGTCTGCGGCCAAGTTTTCCCTCGTGAGAACTCGTACCGTCAACACCAGTGTCCAAAGGGGAAAAAATCGCCTCTGGCTCTCTTTTGTACTGAGTCAATGCCGCATGCATGCAACATATGCAAATCCTTTTTCACTACGGACAAAACTTTGTTTAACCATGTCGCCAGAGTTCACACGTCAGTGGTCAGCACCAAGGTGTGCATTATCACCAACCCATCAGCGCTGACTGATAAAAAGGTTTCAGCAGGTGTTCCTGGCTCAGCAGCCCAGTCAGCCATCAGCAGTCCAAGTACAGTCAACCAGGCCATGAATGGAAAGCTGTGTGTGAGACCCCCTTCCACTATGTGCATGGCGCCCTCTGCTGGTAGAGGCGGCACCAACCAGCCTGTAACCCGTCTGTCTGCGTCCTTATTAGGCCCTCCTGGTGCCACGGACACAGCTCCAAGCCCTGCAGCCTCTGACCTCATCACCCCACCAACGCCAACGATCATGGCCATGTTTGAGAACGACAGCAAGGACGCGGCGTTGGTGAAACGTATGAAGACAGGCTGGCGCTCTAAAGCCCCTTACCCCTGCAGGCATTGTGGGGCCATTTTGCGGCAGCCGTCCCTCATCATCATCCACCGCTACCTCCACCGAGGACGCCGCTCGCACCAGTGCCAGTGCGGCAGAACTTTTAAGCACCGGCTGCACCTGCTGCGACACTGCGTCCAGCACGCGGAGACTGTTAGTTACATCTGTGTGAGCTGCGGGGAAACTTTCACCGGAGCGAAACTCTTAGCTGAACACATGAAGGGCAAGTCACGAATTAAATCGCGTTCTGGACGAACGTGGAAACATAAAGTGAAGAAAAAGTGCAGAATGCGCTTCACATGCGACTGTGGACAGCTCTTTGTGAGGCCTTCGGCTTACATTTGGCACCAACTTAAAAACTGGACAAAAACTAAACGATTGAAGAAGCCCTTGGAATGACGAAGCACATCTGTAATCCATGCTGGCTTCTAGCTATTCTTTGTTTTACTTTATGTTCCACGCTTTAAAACAAGGTTTAAGGAGCAGTGTGTAGGCTTCAGGGGGGATCTATTGGCTGAAATGGAATATAATATTCATAGCTATGTTTTTATTTGTGTAAAATCACGTGAAACAAAGAATAATATTCTTGTTAGCTTGCCCTTTATATCTTGTGGAGTATGTCTTCTTCCCATCTTATTGCACCACGTGTTTCTACAGCCTGACGTTACCTAAAGGCCACTGTGGATTCTCTGACATGCTTGGAAAGGGAGGGGTGAGCTCAGGAGGGTTTAGTTGGGTGTAACTCCCTGCTAGATGCCACTAAATCCTGCACACTGCTCCTTTAAATCAAAAGGGATCTTTTCTTCCTGACCTGAGCTACTTTGTTTCATTTCTTTAGGACAAAGTCGAAGCAAAATCACGTACACGTTCATTCTAAATGGCTTTTAATCATAAGCATGTCCTGGATGGTTGTTAACATGTTTTTTTTACCACCGTGCAAATGATACATAGTAAACAATGTTGGAACAAGTTCCTCAAAAGTTCTTTTGACAACACATTGGATTACAAATTAACCCACAAGGAACTTTTTTTTAAAAACACATCAAAACTCCAGTTTATTCTCCAGAGAGAGTTAATCCAGTTTGCTATATATTTTATTCTCACAAAGTGCATTCTTAACAGCGAGGTTTGTGTTGAGTCCTTGTTTTTCAGATTTGTTTTCGCTACAGCTGATTCAAATGTTTTGCTCCTGTGAGACATTGTAGAGGTCTTGGTATTCAGGTTAAAAATAGCATATGACGATTTTATAGTTGTTATATAATCTTAATGATTTTAATGTTCACGTCCTCAATATGATCATGTTTGCTTTGTTCAAGTCCACTAGATGGAGCTGTCGGGTTGCTAAAAGACAACTTGCCCTGTTCCATTGTTTCAGAGCAGGTGTAAACTGATGATTACAACCTTAAAGCTGCACATGAATCTATGAGTTTCATCCTATAAACTTCCAATTTTTTTCCTTTTCAGTTCAAAATAAAGGTTTCTTCTAAAGAGTCTTGAATTGACATTCAGTTTCTTCTTGTTTGACCATCAAAACACATCATGTCATTTACAAATCCCTTGGTGGATTAGAGGAAAGCAGATGAGAAATAAGATATTATATTATATTATATTCAATGACCCTGTTTGTGAACAATAATCAACCATTTAACTATTAAACTGTCTGTTTAAAAAAAGGAGGGTTTTTACAAAACTGATTAGGCTAACACTGTAAAATATTGCAAGAAATTTCAAATAAAATTAACATGTAAAAATATGCATCTTATTCCACAGGAATAATGGAGTCTATCAGTGAAACTTTACAAATCGCAGTCGAGAGAGAAAGCTCTGGTACATTACAAGGCTCCGAACAGTCTTTGTTTGAGATTATTTCTGTTCTTTGTGCACCGTCACAAATGTATAACTGTCGAGAACACAACAGATTTCTCAAAATGCGCTGTTATTTTTCTCCCACAGTGGATGGAAATCTTATTTTATCTGTATAATTTTACAGCTATGAGTCATTGTGCAGTGCACTCAGCACAGGGCCAGAAGATGAGATCTTTAGTAGGTATGCCAGTCCTCCAAGTGGTTCAGCATGTTTAGAGTCTGGAGCAGCTCCGGGTGGAGAGGATTTACCGTCTCACTTTCATGGATACTGTAGATGAAAACACTGACAAACACTATCTGTCTCCGTAACGAGCATATGTGGCCATGTCACCTGCAAAAGAAACAGAAAGTTAATTTCCTTAACAAGCACATTTCAGTTCAGATACCACATCCTGCGCTGCTTTGACAGCAGGTCTGTGCAGCGTCGCTGGCAGCCGGCGGAGCTGCGTACCTGATCTCGGGGTTGCGGTGACGCAGGACCTGAGACAGCATCTCCGAGGTTTGTTGGAAGCAGCGACTCAGCTCGTCCAGCTTCTGCTCCATGGAGAGGATCCGCTGCTCCAGCTCCCGATAGGAGTTGTTCCAATTGGCACTGAGGTCGCACATGATCATCTGCATCTGTTGGAACCAGCCACACAATCCAAATGTTCATATTTTCTATTAACAAGGGGAAAACAATGGGAGCAAACTAGAGCCACGAGTCTAATATTACTAAATTATCTGCAGACACATTTTAAATATACAGTACAGGCCAAAAGTTTGGACACACCTTCTCATTCAATGCGTTTCCTTTATTTTCATGACTATTGACATTGTAGATTCATCAAAACTATTAATGAACACATGTGGAATTATGTACTTAACAAAAACGTGTGAAATAACTGAAAACATGTCTTATATTCTAGTAAGCAAAGGGTGTTTACTTTGAGGAATCTAAAATACAAGACATGTTTTCAGTTATTTCACACTTTTTTTGTTAAGTACATAATTCCACATGTGTTCATTCATAGTTTTGATGCCTTCAGTGAGAATCTACAATGTAAATAGTCATGAAAATAAAGAAAAACGCATTGAATGAGAAGGTGTGTCCAAACTTTTGGCCTGTACTGTATGTTGCAGATTTAAAGTAATATTTCACCCAAAAAACGATCATTTGTATAGCAATTACTCACCCTTTCTTTCCTTAAATTCTTAAAGAAGATGTTTGTCTTGCCTGCCTCTATTGTGAACAGTTAATTCTCGAAGAATTGAAGTAAATGTGAGCTGCTAAAATTGTACTATTTAAAACCCTCCTGCATAAACCGCCCACTTCTCCTCGGGGTGAGACAGTTTTCGGATTCTTCGCTCACCTTGGAGGCGTGTATAAACAACATTTTCTCCGAAAATTCCTGGTAAATTGGGGTGAGTAAATGATATGTAGTAGCAGTCAAAAGTTTGGACACGCCTCCTTCAATGGCTTTTCTTTATTTTTATTAAATTTTCTACATTGCATCAAAACTATGATGGAACACATTTATGTAGTAAACAAAAAAAAGTGTTGAACAGTTTTATATTTTAGATTCTTCAAAGTATCCACCTTTTGCTTTGATGGTCTCAAACAAATTATGAAAGCAAGAAATTCCACAAATGAACTGTTGATAAGGCCTACCTGTTAATTAAAAAACCCATAGTGACCACCACAAGGATGTGAACTGAGTGAATAACAGAAGTGTGCAAAGTTGTCATCAATGTAAAAGGTGGCTACTTCAAAGAATCTAAAATATAAAACATACTCTGCTTTATTTAACACTTTTTTGTTTACTACATAATTCCAGGTGTGTTCTTTCATAGTTTTGATGTATTCAGTATTAATCTACAATGTTAAAAATAAAGAAAAAACATTGAATGAGTGGCTGTGTCCAAACTTTTGACTGGTATTGTACAGTGGTGGAAAGTAACTAAGTACATTTACTCAAGTACTGTACTTAAGTACAATTTTGAGGTACTTGTACTTTACTTGAGTATTTCCATTTTATGTCACTTTATACTTCTACTTCATTACATTTTGAGGCAAATATTGTACTTTTTACTCCACTACATATAGCTGACAGCTTTAGTTACTTTTCAGGTCAAGATTTAACATGAAAAACACAATAAATTTAGGAGATTAGACACTTTTTAAAATAAACCTCATAACAGAATATTAAGTAGTCAATATGAGCCCTACCTTGAGAAAATTAAAACGCTGTATACATAAATGCATCAATAATAATAATCTAATATAATATTTGGAATATATAAAAAAAACTAACTGGCTCCATGCTGCAAAACGAGTACTTTTACTTTTGATACTTTAAGTACATTTTGATGCTGATACTTTTGTACTTTCACTTAAGTACATTTTGAATGCAGGACTTTTACTTGTAGTGGAGTAATTTCACATTGTGGTATTAGTACTTTTACTTAAGTAAGGGATCTGAATACTTTTTCCACCACTGGTATTGTACAAATGTGATTCTGCGGTGAAGTTTTCCTTTAAGAGCCGATGTCTGACTGACTGAATGACTCACTGGGCAGACTCCATGCCATCCCTGTGTTGCCAACCTTAAAAACCGTGTCACTACATTTGGCAGCCCCTTTAGCAAGTTGGTTTCAAAAAAGAAGCCAACAGCAACAAATCTGGTTACTTTTTGAGTCCTCAATGCTGGCTGAGAGCAGCATGTTAGCTTTCCTGCCCAGCAGTTGGACTGACACTAACTGTTGCATAGTGGCATGAAGTAGCATGGTCTACCTTTGACTTTTTACCAAGGGGCTACACTTGCAGTCTGGAAAAACTACTTTTTTTATATGAATTAATCAAGAAAAAGCATTTTAAAGTGCACAAATTACACATGAGTGCCTTTCACTGGGTAACGTCTTTGTGGAAAACTTTTCTGGGCCTGTGAATTCCTGACACAAATGACTCCCGAGACATTTTATAGAGATTTTTTAACAAGCATTTAATGTGTCTGAACACCTAGCAATAAACAGCAGATTGTAAAATTCTGGGTAATCGTCTAGTGAGTGTTTTTAAGGTGATCTTTGTCATGTTATTTGGCATTAGCTTTTCCAGTGACAGCTGTCGTTTACCTTCGGGAGGTCCACCATCTCACTGACGTAATCTCTCAGTTTCTTTTGTTTGAGGCGTAAATGCCGAAATCTGTGCAGGAAAAAAAAAGATTTGATAGATCTCAGTCATGTGGAAGTATTTTACACACAATTGCATTTTAATCACACTATTCCAATGAGACACAGAAACAGCTCAACAGGGTTTAAATAAGAGAAGCTCTGATGATTTCTGATGGGCACATCTACAGATGGAGTCTCCTATTTTTGGACAAACAGAAGAATCCTGGCACAAATACCCAAACCCTGATTTGTAGAGGAATATGCTGAGTATTCCACTACTCAACCTGCAGGAGTCATGCTGCGTTTGTTAAATAGCTATAAAACACTGCTCCGAGGTTTCTGACATTCAAAGGTGGAAAAGGGCTAAATTTAGTACCTGAGATGGATGAAACCACCTAGAAAGAAATAAGAAAACCAATATTGCAATCCACTTTTTAAAGCCATTAGAGTGATGGTCACATACACTACTGGTCAAAAGTTTTAGAACACCCCAACTTTTCCAGAATTTTATTGAAAATGATGCAGTTTAATGTCTCAGTGTATTCTGAAATTAATGCATATAACAAATAAACAATTGAAGTTAAAAAAGAAATCAGAGAATCAATTTAGAAAGGAAAATGTATTCTAAACTTTTGACTCATTGAAGTAGCACCTTAACAGATAGAACAGCTGAACACACTCAATGGAAATCAAATATTCTTCAGAAAGTTCTTCCCAACTCTGTTGCAGAAGTTCCCTTAAATGTGGAGCAACTTGTAGGTTGTAAGTGATCAAGAAAAGTTGGGACACCTGTAGGAATTGGTAGCAACTTAGCAACTTTCAAGGCTTGATCAACCTCCGTTGCTGCAGAACTGCTTTAAGTTTTTAACCCATTTCTTGTTCCCTGAAAAAGGCCTACTTGTATAATTCTGAAATGTACATTATTTTCCAGTTTTGGTTAAGCTTACCTTTTTTTATTTACCTCTGGCAGTTCACCACTTACCTTTGTACCCTTTCAAGCTGTTCATTTGACTTGAACTGCTTGAATTTCAATAAAAAACTGGAGAAATTGGGCTGTTCTAAAACTTTTGACTGGTAGTGTATATAATGTTCTTAACCCCAAAGTGTGGAGGTGCCCCCCGCTCCGACTTTCCACAGTGTATTTATTTAAAGTGGCTCTGCCTGGTGTAAAGCAGGAAGTAAAACCCCTACACACAGGCTAACACACACACACACACACACACACACACACACACACAATCCTGTTGCAGGATAATGAAGCACACACTCACACTTCTGGACTTCCTGTCTTGTGCAATACACTTGTTCTTAGAAGCTTGGGCTTAATAACAAGCAGACAACTCAAATGGAATAATATGTGCAAAAAGAATAAAAATGGCTTCTCATTGTAATGGTTCCCATATTCATTTTCTTGATAAATGTCTCAAAAGATAAGATAGAGAGATAAGATAAGATATGACTTTATTCATCCCGTAGTGGGGAAATTTAGTTGTCACAGCAGCTCAAGATTACTGTCGTATTATTCTGTTAAAAAAAAAAAAAAAGGCCATTAAAAGTAAAACTTGACCCTTAACCCTTTATCAGGCAAAGAACTATATTTGGTAACTTCAGGTAATATTTTGAGAAAAAAGTTGCAAATTTACTAGATTAAAGTGGCAAATCTACAAAAAAAAGTTGCAGATTTAAGAGATTTAAAGTGGGAAAAAAGCAACTTTTTTCTCCCAGATTCACCACTTTAAATCTCATAAATCTATGAGTTTTTTTCTCGTAGATTTGCCACTTTAACTCATAAACTTTTTTCTCAAAATATTATTTTTAAAAAATTTTTTTTTTTACACATTCTGGCAGTATATAATATCCTCCAATATTCTCTAGGGTTGAAATTTGGAATTTGCAAGTATTTCAATGAGTGCCCTATTCAGGGTTAAAATCACTATTTATATATCAATTACTCCCATCATGTTAACTTTAATACTTGAAGAAAATCCTGAAAACTTGGATTATATTGCACGAGTTGTAAACAGATATTTTGATACAGTTTTGCTGTTGTTAAATGTGCCATCCATTTACTTTGCTTACCGTTTTTGGATTCCCCAGTTGCCCGTTTTGATATATTATCAGTCAATTAAATGGCCGTTATTAGTTGTTAAAACATGCTGCTGATCTACCATATATCAATGATATATGCTTTCTTGTTCATTTAACTCCTGGTACAACTAAAGGTACATTTGTTTGGACAAATAGAATGATAACAACAAAAACGGCTCATAAGAGTTTAATTTAAGAGCTGATATCTAGCCATTTTCCATGGTTTTCTTGATATTGATTTTGGTTATTATCAAGGAAATTATTAGAAAAAAATGAGCTATTGTTGTTGTTATCATTATATTTGTCCAACTAAATATACCTTTAGTTGTACCAGGCATTAAAATGAAAAAGAAATTCATATTTTTTTCTATGACTGTATGTGCAGAAGGTTGTTTTCACACCATTAAATGTCTGTTTGCAGTTTTGTTAGGTTAAGGCAACAAAATAACATGGTTAAGTTTAGGACAAAGACATGCATGATTAGGTTTTCTAAGAACAACAGTTGGGATTAAATACCTTATGTTGTTAAACGTAAGCATATCCGGACACTAACATTATATTCACTTTAAAAATTGTGATAAAAAAGTGATTTTTTTACTAACACTAACCACAATAACACCATTTCAAGCTTGTGCTAACATTGGAGCTGGGTTTTTCCATCAAGGTTTTCCTCAAGAACTCAAGACACATGAGGTGAATAATTGATTCTAAAAAAAGTATTTTTAAGGTGAAGTGTTCCTGTATTTATTAATTATTTGCCAGCATGTCTAAGAACTTGGCCTTGATCTCGGTGTGATAAAAGGGTGGGCCCTTGTTCACACATGCCCTGCCCACATAAAGGAGTCCAGCACATTTAATTAGTGATCTAAATTAGCCATTAAAACCTGTGACTCTGTGGTTAAGCATGTTGACACTAAGTTAATGACCTGTAAAATACACATGTTAGGCATATAATGCACCACCCACGTATATCCCTCGCCCAGACACACACACACACACACACACACATTCTTGTACTTCTATCTTTGTGAGGACCCTCATTGTAATAGTGAATTCCCTAGCAAGGTTATAATGGTTTTGGATTTTTCATTAGTTTTAGTTTTAATTTTGTCTTGAATTTTTGTTTTCAATTTCAGTTAGTTTGAATTAATTTTTAGAGTGAGTTTGCTAGTTTTAGTTTAGTTTTTATTAGTTGTAGTTTTTTGTAATGGGGTATTTGTTGGGTGGGAGATTAAAAGAGGTCACAGTAAATTTTGCCTTTATTTCCTTTGTCTTATCCATCTTCATTATGTATGAAAAAAGTTGACAAAAAACGAAAAAAAACTAAAACGAAGGACATTTTCACTATAATTTTAGTTAGTTTTGTAACCACACAATACAGTTTCAGTTAATTATCATTATTATGTGACCTTTAACCCTTAAAACAAAGTCTGAAATCTCAAAAAAGCCTTTAACCCATTGAGGCCTGAAAAATCGCTGGGCGATTTTAAAATAAGCCTCTTATTTTCTGGAAATTCTGGAAAAATTCTGGAAAAAAAAGTGTCAACTCTCCTACTAAATAATAGATTTTTCAGCCTCTGTAGCAGATAGAAATTAAATTAAAAAAGGTATTTGAGAGCTTATACAAATACTACAAAACGACGTATCCGCTTTCCAGGCTTCAATGGGTTAAAGAAGTGAGGACCGGCCGAAATATCCTCACTTTGCAAAAATGTCCTCACTCTGCTGGTTAAAAAGGTGTCCCGGTCCTCACTATGTAGGAAGTACTAGAACACACACACACACACACACGCACACACACACACACACACACACACACACACACACATACACACATCATGCCTGAAGCTATCATTTAGTGATAGAGTAACTCACACTCTGATGGCTTCCAGAAGGCATCTCTGGTGTCTTCGGTGCTCACCGCGGTTGCTCTTTGTCAGGTTAGCGCGGTGCAGAAGCCAGCATTCTCTAAGCACATTAGCAGCAGCGTGGCGGATCTGGTGAAGAGACAAAAAAAAAAAAAATCAGCTAATCAAACCATGAAGGTTGCAGGAGCACATTATCATGTTTCTTAGTTCCTATCAATCATTTAAGTACAGGAAGTAAAGGCATGAGTCATCCAAGGCTGCTGATTAAATCCAGATAGTCTTTCCTGTTGAACTATTTTCTCTATGAAAAAGAACTATGTTATTAACAGTTGCTAATATACAAGACAAACAGCCAAACAGACTAAATGCAATTTCCACATTGCAGGATTTCTCCGGTATCACCTTTTTGCACCTTTTCTCTTTGATTCTATTCACGTCTGTTTGTCTTCCTGCACAAATCACTGTAAGTACCCTGTGATGATGTCACTCTGGCCCTGTTGTGAGGGTTATTAATAGAGGCTGTCAGTGTCTGCATCCAGATGTCTTCCCTTGTTCCCATCAGTGTAAATCTGGACTGCACCAGATAGCTCAGAAGGATGCACACACACACACACACGCAGCCCGGAGCAACCACAAGCAAGGCATAAAGATGCACCGAGTGACAGGATGCAGCCACCGGGAGAAAGGAAATGGTTGTATCCTCCAAAGCAGCACCGACCTACCACAGTTTAACACTGCTTCACAGTTTGGTAAGGATCTGTAGCACTGCATGCAAAGCACACTGAAACTAAGATTGTAGCAGCTCCGTCCATTATTACACATTGTATAAACCTTCGACACTTTTCAGGATTTATGACAATATTTCCTTTGCAAGTGTTTATTTACCAGACACCTCCTTCTTCCCATCAATGAGCAAACACTTGAATCCTGTCCAAGGCTTCCATGTCCTCTGCAAGCCACTTCCACACACACAAACCACTTCCACACACTCACAAACACACACATACGTAAGCTGGACCAGTTTCCTGCCCATCGCTGTACCGTCCTGAACTGACACAAGTGTCTTTCCTGACAGAGATCAGATGATTTCCTCTGTTTGATGCCTTGAAAATGCTATAAAGAGGTTGGCATCTCCCACCTCTTTTCCCACACTATCCTGTCCTCTGGTGTCTCTTATTTCAGGAAAAAAAATCATTTAAATAAGACTTGAAAACCAAAACATGCATGCGACACGGAAAGTTGTGACGCTTCCATCCTGACTGATCCTTCCGCTTTGTCATTCTTCTTTATTTATCTTGCTTCACTGCAGTAACCTCAGCTGGAAGGAAGGCTAGTTGACTCTTACTACATGTTTATATAGGGATGTTTATTTTATTACTAGATAAATATTATGACAAAATGAGAGACACTTTTTTTCAGGTTCTACAGCTCCCATTAGAGGACAAATCAAATATAAAAACAAACCTTTCTCACTCCTTTTATATTTGTTTTAATAAAGGTCTGTGTGTCATTGCCGAAGTTGGTATGGCGGATGGAAGCTGACAAAATTTTAAAAAATGAGTTGATAAATGAATTAATGATCGGAAAATAATCAAAATAAATGACAGAATTGAAAAGTTTTATCATTTGTTAAAATTATTATTTAAATGTGGCACACACTTTGAATGACAGCCATAGCAAGAAAAACATATATTGGGGAAATAAATTGGGGAAATCTGCAAAAGGAAAATAAATAATACAAAAATACATTTAAAATCGAATAAATATATGCATCAAAAAACAATTAAAAATGTATTTAAAAATGCATTAATTTATTAATAATAAGTTTTGGTAAATAATAATAAATAATGGTAAATAAATGGGGAAATGACTACAAATTGAAATATTAAATATGCCACAATTGGTCAATGAAGGCAATGCAATTAATTTATTATACATTTGATGGCATAATAAGTTATTTATTTAATTATTTATTTCTGTCCTGAGCTGTTAATATGTTAATAATTGTATGTAAAGAGTCTATTTTCATTGAATCCTCCACGGAAAAGTGTTTAATTCTTTTCCATGGTAATTTTCCAATAAATTCAAATTTAACATGGTTTGGCCCATTCACTACAAACACAGTATTATTTGCATAACTGTCAAGCATTTCCCCAAGCATATGAAAGTGATTTACTTTTTTTATATTGAGTTATGTTATTGTCGTCTGGCCCTGCAGTACAGACTTTTCAAATCATTCCTCACCACCACAGCTGCATCACCACGCAACGTTCCGGTGACTTTGACATCAATAAACACAGATGCGAATTTCATTTTGATGGATTACAAAACTTAAACAAGTCTCAAGTTCCTGCAAGCTGATTTTCAAGCAGAACTTAAAGGTAGGGTTCATTCTAATATCTAAAACATTACAGCTTGCTTTGAAAAAGACTTCTCAGTATTGTAAAGTATGCACGATTAGGTATGAGAAAATGCAAAACATGCAAAAATACATATTGTCTTTGAAGTATCACTTGTGACACCCTCTCAGAGTGATGCAAAAGATAAGAAGCATAATTGCAAATGGAAATGGTCATGCATGTACATCCAAAAGTGGTGAGTTGCCATGTTCCTAATGTAAACTATGACATCATAATATACATTTGCTGAATAACTCCAATTATCTTTTTCTTACCCGCTTAGAGATCTGGATGTCGAGCATGAAGAAGTGCACATGTTTCTCTCCTTTGTTCAGCGCCAGCATCTTGGTAACGACTGCAACCAGCATGGCCGTGCAGGCTACACCCTAAAACACACACACACACACACACACACACATTTGGGGGTTGGCATGGTTACTGATATATCTACCATCTGCCTCTTCTCAACACCTTCTTACTAATCATGTAAGCGTTTGAGATTGATTCTGGATACTGTATTGACATCCACAAAAAAGGACTCAAGAGAAACTTTTCCAGTCTGATTTTAAGCCTGAATTTGTCTGAATCCTCAGCAGCGGGTCTTGTGTGTTTTGCTCCACCATTACCCCTCAAGGGAAAGCACTTCTTCAGAATGTTGGTCTTCATACCTCATATGGTTTCGTCCAATAAATCAAAGTTATATTTACACAGAGTTCAATGGTTAAACACAGGCCTCTGTGGCACTGCAATAGTAGCTGGTTTCCTCTGAGAATAGCTGCGTGCTATTGCTGGACATGCAAGTACAGAATGATGGTGAGGATTCAGAAAGGCATCTACAGACTCACACAAATAGATATGTCACAGGAAACACAGACAAATCACTGCACTGATTTCATGTCTGTAATGATTAAAGTCTTTACCTGTTTTCCCCTTTTCGGCTTGCATTAGAAAAAGAGAGAGAGAAAGAAGAATACAGCAAGATCAAGCATAAGAAAGCATAGTTTTATAAAAGATATATTTATCTTTCACTCCACAAAATATCTAAAATTACACCGTCTGTGAAACCTGGGAGGTACAAACTCTCTCCTTGGATCAGGACTAAAAACATTATTGTTTACTGCAGCGTATTCTTAACTTTAACACTTATCTGCTCTACTCTACTGCCCTTACTTTTTAAGTACACAATGTTTGACTTGTGCTTTTTATTTTATCCTGCTGTATCTTATCTTATTTTATCCTATTTATATTTTTATTTCTATTTCCCTGTTTTAATTGACTGTTTTTACTGTTTTCAATTGTGTCTTGCTGTTTTTTAAAGCACTTTGAATTACCTTGTGTTGAATTGTGCTATACAAATAAACTTGCCTTGGATCCATCCACACAGGGACGGGATGCAAACAGCGTTGTCAACCCCTGAACACAGCTGCAGACTAAGTTATGGCTGGAGTGGAGCAGAAGTGCTGACCATGGAGGCGTTCAGCCATATTACAGGTGTGAGCGCCTCAGTGACTGGCTCCTGAAACTTCCCTGATGGGAGTAGGAAATTTATTTTTTTTCCAAATCACGGGCACAGGTTGGCACACCCTCCTGTTGTAGTGGTGCCAAAGGCAATAAACCACCTAAAAATGGATATGGTGGAAAGTTTCCCCTTATAAGGATGGAAGCTTATAAAAACAAGGGAGATGGAGAAAGAGAGAGGGGGGGGGTTGTTTTCCACTCTGTCACAGAGGTGTCTGACCAGAGCTCATGCCCCCATCCAGAACCACGCCGTGACTCTTATCTGCTTGAATTTAACTCAGCCGAGGTGAGGCAGCGAAGCACGCTCTGTAACTTATTCAAACACACAGCCACTCCTCGCTCTGTGACTTATTGTTTATCTAACGCTGTAAGTCTTTGTGTTTTATCAGAAGTATCATTTCCCCATCCCTCTAACCCTCCGACTCTATCTCCGACCCTCCCTTCCACCTTTTCACAGTCTTCACCTCACCACTCCTTTGCATAACCATTTAACAACAATGCTATCTTGCTGGTAGCTTAAGATTCCTTGCAGATTTTTTTGTGTGCAAATAAATCCTTTTTTTTTCATGCAGAAACATTGAATGAAAAATGTGGAGGAGCTTTTGAAATATATTTTATTTCTGCTAAGATCTCTGTGCTATTGTTTGGACTAAACAAACATTGTGAAGGTATGACACTATGTAATTGTAATGGAATTTCCCAATAATTTCAGAATTTTGACATAAAATAATAGCTGATTAATCCATGATGGAAATAATAATTTGTTAATAGTTCAAAGCTCCACCTTAACAACTACAGCAGAGAAATCACTCCTTCATACTAATGCATGAGTAATAATAATCTAATGATGTAATATAAAGTATAAGAGTCACAGGGTAATTTTTTTAGTTTTTTTTTAAATATATATTAAGTACAATTTCTGGTATGCTTTATAATGAGGTCCTTAATAACCATTAATTAACAAGTAATAAGGCATTGTTCTCGCTTTAGATCCGGCAGTTGCAAAAAGCATAGTTAACTTATAATAGATGAGCAATAAAGTATATTTTAATATCAATAAGTGAACAAAATAAGATTAATAAAGGCATGGCAAAGACATAATGGGTGGGTCATGGGTGTTTGTAATGCCATTATTAACACTTATATAAGCTTATAAACACACAATAATGTTAATAAGCATCTTGTAAGGACTTACAAGGGCCTTATTACTTGTTAATTAATGGTTATTACAAGGACCTTAATATAAAGCGTTACCATATTTCTTGATAATACTCTCTTATTTGTAATAATAGGAGTATTTTTTATTATATTGGTACATTTAGAAAAAAGAATGCATTTCCTACACCAGTAGTTCTCAACCTTTTTGAGTCGCGACCCCCAATTTAACATCCATGTTGTCCGCGACCCCCGCTCACTGAACACAATCTCACACGCACAGTTCAGATCACCCAAAAAAGAAACAAAATGACCAAAAAAAGGAAACAAAATGACCAAAAAAGACATAAAATGACCAAAAAAATTCACAAAATGATCAAAAAAAAGACACAAAATGACCAAAAAAAGGAAACAAAATTATCAAAAAAGACACAAAATGACCAAAAAGACAAAATGACCAAAAAAGAAACAAAATGACCAAAAAAGACACAAAATGACCAAAAAGACAAAATGACCAAAAAAGACACAAAATGACCCCAAAAAGAAACAAAATTACCAAAAAGACACAAAATGACTTAAAAAAAAAGACACAAAATTACCAAAAAAAGGAAACAAAATGACAAAAAAAGACATAAAATTACCAAAAAAAGACACAAAATGACAAAAAAAAAAGACACAAAATGACCAAAACAGACACAAAATGAGTAAAAAAACAAACACAAAATGACCAAAAAAAGACATTAAGTGACTAAAACACATTAACACATGAACACTTTAACACAGTGGAGACAGAGATGACTTCCAAAATGATTTGGCGACCCCCAGAAATCATCTCGCGACCCCAATTGGGGTCGGGACCCCAAGGTTGAGAACAGCTGTCCTACACAACTGTATATGATGAGGAAAGACAATTAAGGTCAATTTAAAGTTGATGTGTAAGGCAAGGTTATTATAGTTTTGGATTTTTCATTAGTTTTAGTTTTAATTTCGTTGTGAATTTTTGTTTTCAAATTCAGTTAGTTTTAGTTAGAGAGTGAGATTTAGAGTGAGTTTTCTAGTTTTAGTTTAGTTTTTATTAGTTTTAGTGTTAGTTTTAGTTTTTTTGTAATGGGTATGTGCCTTCATTTCCTTTGGTTTATCCATCTCAGCCCGAATAAGGTTATTAACTCTTACAGTTCTGGGTGTTTTGTATTTTGGTTGGGGTGTAAACATCCCAGTCTCAGTAAACATATTCACCATGTGTTCCTGCATGTTGAAATAGAAACACTGAATTATGTATGAAAAAAGTTGACAAAGAAGAAAACTAAGGACATTTTCACGATAATTAGTTTCAGTTAGTTATCGTTTTTGAAAAAACTCTTGTTTTTATTTTTATTTCAGTTAACGAAAATGTTTTTTCAATTTTAGTTTTCCTTAACTATAATAACCTTGGTGTAAGGTTTGATGAAAGAGAAAGTCAGCGAGCGCAGCTAAACAATGACCTCACGCTCCTGCAGATGTTTTATGTGGCGTGCTCAGCGCTCGCTGCATGCTGACAGTTTCCCTCCCGCAGTGTTTCCGTGTGAGCGCCTGGTACCACGAGGTCCTGCAGCAGCACCAGCCATTCATTTACAGCTGTGATCTAAATCACACACACAGGGGAATGAAGGCATCCAGGTCTGTCAGCACCACTAGGGTGTGCAGCCGGGCAAGAAGGGGGTCTAATGTATCCAAGATAACTGGTGCAGAATAGGAATAGGCTGGGATAGAACACATTAAGGCACAGGAGAGAAGTGAACCAAAGCTGACCTGAACCGATATGAAATAGGAAAAACTAAATAGGAAAATGAGTTGCTGCAATGGAACAGAACAGAAACAGAAGGGAATGAAACAAACCAGAGAGGATGATATGGAACAGAAAGCAATGAAATACAACAAGTCAGAGTATGATATATCAGGGAGGAATAGAGTAATAGAAAATGGAACAAAATGGAAATTAGAAGAGAACTCAAATGTGGTAAAAGAGAATACAGTACAGGCCAAAAGTTTGGACTTATTCAATGCGTTTTCTTTATTTTCATGACTATTTACATTGTAGATTCTCACTGAAGGCATCAAAACTATGAATGAACACATATGGAATTATGTACTTAACAAAAAAGTGTGAAATAACTGAAAACATGTCTTGTATTTTAGATTCCTCAAAGTAACCACCCTTTGCTTACTAGAATATAAGACATGTTTTCAGTTATTTCACACTTTTTTGTTAAGTACATAATTCCACATGTGTTCATTCATAGTTTTGATGAATTTACAATGTCAATAGTCATGAAAATAAAGGAAGCGCATTGAATGAGAATGTCCAAACTTTTGGCCTGTACTGTATAAGACAAGGAAAGTAGCAGAAGAGAGAGAAAACTGAATAAAAAAGAATGTAAGGGGGGAAAGGGCCAGTGCAACAACAACACAGAGTGAAAATGTGTAGAAGAGTAAGAGAGCATGGTGTTTTGTGCCTCGTCAACCTGGTAGTGTATGAAACAGATGGTGGTTTGGTTAAGAACTCATACAGAAGTGAAACAAAGATAAGATTTTCTTTGAGTTTATCAAACCGAGCATTAAATATCTTTTGTGTTGAAACCGCTACTGCACTTCTGGCTAAACCATGTACTGATAAGAGGCGAAAAAGAAGCCAAAGAAAGCACTTGAAATGAAGCAACACGAATGACTCAGCACGTTTTTGATAAAACCCCAATATGCAAACAGTTGCATGTGATTTCTCTAGCACTTGCACAAACTAGTTTTTTAAGCCTTTGAACTTGATAATGACCCTGAAGTGACTATGAAATCTTAGGCTACGTTTACACGAGGACGGTCTGAACAGAAGACCTAAAGTGGCGTCGCGTCTTCACTTTTTATTCCTCGTTTAGACGAGCGTTTTCAGGAGGAAATCTGCTGCATACGGTGACGCAAAAGTGTGTGAAATTAGTTTGTATGCAGCCAGGCGGCATCACTTAAAGCCATAAGAGCATCTTTGGGCATGCAGAAGTTTTCACGCCACACATTTTCATCAGCTACTCCTTCCACAAAGTTCTCCACCATCACTAGATCTCCCAGGTCTCGTTCACAGCCGTCTGGCTCCTCCCACCAATCGCTGCATCCAGAATGTGATGGAGGTAATTCCAGATCCTTCTCTGTTCACTAATACTATCTGTACATATCCTGGACATTTGGTGGAAAGACTCCTGTAAGTTTATTAGAGCTGCCAGAGCAGCTTGAAGGTCCCACCATGGAAATAATCCCACGTTTCTTTATTTCCTGTCCTGGAGCATGTATGTGACGTAAACACATACGTGACGTGAGCAGATCAGATCAGAGTTTTGTGTCTTGTCAGTGTAGACGACACGCTACGGAGGAGAGGATTTAACTTTTCCACTTTGGAAGGTGGTTTCAGATTTTTGCGTTTTTAAGCCCCAAAAACACCGTCACCGTCTAAACGAAAGGCACTTCCGATAAAATTTGTCGTTTCTACCCGCAAGCGTCCTCGTGTAAACGGGGCCAAAGATAAGATTTTCTTTGAGTTTATCAAACCGAGCATTAAATATCTTTTGTGTTGAAACCGCTACTGCACTTCTGGCTAAACCATGTACTGATAAGAGGGAAAAGAAGCCAAAGAAAGCACTTGAAATGAAGCAACACGAATGACTCAGCACGTTTTTGATAAAACCCCAATATGCAAACAGTTGCATGTGATTTCTCTAGCACTTGCACAAAATATTTTTTAAGCCTTTGAACTTGATAATGACCCTTAAGTGACTATGAAATCTTAGGCTACGTTTACACGAGGACGGTCTGAACAGAAGACGCCAAAGTGGCGTCTCGTCTTCACTTTTTATTCCTCGTTTAGACGAGCGTTTTCAGGAGGAAATCTGCTGCATACGGTGACGCAAAAGTGTGTGAAATTGGATTGTATGCAGCCAGGCGGCATCACTTAAAGCCATAAGAGCATCTTTGGGCATGCAGAAGTTTTCACGCCACACATTTCCATCAGCTACTCCTTCCACAAAGTTCTCCTCCATCACTAGATCTCCCAGGTCTCGTTCACAGCCGTCTGGCTCCTCCCACCAATCGCTGCATCCAGAATGTGATGGAGGTAATTCCAGATCCTTCTCTGTTCACTAATACTATCTGTACATATCCTGTACATTTGGTGGAAAGACTCCTGTAAGTTTATTAGAGCTGCCAGAGCAGCTTGAAGGTCCGACGCATGGAAATAATCCCACGTTTCTTTATTTCCTGTCCTGGAGCATGTATGTGACGTAAACACATACGTGACGTGAGCAGATCAGATCAGAGTTTTGGGTCTTGTCAGTGTAGACGACACGCTACGGAGGAGAGGATTTAACTTTTCCACTTTGGAGGGTGGTTTCAGATTTTTGCATTTTTAAGCCCCAAAAACGACGTCACCGTCTAAACGAAAGGCACTTCCGATAAAATTTGTCGTTTCTACCCGCAAGCGTCCTCGTGTAAACGGGGCCAAAGATAAGATTTTCTTTGAGTTTATCAAACCGAGCATTAAATATCTTTTGTGTTGAAACCACTACTGCACTTCTGGCTAAACCATGTACTGATAAGAGGCGAAAGAAGCCAAAGAAAGCACTTGAAATGAAGCAACACGAATGACTCAGCACGTTTTTGATAAACCCCCAATATGCAAACAGTTGCATGTGATTTCTCTAGCACTTGCACAAAATATTTTTTAAGCCTTTGAACTTGATAATGACCCTCAAGTGACTATGAAATCTTAGGCTCCGTTTACACGAGGACGGTCTGAACAGAAGACGCAAAAGTGGCGTCACGTCTTCACTTTTTATTCCTCGTTTAGACGAGCGTTTTCGGGAGGAAATCTGCTGCATACGGTGACGCAAAAGTGTGTGAAATTGGATTGTATGCAGCCAGGCGGCATCACTTAAAGCCATAAGAGCATCTTTGGGCATGCAGACGTTTTCACGCCACACATTTTCATCAGCTACTCCTTCCACAAAGTTCTCCACCATCACTAGATCTCCCAGGTCTCGTTCACAGCCGTCTGGCTCGCCTCCGACCAATCGCTGCATCCAGAATGTGATGGAGGTAATTCCAGATCCTTCTCTGTTCACTAATACTATCTGTACATATCCTGGACATTTGGTGGAAAGACTCCTGTAAGTTTATTAGAGCTGCCAGAGCAGCTTGAAGGTCCCACCATGGAAATAATCCCACGTTTCTTTATTTCCTGTACTGGAGCATGTATGTGACGTAAACACATACGTGACGTGAGCAGATCAGATCAGAGTTTTGTGTCTTGTCAGTGTAGACGACACGCTACGGAGGAGAGGATTACACTTTTACACTTTGGAGGGTGGTTTCAGATTTTTGCGTCTTTAAGCCCCTAAAACGCTGTCACTGTCGAACGAAAGGCACTTCCCATAAAATATTTTGTCGTTTTTACCCGCGAGCGTCCTTGTGTAAACGGGGCCTCAATTTTGTGAATTAATACACTCTCTCAACAAGCAGCCCAACATACATTGTAAAAAATAATCTGTTTAGTTTACGGTAAAATACTGGCAGCTTTGGTTGCCAGAACTTCACCGTAAAAAATACAGTAAGTGGCTTTTCGACTGTAAATTTAAATTTTAATATCAGCAGAAACTGTTATTTAGACTGAACAGGTTTTAGGGTAATTGTGTCATTGTGACATTATGCTATTTCTCCATTAACTTTACATGAAAATGTTATATTTTTTTACAGCGAAACTGTGTGTTTCCTACAGTTTATAACAGTAAAAGTAAAAGTTTTGTGCTATTCTGTGATTTACAGTAATTAAAAGTGTCTAGTACGGTGATAAACATTTTTTAATTTTATGCCCTATTTCTGATGTAATTTGACAGTATTTACTGTAATTTCTACAAACATTTTTGACAGTGTAGTTACCATAACTCCAGTGAAGAGACACACTGCCCTGCCACAGCTGGTCTTGGGCGCCACATCCCCATAGCCCACTGTGAGGAAGGTGATGGCTATGAGCCACATAGCAGTGTCCATGTGGCCTGTTGATGCTTTGGTATGTCTGCAGCAGGGAGAGAGCACGAGTGACAAAACATGTTAAATATATTCTTATGCACGGCAGTCATGTGGAAAAAAATCCTGGGCACATTTTTACCAGAAATATAGCCACGATTAACTCTATCTCAAGCCCACACATGGTAAATTTAAACATGCATAACCATTTTTAATGGTCTGTTTACATAACCATGTTATACTTAAACATAACCAGTAACTACGGATGCCAGTGACATTTTATTTTAGTCTGTTAGGATATTTCTGTAAAATTATGTCATTCAGTACGTGCTATAGAGAAAATAGAGGCGGGTGATTCCAGACGATTGAACAGCAGCGTATGTCTTGATTGAGTCAAGTCAAGTCAAAGTTTATTTATAGACATTTAAAAACATCCTCAGTTGACCAAAGTGCTGTACAGTTATTAAAATAGAATAAATCATACACAAATAGGTATAAATAAAAACAATGAAAACAATAAAATACTAAAAACAGTAAAACAATAAAATAAAATAGAATAAAATAGTAATAAAACTCAATCCAAAACAGAGTTAGAGATAAAAAAGACAAATAAAAGGGTAAAAAAAAAAGTAAAAAAGAAAGCCAAGGATTCTTGCCTAGCTGGGACTGAACGCTAAGGAGAATAAATAGGTTTTTAATAATGTTTTAAAGTGCTCAACAGACTGTGCAGCTCTGACCTGGTTTGATTGATTGAAGATTGAGTAATCTTCTGGAAACTTTCCAGAAACAGTCTATGGACAAAGTACAACTAACCAATTGTGAATGGTGAATCCTGCAAGTTCAATACCTTAAGGCAGTGGTTTTCAAACGTTTTGTGCCCAACAAGGTTATTATAGTTAACGAAAACTAACGAAATAACGAGAACTAGAATTGAAAAAACATTTTCGTTAACTGAAATAAAAATAAAAACTAGAGTTTTTACAAAAACGATAACTAACCGAAACTGTATTTTGTGTTACAAAACTAACTAAAATTAACAAAAATTATAGTGAAAATGTCCTTCGTTTTCATATTTGTCAACTTTTTCCATTCATAATTCAGTGTTTCTATTTGAACATGCAACACATGGTGAATATGTTTACTGAGACTGGGATGTCTACACTCCAACCAAAATTCAAAGCACCTGTAACTGTAAGAGTTAATAACCTTATTGGGGCTGAGATGATAAACCAAAGGAAATAAAGGCAAAATTTATTATGACCACCCAATGAATGAATCTGGCACCCAACAAAACAAACGTAAACTATGCGTTTTAAACATCACTGAACTTCCATGGCTCACGGTTTTACGCAACTATGTCACTTTCAGTAGTCAAGACATCCTCGTTACGACATCACTTCCAGCGTTTACATACATTTATTTACTGTATAAGCTATCTTTATTATGATGCCTTACAATATTTTTTACCTAAACCTATATCAGTGGTTTTGTAGCCTAAATTCAATGAAACTGCAGCCTTTTTTTAACCACAAAAAGTATGTGTATGCATAATATTTTGAATGCACACTTCTCACGACCCATATTCGAGAACCGTGATATGGGTCATTTTGACCAAAAGCTCATTTTGGTCGTTATGGGTTATTTCAGCAGGTGCAAGTGATGCAGACTGCAGTCACACGCACAGATTAAACTGTTAAACCAGCTCAGCCACAGCATGCAAAGCATGACAAAATTCTACGGCACGCCATTTGGAAACCACTGCCTAGATACTAAGGTATCTCATTACATTGATGTAAAAATCCTGTAAACATCTGATTTTCCCATGAAACATTCCTGCTCATTGCAGGACAACATTTCCCACAATCACCTAATAAAACCAAAAATATCAAAGTCATAACTACCACAATAATTTCATTGTCAATATCTTGATATCGTCCCATCCTATCCATATGTCAAATGCTTGCCTATAAACAAATGTTTAATTTTTGGTTATTCAACTGACCTACTGAGCATGTGCTAAAAGACAACTTAGGTTACACTAGCAATTAATTGGAATAAAGTAATTAGAAGTGTATTAATTAGTTCATTCCCATTCCCAATGATGTACTTTACATTACATCATCCTCTCCAGGAACCATCAGTTTATGAACTTAGTAACTTTATGTCTTACACTGCAAAAAAAGAAAAGTTGGGTGAACTCAAAATTTCAAGGCAACAAACTTCGATAAAATTTTAAGTTGGACAATTAAATTAAATATTTTAAGTTTTGTTTTTGAGTTTGCTCAACTCTGAATTCAGATTTTTGTCAACTCAACTGTAAGTTAAACTAACTTAGAATTTTACATTGTAATAACTTTTAGTCAGCTAATGTTGCGACCAAAATTTTGAGTTAGCATTGATATGCTAATGGCTACTCTTGTCGATGTAACAAGCAGCGCCGCTAGCATCAGTTAGCCGCTAGCGTCAGTTAGCCGCTAGCATCAGTTAGTCGTTAGCTTTCGCTAATGAATTTCACCGATTTCCCGCATTTCACAACAAAGAAATAAGAGTTATCAGAACTATTGTCCCTTGTTGTGAACCCCAACTTAAAGATATAAGTAACAACAACTCACCAACTTGTTTTTGAGCAGACAACTGGCTTCCTTTGTTGTGCTAACTTACATTATTGCCCTAAATGTCAATAATTTATATTTCCAAGTTTTACCAACTTAAATCACTGTTTTAGGCCAAAAAATACAAGTTGGCTTTTTTTTTGCAGTGTAGATACAGCAATAAATAAAGCATTTGTGCACAATGAGTCGTGGAGTTTGATAAAGGTGAGGTCTGTTAATCAAACTGTGTTATCAGTGTGGATGCTCTACAGTTCTGAGGAAGTCAGGAAGTGGGTATCAGTGTAAACTTGTAAAACAGTAGAAATGAGTCCAATATAGACTTGGCAGGATCCAAACAAAGAGGTCATACAGTGTGTGAGCGTGCATCTGTCTCCTGGATATAATCATCAACATGTCTGGCCCAACAGCTCAGTGGTCAAATCAGCCATCATAAGCTTTTTTATTACTTCTGACAAACCAAAACACACAAGACTGAGACGAGTGAGACTGAAGGCTAAACCTCCCATTAGGGTTCAAATGAACAGATGATGTCACACTGTTCAAACAGCCAGACAGACTGGCTGACGTTTAGTTGGCTCATGTTAAAAAAGGCAATTTGTTAAAGTAACAACATAGATTTGATGATTATCAAATCAGTTATTGGACATCCACTCTGAATAGGAAAGTCAAATTGACCATCAAGGTTTGAGGAGGAATGTTAAACTACCAAAGATTTAGATTTTTTCAATGTGTGTGTGTGTGACGGGGGGAGATAGAAGATAGAGGCTCAGCTGTGGTGTGTGAAAGAAAATCATAAAACATTATTGCATGAGAACTACAAAATAAAACTTTTGTATTTCAAACTTTTGTTTTCTTTCAGATAAAGATTTGAAGCTTTTTATCACTATTTGGCACCAACGCCTCCTATTACTGAACTCCTGACAGTCTGCCATTGAAAGATAAATAAAATCATAGTTTGCTCAGCTAATTCGATTCTACTTTACTTGATCTGTAAAATGTGCCTGGAGCAGTCTCATATTTGCTCATTTCCACACTAACTGAGTGCAGTTAAAGTTCTCTTACACAAGGACTTATTATTTTGAGATTATTATTTATTTCTTTTTATTGTGGAAAGCAAACAACCGGCATTCTTTTGCTGTTACTTTTTCTGCGTGTTGAGTCCAGTCAATATTTGTTGAGCTGGAACAGCAGACTCATAAAACTAGAAAAAGATCATTATACTCTGAAATATGAAAAGAACATTACTGTTGCAGGCTGGGGACATTTTATGATGAGCCTTTATACACACATTTACTTTATTTTGTTGCTCTGATAAAAGTTCTGGAGAAAAAATATATTAATCCTGTATGATGGAAAAATTGCGTCAAACAAAGGCATAGTTAAACTTTTTGAAAAGTGAAGTTATATCAGGTATCCATAGTTAGCATATTAGCTCCAGTAGGTGTTGTAGAAGCAGGCAGTACTGGTGCTAAAGCTAAGAAATGTAGCCTGCACAGAAAAATCTGTAGTGTTGCTTTTTCAGTGTTAATAATTTTGAGTTAGTGGGTGTTGATTTTGGAGTTGTTTTAACACTTTAACACAAGCGAGTTACATGTTAACACCTGAGTTAGATTCACTTCAGTTGGAGTTGATTTTCAGATTTTGTGACTTGTATGTTCGGCTAAAGACAGAATGCTCTTTTAATGTATCATAAAACAAAACAATGAATGTTAATTATCACATTAGTGAAAGGAAATAACATGATTTTAGGGTTAAAAAATACACTTTAATGTGTCAAAGTAACACAGTGTATGTTAAATATTAACACTCACACTGAAAGGGAAAAACACGATTTTAGCGTTAAAAATACACTTAAATGTGTCATAAAATAACACGATGTATGTTAAAAATTAACACTCTAATTAACACACGATTTAGAGTTTAAAGTGCACTTATGTGGTGTCATAAAACAACACCAAGGGTGTCAAATATTTAACACTATTAAAGAGTTAAAATATTAACACTTTTCAAAGTGTAATTTTAACTCAGAGTCCGTGAGAACTATATAAACTCAGAAAAAGTGTTAAATTTAACACTCTGTGAGTTGAATTAACACTCCCGATTTTGCTGTGTACTGCTGTGGACGGGGCAACAGCAAAATGTAATTTAGCCACTGAAAAAATCAACATCATGTACAGTACTGCTCAAAAGTTTGGGGTCACTTAGAAAATGTCTGTGTTGTTTCCTCCAGTCTATCAAACTTTAATGAATGATATAATGAAACATTTGCAGTAAGAAAAAATAAAATTCACCCTGAGAGGTAAGATAGATACCTTTTACACAATATGGCAGCCATTTATGGATTATTATACTAAATATAACCCCGTGAAAAGTTAACAAATGTAAATTTTGGAAAATTTGACATCCTCCGAGTTGTATTATTAATATTGAAATCTTTTTTATTTGTAAACCTTTTTTTTGTTTTGATATTTGATTTGACTCCACCTAGGTTTTTTTTTTGGTTTGTTTGTTTTGTTTTTTGTGGGTTTTTTTTATTGCTTTTATTTTTCTACTATAATTCTGTTCTTTCGTGTTGATTTTAAGCATAAATGAATATGTACATTCTTTATTTTTGTATGTGAACGAAAGAAAAAAAAACAATAAAGAGAAGTTTGAAAAAAAAAAGAAAATGTCTGTGTTGTTTTCCATGAAAACAAACAAAAGTCACTCAAAATATAGTAAAGACATTGACAAGGGTAGAAATAATCATTTTAACCTGCACAAAGCTCCAACTTCACCTCTAGATACTCAACTAGCCTGAAGAAGGATCATTTATTGCTTCTCAAATCAACACAAAACAGTTTTCAGCTGTGCTAACATAATGCTCAGGTGTTTTAACGATCAATCAGCCTTTCAACACTATAAACATGAATTAACACAATGTGCCACTGGAGCACAGGAGTGATGTTTGCTGACAATATATAATAGATCTTTCATAAGAAAATCAGCCGTTTCCAGCTTTAAAAAAGACACAAAATTACAAAAAAGAGAGACAAAACGACACAAAAAAAGACACAAAATGACCAAAAAAAGACACAAAATTACCAAAAAAGACACAAATTGACCACAAAATGATCAAAAAAAGACACAAAACGATCAAAAAAAGACACAAAATGATCAAAAAAAGACACAAAATTACCAAAAAAAGACACAAAATTACCAAAAAAAGACACAAAAAGACCACAAAAGACAATAAATGACCAAAAAAGACACAAAATGACCACAAAAAAAGACACAAAATGACTAAAAAAACCCACAAAATTACCAAAAAAGACACAAAATGACAAAAAAAACACAAAATGACCAAAAAAAAGACATTAAATGACCAAAAAGACTAAAACACAGTGGATTTATTTACTGTATAAACTATGTTTATTGGCATTGGCAAACTATGTTTCCAGCTTTAATATTTATTTACCACCTAACCATTGTGTCTGGACTGTATGTCTGTCATTTTAATTTTTAAAAAAATCAGCTTTTCTTTCAAAAATAAGGATATTTCTAAGTGAGTAGAATGTGTATGTTATATTTAGAGTATTTTCACTGTTTAATCTAGCTATCAGACAGCAGATTCTGACGTGGAAGCAACCAGACTCCACTGACAAAACCAGTGATTTTACCTTGCAGGAGACGGGAGATGCTGGTCTCATTGGTTAGTTAGTTTGTGTTACTGGGAATTCTCACTGGGAGTATTTTGATACTATATATACGTATTTTGTTCCTTTTTTTATGTCAGTTACAAAATAAACAGAAAGTGCGGTCACGCTTTATATTAAGGTCCTTGTAATAACCATTAATTAACAAGTAATAAGGCATTGTTCTCACTTTAGATCCCTTTAGCTGCAAAAATCATAGTTAACTGTTAACAAGTGCATAGTTAACGTATAATAGATGAGCAATAAAGTATATTTTAATATCAATAAGCAAACAAAAGATTAATAAAGGCATGGCAAAGACATAATGGGTGGGTTATGGGTGTTTGTAATGCTATTATTAAGAATTATAAGATACTCATGAGGCTTTTATTAATGTTCTTATTATAAATCTCTTATAGCCTGCTATTAGCTGTATTATAATGCCATTATTAACACTTATATAAGCTTATAAACACACAGTAATGTTAATAAGCATCTTGTAAGGACTTACAAGGGCCTTATTACTTGTTAATTAATGGTTATTACAAGGACCTTAATATAAAGCATTACGGAAAGTGCTAATGTGTAAATTATTTAAGATAGATAAGATAAGAAATGTTATAAGTACCAAATATTGTAGCATGAGTTGACGTAGAAGATATAAATACTGACTTATTTTGTGTCTTTTTGTGTCTTTTTTCTGTCATTTTGTGTCTTTTTTAGTCATTTTGTGTCTTTTTTTGGTCATTTTGTGTCTTTTTGTGTCTTTTTTCTGTCATTTTGTGTCTTTTTTAGTCATTTTGTGTCTTTAGGTGTCTTTTTTGTCATTTTGTGTCTTTTTTTGTCATTTTGTGTCTTTTTTTGGTCATTTTGTGTCTTTTTTTAGTCCTTTAGTCCAACATAAAATGTGATTTTGAATCTTTTTTTTACTTTCAAAACACTATCATGCTCAATAAAGAATTTTAAATGTTGCAAATGTGCATTCATTTCAGAGTACACTGAGACATTAAACTGCATCATTTTCAATTAAATTCTGGAGAAGTTGGTGTGTTCTAAAACTTTTGACCAGTAGTGAACACATAATATCATACCGGTTATTGTGTAACTTCACACACACATATATATATATCTACCTACCTCTCACACAGAGTAAGCATCCAGGACGCAGTGAGCCAGAAGAAGAGGATGAAGACGAGCAGTGTGCGCGCCGGGTATTTGTTCATCAGTATCTTCAGGACGAAGCGGAAGGTGAAGTTGATGTTGTTGAGCGAGCCGATGCTCCTGTAGGAGGCGCTCAGCAGCACTTTGCTGTGCAGCAGGATTGCTCTGTGCACCAAGTACAAGCGGAGGAACATCAGCACGGACAACAGCAGCTCCATGTCCATCAGAGGCTCGCCCTGGTGGTCGATGACACACAGCGGAGCCGAGGAAGAGGAGTTTGCATCCAGGCCCACCTCCCAGTAGGTGCCAACAGGATGGATGACACAGACCAGCAGCTCCAGCGTGATCACAAGGACCCTGTGGCTGGTCATAGCGATGCGCCAGTCCACCTGGTTGTGGTCAATCACAAACAGCTGAAAGGTGGAGCAGGAGAGAAGGAAGTTATAAAGTGTTGATGGAAACCTGGGAAATAACACTCACATTATTGGGTTAAAGCAGGGGTCCCCAAACTTTTTTCGGTGGGGGCCACATCAGCTTTTCTTTCTGTGAGTCTATAACAGTAGTTCTCAACCTTTTTGAGTCGCGACCCCCAATTTAATATGCATATTGTCCACGACCCCCGTTCACTGAACAGAATCTCACACGCACAGTTCAGATCACAAAATGACCAAAAAAAGACACAAAATTACAAAAAAAGAGACAAAATGACACCAAAAAAAAGACACAAAATGACCAAAAAAGACACAAATTGACCACTAAATAAAAAAGACACAAAATGACCAAAAAAAGACACAAAATTACCAAAAAAGACACAAATTGACCACAAAATAAAAAAGACACAAAATGATCAAAAAAGACACAAAATTACCAAAAAGACACAAAATGACCAAAAAAAGACACAAAAAGACCACAAAAGACAATAAATGACCAAAAAAGACACAAAATTACCAAAAAAAAGACACAAAATTACCAAAAAAGACACAAATTGACCACAAAAAAAAAGAAAGACACAAAATGATCAAAAAAAAACACAAAATTACCAAAAAAGACACAAAATGACAAAAAAAACCCACCAAATTACCAAAAAAAGGACATTAAATTACCAAAAAGACTAAAACACAGTGGAGACAGAGCTGACTTCCAAAATGATTTGGGGACCCCCAGAAATCATCTCGGGTCAATGTGGTCAATCACAAACAGCTGAAAGGTGGAGCAGGAGAGAAGGAAGTTATAAAGTGTTGATGGAAACCTGGGAAATAACACTCACATTATTGGGTTAATTATTGCAGGGGTCCCCAAACTTTTTTCGGTGGGGGCCACATCAGCTTTTCTTTCTGTGATGGGGGGCCGGGGTCAGTCTATAGCAGTAGTTCTCAACCTTTTTGAGTCGCGACCCCCAATTTAATATGCATGTTGTCCGCGACCCCCGTTCACTGAACAGAATCTCACACGCACAGTTCAGATCACAAAATGACCAAAAAAAGACACAAAATTACAAAAAAACCAGACAAAATGACACAAAAAAAGACACAAAATGATCAAAAAAAGACACAAAAAGACCACAAAAGACAATAAATGACCAAAAAAGACACAAAATGACCACAAAAAAGACACAAAATGACTAAAAAAAAACACAAAATTACCAAAAAAGACACAAAATGACAAAAAAAACACACAAAATGGCCAAAAAAAAGACATTAAATGACCAAAAAGACTAAAACACAGTGGAGACGTGTTGAATGGCACATTAATTTCAAGCCATTCACTGCGTGTTTTCGAAGGGTATTGAATGATACATTGTAGAACTTGTTGGATTAAAAGTTTTTTAACCTCTATATAACCGTGGGGTGATTTTAGAGTCTTGAAACAGCTGAAACAGACCTGCAGTATCCAGACAGCTAGTTACCTGATCAACTTTCCCTCATCCTGCTCCAGAGTTTTTAAAAGTCTACAAAAGCCTGGAGGGGTATAAATGGACGAAAGCTGGATTTGTGTAGGCTATTTCACTCTCAACCAAGTAAAGAATAAATATAAAATGAAATGAACAGCTGAATAAATAGCAGAACTTTAGTACAGTTGATGACCATTTAAATAAATACTAAATACAAATTCAATACATGGCTATATGACACCATTACAAAACATATACTCCGATACCAATAGACATCGACATGTCTGTGTTAGGCCAATATTGCTCAATAAAATCTTTATTTGTACCTTTGTTTGATTATAAAAAGGATCCAGTCCAATATGTTGTTCACTGGATCACACAAAACTTTAGCTAGTATATGCAAACTTGTCTGTGTGCATGTGTTTTGCATCTTAAGCTAAAAAAAATACACAGTTCTCTCCAGTATATCATGTTTATAAGGGTCTCTAATAAGGAAGTGTTTTTTAAGCCTACAAAAATATGAAACCACAGATATTCAACAGAAAACTGGGAGGAAAACTTGTTTTTATCGGTAGTTTATCCCAGTAGTTCTCAACCTTTTTGAGTCGCGACCCCCAATTTAACATGCATGTTGCCTGTGACCCCCGCTCACTGAACAGAATCTCACACGCACAGTTCAGATCACCCAAAAAAGAAACAAAATGACCAAAAAAGACACAAAATGACAAAAAAAAGACACAAAATGACCAAAAAAAGACACAAATTGACCACAAAATTACCAAAATGACCAAAAAAAGACACAAATTGACCACAAAATGACCAAAAAAGACACAAAATTACAAAAAAAGACACAAAATGACCAAAAAAAAGACATTAAATGACCAAAAAGACTAAAACACATGAACACTTTAATACAGTGGAGACAGAGCTGACTTCCCAAATGATTTGGCGATTGGCTGGGTTGAGAATAGCTGGTTTATCCGAGAGAAAATTAGCGTTAATTCCCTCAATATAAAGCTTCACTGTCACTCAGTTTGTTGTAGAAAGTAAAGGACAATAAGCAGATAAACTTTCTCCTCTTTGCTCTACTGATTTGAAGAATATTGATGTTCTTGGCTCGACTATTTTTGTCCCTTCTGACACCCAATATTCAAAGCTACATAAGGCGTGTCAGTCCCCACCCTGAGCCTCCTTATCTGGTCTCCACACTTGCATAGATCCTGCTGGTATCAGACACACATGACTTGCTACAAAACAAACTTTCAGCACTTGTTGTTCTTACAGCACTTTATTGAACACATGTGTGGTGAGTGTGCAAATGAAAGTGGTTTACTCTGTTTAATTTCAAACAAATCCCTGCATGTATATTGAATTCACACACAACGGCAGCGAGCCATGTGGATTGGAAAAGTAGTGCAGCTGCAGCATTGTGCATGCCTGTGTGGGCTACACACACACACACACACACACACAGAGCAAATATAAAACAGATAATCAATGTTGAGGCTACCATCAGTGGACCGAGAGCTCCTTCTAAAACGATTGCCCTCAAGTGTCTCAAACAAAGTATCATTCTAACCGAGATACACTACCGGTCAAAAGTTTTAGAACAGTCCATTTCTCCAGTTTTTTATTGAAATTCAAGCAGTTCAAGTCAAATGAACAGCTTGAAAGGGTACAAAGGTAAGTGGTGAACTGCCAGAGGTAAATAAAAAAAGGTAAGGTTAACAAAAACTAAAAAATAATGTACATTTCAGAATTATACAAGAAGGACTTTTTCAGGGAACAAGAAATGGGTTAACAACTTAACTCTATGGAGTCTTGGGCTATTTTGTCCATTTTTGAATTCTTTTCATGTCTTTGTAAGTCATTTTGTGTCTTTTTGTGTCTTTTTTTGGTCATTTTGTGTCTTTTTGTGTCTTTTTTTGGTCATTTTGTGTCTTTTTTAAGTCATTTTGTGTCTTTTTGTGTCTTTTTTTGGTCATTTTGTGTCTTTTTTAAGTCATTTTGTCTTTTTGTGTCTTTTTTTTGGTCATTTTGTGTCTTTTTTAAGTCATTTTGTGTCTTTTTGTGTCTTTTTTTGGTAATTTTGTGTCTTTTTTAAGTCATTTTGTGTCTTTTTTTGTCATTTTGTGTCTTTTTTTGGTCATTTTGTGTCTTTTTTTAGTCCTTTAGTCCAACATAAAATGTGATTTTGAATCTTTTTTTTACTTTCAAAACACTCATGCTCAATCAAGAATTTTAAATGTTGCAAATGTGCATTCATTTCAGAGTACACTGAGACATTAAACTGCATCATTTTCAATTCATTTCTGGAAAAGTTGGTGTGTTCTAAAACTTTTGACCAGTAGTGTAATTTGAAAGAAACTTTTACTGGTATAAAAATCGATGATTCACAAAACAAGGCCCTGAAGAGCCACAAAGCACACACACACACAGGCTCTCTCACCACATCACAATAAGGGCGTCCAAACTGTCGGGGGAAAAGGCAAACTCACCCTGATGTCCTTATAATGGAAAGCTATGATGAGCATCAGGAGACACCCGGTGGACAGGCTGATGGAACAGTTGATGATCAAGCCGATGTTTGAGCCCTGCAGGAAATGGAGACAAGGGAGATAAGGCACGATGATGTGATTTCTTTCCATTTATATTTGCTGATTATCGACTTTTTATGAAATAGAACCGTTTCTTTTGCCCACTGAGGCAATGACAGGGGTGGAAAGTATCAGAGAACTACAGTATCAAGTGTTAATTATGTCATACGAGGAGAGATTCACATTACCTTTAAAGAAAACGACTGAAATAAAAGATCAGAACAGACTTTGTATCATATGCTCACCACAGGCCACTCTACTTACACTGTAAAAACAAACCTGTTGTTTTTACGGTAAAAAACCAGCAGCTGTGGTTGCCAGAACTTTACCGTAATAAATACGGTGCAACTTTTTGTAATATTACGGTAAAATTGTATTAGCACTGTTGATTTCCCGTTTAAGATTGCCATTTTAATCCATATTTTAGCGTACAAATAAAAAGTTTTTCCATCAAAAGAAATGCTGCCATATAATTGACAAGAAACACTTTATAAATGCCAGATTTTACCATTAAATATTACAGTATATTTCTGTTAGAGATATGGTGTTTAGTACATTTAACAGTGAAAAAAAGTATTTTTTACAAAAAATAAATGCAAAAATGACGGCTTGTATATATATATTAAAGTATATTTTTTGTACGACAAACATGGTGCCAGTGTAGTTTACAGTAGAGTACTGTATTTATTTTTTTTAAATGTAAAAAATACTGTTTTGGCTGATATATACATTTACAGTGTTTCATTGTTACTGAAACTACTTGACGGTCTTTTACTGTCATGTTTTAGCAGTTTTTCACCGTAAAATCTACAGACATTTTTTACAGTGTACATGACACATAGTATGTTATTTAGCCAAAAAAAAGTCAATTGATGTAAAAAAACAAAACAAGAATGGACAAGGGTGCAGTAACACATATACAAAATCAAAAGAAAGGAACAAATATCATTGTTTTATATACATGTATATGTGTTTTTATGTGAAATTTTTAACACATTAAGCACATAGACTGCAGCTTGTGCACTGGATAGAAAAAGAAAGAATAGAAATGCAACAACAGTGAGTTATATCATAGTGAAGGGCTTCTTCCAGGCTCTCTTCAAATAACTAGCTAACTGAAATATTTCATATGTGAATAGCTAATTCAGTCATTATGCATTGACAATGTTAAAAAATTCAATGTCTGCAATGAAAGAAGAATAAAACTCATTCCCCCTTAGATTATTATTATTTCAACATATTCCCTTAAAGATATGCACTAACATGCACCAAACAGTAAGTAAAAGATGCCCATGAAGAGAATTTGAGTGATTTGCTCCTTTTCTCACAATTGGAACAGCTGTTTCCCCCCAGACAGTGTGGACGGACCAACACAGAGAAGCTGCTAAACTGCAAAAAGGACTTGGTTCCCCACAATCGTTGCAAATTCAAAAATTCAAAAAAAGTTGCAAATTTACTAGGTTAAAGTGGCAGATCTACAAGAAAAAAGTCGCAGACATAAGAGATTTAAAGTAGCAAATCTGCGTGGAAAAAAATCACAGATTTATGAGAAAGAAGTGGGAAAAAAACAACTTTTTCTGGTATATTCTCCACTTTAAATCTCTTAAATCTGCAACTTTTTTCTTGTAGATTTGCCATTTTAAATCTCAAAATCGGTGACTTTTTTCGCGCAGATTTACCACTTTATTCTAGTAAGTGTGCAACTTTTTTCTCGACCCCATTTTGATATCCACTGAAGTTACCAAATATAGATCTTCGCCTGATAAAGGGTTAACTCTTAAGTTTATAAATATATTATGCATATGAGTGCACTGTGGATGTGCTGGTAGGCAGACAGAGTCATGCTAGCTGCAACGTTTTTTTGCACAGATTTGCCACTTTAAATCTCTTAAATCTGCGACTTTTTTTCTTGTTGATTTGCCACTTTAATCTAGTAAATTTGCAACTTTTTTCTCAAAATATTACCTGAAGTTACCAAATATAGTTCTGCACCTGATAAAGGGGTTAAATACAGGTCTCTTCAGTTCAGGACAGCTGCTTTTTTCATCTGCACCATGCAGGTGTCTCAGTCAGTTTGCAACATGAGCTGACTTTGGGGCTAATTTTGGCCAAATATCCTCACTAACCTGTAGTGCTGAAACAATGAGATGATGAATCCATTAGTTAGTTGAACAGTTTGTTATGACTTATCGAGCAGAAAATCTTTCTTTTTCAGCTTTTTGCTGCGTTTAACAGTCAACATTCTTGGGTTTCATTAACCATGAATGAGAATGATATAGTTGCAGACCTTCTTGTGCATGATATGGTATACATTTAGAATTCATTACATGCATGATATGAAAAATATACTCTCTAAGTAAGAAAATGTTGTTCTCATTCTCAGCCTGTATTCTCTCCATGGTGATCATCACAATAAAGGTTTTATCAGAGATTTCCTCCCCGTAAAAGATCATTTTGAACATATTGAAATGGAATATCCTGCTATCCTATTGCGTTATAACTGCATAACTGTCATTCATACCTTTCCAAAAGGAGCTTTATGAGAAGTTTACAGTATTTTGGCCTAATGAAAGTGGAATTATTGATTCTCTAATGTACTGTGAAAAAGGGTACATAAAAAGCACTCAATTAGCGTAATGAGAGCGCTTGTAATTAAATACTTTCCATTCCAGCGAACTGACAGCTGGAGACACAGATGAATTAAGAACCAGGCTTCTCAGCAGGTTAAAGAGCACCTTCCCTTCATTCATGCATCTCAGGGCAACTGATGTCAATGGAAATGTTTAACGGGAAGTGCAGTTTATTGCCGTTTTCAGTTAAAAAAGATAATTACAAACTTTCAAACTTGAGGAAACTTGAGCGTGTAGGTGGTATGGTGTGACGTCTGTTGGCAAGGGACGTCGTTTTCCACAGTTTCTCCCGTAGCATCCACTGCATTACGTCCAGGGCTAATTAGAAGACCCCACAAAAGCTCAACATTTCACCACATTCCATAACAGAGAGTTCAACAACATGTTTCTTGCCGAGTTTCTGAAATTGTTTTTGTAATGTTTTCATGTTGGAAACAGTCATTTCAAGCCCGGTGAACCTAACCTGAGTTAACCTTAACACACGTTGTTTCTCATAGTCTTGGATGGACACCACCGTCACCAGGACGGGCCACCCAAGGGATAGTAGAAAAGACTAAAAATAAAACACTGAATCCAGAGCAAAAGGGGATTTGCTTTATGGACTGCAATGAATACATAGTTGCCAAAGAAATACTACATACATCTGACTTACGTTTTCTAATTTGGTTTGTTAGTCAGTGTGGTTTTGTTGGCTTTCATGTAGATTCTTGTGCTTAACTACACATATCCTCTAATAAACTTAAGGAAAAATGACCTACAAGAATATTATACTGCTGCAGTGGGACAGTCATAACAAATGGGCCATTTGTAGGTTTAGTTAATGCCAACAAAAAACTGCACAAGGTGATTTCCCTTTGAAATGATTGATAAGAGCTGCAGGTAGACTGTTACAGGACAGGTGTTGCTGATTTGCTTGTTAACAAAAAGTGTCAGCTCCCTCGGCCTCTAAGACCACATAACAGGTGAGGAGCATATTTCACTGCACCTTGTAAAACTGGTTTTACCTGGTCCAGGTTTTCCCAAATAAAAAGTCAACTTATGACTGTGTCAATCTTCAAGAAGTCCAGTGGGCCAAAACATTATCAAAAAAAAAAAGGGTCAGGGTGTGCAACACTTTTTCCTACTGTTGTATTACAGAAAATGAGGGTGAAAAGCTAAAATGCTGAGGACTTTTTATTTGAACCAAAAATACAACTATATTGAGACGGTCAAAATTAGAACACATTTATGTTGTATAAGTCGGGATTCAGCAATTGACAGGCAAGTAAAATTAATGAGTCATAACTAGCATGCAGGGAAATTGTAGTCCATTATGCATCTGCAATTTAATCTGCCCTTGGCTCTGGGCAACCTTCAAAACAATCAACATGTAAAATCATAACAGGAGAAGGAAGGCATGAAGTAGCTAAACGGAAAGGAAAGTGATGTGCAGAGTCAGAAAGGAACAATAGCAGCAATTAATACATACAAGACCATATCTATCAGGTATGTCACATGACGGTAGCCTGTATGATTGCTGTGACTGTGTAGGATGTATTAGTACATCAAGTGATTAAACAGTATTATATGTCTGAATAGATCAGAAATTGTTAAAGCCGAACTAGGTTTTTGCCACAACATGCATAACTTTTGGACTGTTTTATTATCATACATGTAAATATAGTTCATTAAAGTAATCCCCTGTCCAAACATCAAGGAATATTATTTTAAATACTATTCATCCTCAGTTTATGGACATTGTTTTGGATTGTAAAACTTATCCCAGGAATGTCATCAAATAGTTGCAGAAAAGAGGACACAAGGTCGCATCCAGGACCAAGTACACACTCCAGGCTGTAGCACAGCCAAACTCAAGACCTAGAGGCTCCTAGACTGGCCATGCAAACACTCTAATTATACACTAAATGATGTGGAAAGATAGCCTGAAGTACTCTGAGCAATCTCGCTGTAGGGGAAGAGGTGAAATGTGGAAAAACGTTCCATAAATAGCCCTGTTTTTTCTTGTGCATAACCATGAAAAGGTGAGCTTAAAATATAACTTTGTAGACTGGCATTAGCTTCGATACGCCTACAAGTTAGGCAGCTCGAAAATATTCTGCAGTATACTTAAAATGGCTTTAAAAAATATATGTAAATAATAGTTTAGTGCGCTTATGTCAGGCTTAAGAGAATGTCTTGTTCCTCAGGGGAGGAAGATGTCACAGCTCACACTCATGACTTCACATAAAGCTTGAAGAAGAATGCTGAAAACAGTTATATAAGCTATGGTTAAATCAGCAATGCAGCCTCTCCAAAATAATATGCTTTAACTGTGGTGAAGAACACTTTTCCAGTGCATCAGCATTTCCATGGTACAGAAGCTGATGCCTGTTGTTAGGAATGGACACACAACACCTGTTCTTGGTTCCTATTTGTAAACTGGAATAGTAATGTCGTATTCGTGCCAGCACCGTTAATTTCACGACCATGCTTCTGAACACCGCCCAACTCTCTGAACACTGAAGGTCAGGCCATATTTCCACAGGTTTCTCAAAAGATTGTAGCTAGAATTGTGGGGGCTCTTTGACACTGTAATCAATCACTGACTTCACAGCATGGAGTTGGTCTGATGTTTTTTTGCGGCCTGCATGAGAACTTTTTTCCACATGTGGAGCTGGCGTGTGCTGTAGGAAGTCAGGGGGAGTTAATAATTTGTTGATTGTGTGGCCTGGCATTGTTATCCACTGAGATCTGCATGTTAATGTCATGAGGCTGCGCTACCAAATAGTGTGTCTGGAAATGGACTAACTAATCAGTGGGTCAGGGGGGGTCAAAGCCCAGGTGCAGGTTCTGCTGTTGTGCTGCACGGAGCTGGGCTGCCTGCGAATCAAGGAAGTTATGACAACAAACAGAACCAGTTGTCAAATGGTGGTTTTTCTGCACCAGTTATGACCACTTTAGTGATTAAAATAGGTCACGAATAATAGATAACTTAATAATTAGTTTTTATTTATATTAAAGTCTGAGAAAAACTACTTTGAGCAGCTGTAACTGTGATATAAGGAGTTGAGATGCAGCAGCAGGAGTTGTTACCTTCAATTCCTCTGCATGAGCTGAAAGCAAGACAGTGATTTTGTTTATTATTTGATTATTTGATGATGAGTTCAAGAGCCAACACTTAAAATATCTTGACCAGCCTGCAACACGGAGTGAATCTAGGTAATGTTGTCCAAATGTTGTGACATTGTGGATGTAAGTGCACATGGACGGAATTAAACCCTCTGCAATGCGTGCAAAAGTGCAAAATATCCAATTAGCACAAGTTTTTGTTATGATGTGATAGCAGAAGGCATCATAAAGAGAACCACAGTGGGAGCCCAGACGGGGAACATGCTGTCAGGCTACAGCTTTAAGGTTGGGTGCCAACAAAACCAAAGTGTCACATTTCAAACATTTCCAATCTCACCAATGTCAATGTTGAAGTCTGATATAAACATCTTCAGTGCAGTAAACATGTTAAACCTACCGGTGTGTAGACGATGGGACATATCTCTGCGTGGATTATGGTGAGCAGGATCCCGAGCAGAGCTGTGCCCAGAGCCAATGCGCACAGGCGCTTTTTATCCTCTAATAAAAACTTTCTGTCTCGCAGTCTGTAAAGGTCGTCTCCCTCCATGTGAGCTGTCCGCTTCCCGGGCAGTGACAGCGGCACGGACACTTCAGCCGAGTCCCCGCCGTTCCGCTTGATCAAGCCATCGCAATTCACGCAATCCACCGTGGAGTCGCCGTGCAGGCTGCGGTTCGTCATCTCCATCTCCAGAGCGCACACGAGACGGCCGCCTGTCCCTCTGTCCCTGTCCTCGCTGTCGGTCGCTCCGTCCTCTGCCGGTCCGCTCTCCCCTTTGCTTTCCTCCCGAGCTGGGGAAGGCATAGTCCGATGATGGGCGCACTGTGTACCAGGCCCTTCTCTCGTTTGTCGCTCATCGAAGTAGCGGGTTTAGCAAAACCACTTGGCCTCCAACACACCCTCACCTTAACACTCCTACCAGCCGGCGCTGCGTGGTTACGCGCACTGATGCCATCTGCACACGGCTGTGAGGGATGTACTTCTCTATGCATGCGCTATTATTTTAAGAGTGTGCGTCAGTCTGCCCCAAATGAATTCTTTGTATGTGTGCGATGTGTGTTTATCTCTGTGTGTAGGCTGCTCGTGTTATGGTCACTAAACAAGATGGGAATTTAGACTATTCTTTATATATTTGTATATATGTGATCGGATCAAATGCAATTTGGTGAAGGGGGAAAACCCCTTTAGACAGGATGTTGCACAAATTATGTATTTCATTTATCCAGGAACAAACCACGTGATTACCTGCTTTATTTTTCTAAATACAAAAGTAGATGAAAAAAAAAACGTTTTAAGAAGAAACCCCATGTTAGATGTTTGTATTTATTGGTAACGCACTGTAACAGTGGTGAGCTGCTGTACTATGACATCTTGTGGTGAATATTTTCACCCTTTGACTTGTTGCAGTCTAATCCAAACATTAGTCAAGGTTGACTGTCATTCAGGGTTCTTACACCTTTTCCAAAGGCAAATTAAAGTATTTTTGTTGCTTTTTTAAAAGCTTTTCCAGCACATATTTATATAACTACCATACTGTAGCCAGCAGGGACACTCAAATTGCTTTGCATGGTGGTCACTTTTTATGCTATTTCTATGCTTTTGCACACCATTGGCACTTATTTGCATTCAAAGTACAAGAAATTCCCAGCGTGAATAAGTTTATTTTCAGTGTGAATTGGCCTAAAACAGGCTCCATGGCACATACATTAAGTATCACCATTAAATACAGTACTGAATACATATTATATACATATATATATATATATTATATATTCTACATAATGGTGCCAAATTAAAGGAAAACACATTTTAATATTTCAAAATCACTGTTTTTACAGCTCGCACCCCATGTAACCTACATTGCAAGCCGTTTCAAGGACTTTATTCAAACTCTAAGCACTTTTTAAACCTTGAAAACACCACATTAAACTCCCAAATTCTCCAAGGATCCCCATGTCACTGGCAATGACTCAACTGTCCTGGCCTTCACTCTTTAACCATACAGTTTTAAACATGATTTTTCTTTTTGTTCTCCGACTCTCCTAAAAATAATCTTGTAAACATCCCCAATTTATTATTCATCAAAGGACTTCCCATCCCCATCCCAGCTACTTAATTGTTGTGAATTCTCTATTGGATTATTCGTCATCTTATCCAGCTGTATTCTTATGTTTTTTAATATTTTGAGTTGTAAGTTGACCTTCCATTTCCTCCAAATACTCCACAGGCAAAACTGAAACAAACTCTCCCCTCACCCTCTGTTTACTAGGGGAGGAACTGTTGGGGGAGGAACCACGTCACGACCTTGGGCTAAATGACGCATCCAGCTCACCGGAGTCCTTCCGCTGCAGCATCCTGCTGCTTGGACCGACTCTAATGATCTGAGTGACAGTAAGTAGAGCGTTCGGACTGATAGGTGTTTTCCAGGTCAAGTCAAAATATTTTTATGGCAAAAAATACTTGTGTAAAGTACCAAACTTTGCAATGAAAAGTGTTGATTACAGAAATAAGCAAAAAAACACAACAGAAATGTATATTTTCAGGTATGAGTTGATTTAATCTGCTGCAATAGAAAAGGTAAATGGCCAATGCACAAGATGAGTTGCAATAATAATAATGTAATAATAATAAAAGATGGAAGCAAAACAAGGCTTAAGCACACAAATGAGCCTTCAGGTCGCTAAAATAAATATGCTTCAATATAATTAAATTAAGTCACAGTATTTGAATCAGTGAGTGATGTGTATTCAGGATTTATAGAGCTGTGGCAGATTTTTAGAGCAAGCGGTTATCTACAATAAAAACTTTTAAAAACACAAAGCTTCAAACAAGCCATAAAACAGATACAGCTGAATATCTACACATTGTACTGACAGCAGAGAGTTGAAGCCATTAAAAATAAAATCATGATCTACGAAGCTACATTTGCAATTTACAGCAGTCACTGTTCATACAAAAATATACAATTCCATGTGTTATATGTGAGCTGACTGCCATCTAGTGGTGGCTGAATAAATTACAACAAAAAGACAGATTAGAAAGTGTGCATCAGTCTACGAGATCCAAGTTCTCTATTATTTACAAGCAGTTTAGTAAAAATATTTTTCTTAATAAACAGATTGTGTCACTCTAGTTCCAATAGATTAAACCCCTGAATCACATTTTACATTTATTAACTGTGAAGTAGAAACTGTGGACCATATTTGGTCCGTGTATCGACAAAGAGATAAACATGATAACAGAACACCCGAAAAGATAATTATTTGGTATTAAGGATATTGCTGAGAGTTCCTGAGTTAATCCGAGCACCCAGTGATTGTACAGTACGTAGCAAAATTAGCAGTGCAGACCTGATATATTAAAAAAAAACATTTTTACAACAGAAATAAAAAGAGGAATCATTACAGCTTGCACAAAGAAAACCTTTGGGCTATGAAAGAAGTTCTTTTTTTGGCCCAATTTTAGCTGAACTCAGAGAAGTGACACGACATGGCTCAGTTGAAGGAGCTTTTAACTCTCGATCCACCTTCACAGGACGGTCTAACCCTTCACAGCGCCCCACGGCTGCAGAGTGGCCTGAGGCAGGATGAACTGCGGGCAAGGCTGCGGCAAGACGTAGTAGCTAAATACCTGCTGGGGCGGAGGCGGTGGCGGGGGAGGGGCACACACCGTGCTGACAAACACCGGAGCCGCCTTCTTGTACTGAGGCCAAACCGGAGCAGGGTGGTAGAAGTACTGGAGGCTCGGAGGGACCTGAGGATGAAGAGAGGGAAGACCAGAGATTAGAAGGGATGCTGGAGAGTTTCCAGCATTTCCAGCAGGTTAGACACACTTTGTCCATATGGGAGGAAAGGACAGTACTTTCCTCTCTAATGCTACATATACACTACTGGTCAAAAGTTTTAGAAACACACCAACTTTTCCAGAATTTAATTGAAAATGATGCAGTTTAATGTCTCAGTGTACTCTGAAATTAATGCACATTTGCAACATTTAAAATTCTCGATTGAGCATGATAGTGTTTTGAAAGTAAAAAACAGATTCAAAATCACATTTTATGTTGGACTAAAGGACTAAAAAAAGACACAAAATGACCAAAAAAAGACACAAAATGACTAAAAAAAAGACACAAAATTACCAAAAAAAGACACAAATGACTTACAAAGACATGAAAATAATTCAAAAATGGACAAAATAGCCCAAGACTCCATAGAGTTAAGTTGTTAACCCATTTCTTGTTCCCTGAAAAAAGGCCTACTTGTATAATTCTGAAATGTACATTATTTTTCAGTTTTGGTTAAGCTTACCTTTTTTTATTTACCTCTGGCAGTTCACCACTTACCTTTGTACCCTTTCAAGCTGTTCATTTGACTTGAACTGCTTGAATTTCAATAAAAAACTGGAAAAATTGGGGTGTTTTTGACCGGTAGTGTACACCAGAAGACTTTGAAAAGATTTGGAAAGACTCCTGCAAGACTATCAGCTCACACCTGCTCACATCTAAAGACAAGAGTTTAGAGTTTTTAGTCCCAGCCTAGTCTCACACTGAGATTCTACAAATACTGTGAATCTTGCAGGGTCACTATTTACAAGACTACAACAAGATTCTTTTAGCATTTTTTACCTACCATGCAATGTTTGTGGGCAGTGGTTTGTGTTGAAAAAAAAAAAAAAAAAAAAGGGGGAAGACGCCACAAAATGCCCCTCACAAAGCTGAAAAAGGATTTCTGTTTTTCTGACATGAAAAGTTGACTATTTTACAGTAAAAATAGACAAGAAGAATAGATAAGGAAGAATAAAGGAAAGGAAAATTTAGAAATTAATTCATGATATACATTTATGTCCTATTTAATTATAATTTGTTTAATAAGAATAATTATACTTATCAGCTCTATCAACTTTCATTTAGTTGATCACACATTAATCATCAATTATTTATTACTTATTTATGTATACATTTATTTATACATGTTAACTGGGGCTGCTTACTGTTCTCTTTACTAAGAAACAGCGCCCCCAAAATCCCGCTTGTGGCCGTAAATATATGACATCACTATATTTGTATTTAGGACTGAGCTGACTAACATTATTGTGACTCCAGTAAAACACCTAGATTTACTAAAGACTTTCAGTTTTAAGTCTGGGACTGTGGAAATCTTTTGGTGTAAACCCAGCATAAAACATACAATAGTGAAACTTCATCACATAGGAATGACTCATCAGCAGCTGCAGCTCTTATTCATACGGACTAGCTTACGACTCATACACAAAACACACACATTCAGAACTTTTTAGGGTGTAACGCTCTGTGCTTCAATACTAGATTGTCAATTAACTGTAGTTTTATGAGGTGAATACAGTTAATGTGTAAAATTGAAACTAGATTACTTAAAGCGTTTATCAACTCTGCCGAGGAGTTTGGTTTGTCTGTTTGTCAGCAGGATAACAGAAAAACTAGAGCCGCCATATTCATTAAACTTGGTGGAAGGGAGACGTATGACCTGAGGAAGAACCCATCAAAATCTGCTGTAGATCCAATTCACAGGGTTGATAAATTAATAATATTTTGGCTTTTGTCAATATTGTGAGATAGGGCGTGGCCTAAGTGTTTTTCTGTACTCCCCAATTGTTGTTTGTTTTTATTTCCTTTGTTCTGAAATTCATATCACATTTTGGTGTGAAAATATAAGACAAATTAGATCAGCAAGATGATTTTGAAGTATTCCAAAAGTAACCCAAAGTATTTGTTACTTAATTTGAATAATAAACTCATTTGTGACAAATTACATTTTAGGGCATGTATTCAGTAATCTGTCATGAAATAGGTAAAAAATATATATATACACTACCGGTCAAAAGTTTTAGAAGACCCCAATTTTTCCAGTTTTTTATTGAAATTCTAGCAGTTCAAGTCAAATGAACAGCTTGAAAGGGTACAAAGGTAAGTGGTGAACTGCCAGAGGTAAATAAAAAAAGGTAAGCTTAACCAAAATTGAAAAATAATGTACATTTCAGAATTATACAAGTAGGCCTTTTTCAGGGAACAAGAAATGGGTTAACAACTTAACTCTATGGAGTCTTGGCCTATTTTGTCCATTTTTGAATTATTTTCATGTCTTTGTAAGTCATTTTGTGTCTTTTTTTAGTCATTTTGTGTCTTTTGGTGTCTTATTTGGTCATTTTGTGTCTTTTTTTAGTCATTTAGTCCAACGTAAAATGTGATTTTGAATCTTTTTTTTACTTTCAAAACACTATCATGCTCAATAAATAATTTTAAATGTTGCAAATGTGCATTCATTTCAGAGTACACTGAGACATTAAACTGCATCATTTTCAATTAAATTCTGGAAAAGTTGGTGTGTTCTAAAACTTTTGACCAGTAGTGTATATTTAAAAAAAAGGAATCCTCCCCACACTGTGTACAAAACAATAATAGTGCTATGGCGTTTTTAACAACTTTTTACAACGATGAAGCTCTATAGCACAGAAAAACAAACTATACCTTAATTGTGTCTACCAACAAATAAGAGAGAGAAAAAGATTTACCATATTTCTGACGTATTTGACTTTATTTGGTGCTTCCCCGTGCTTCTTGCGGATCCTGGGCACCATTGCTATCGTGTAGGTGTCTCCTTCTGCTGCCTCTTTCTTGACGACATCCTTCTCTTCTTTCTCTTGCTCTCCTTCTGTCTCGCCATCTTTCGCCTCCTCCTCTGTGTCGCTTGACGCAGTGGAGCCACAATCTGAGGAGGTAGCAGAGTGGTAATCGGACGTGTCCAGATTTATCGAGTCCACCGAGGAGTCAGCCGCTTTCTCCTCCACACCTTCCTCCTCGAAGCTGGCCACCGTGAACGGCCTGCTGTTCTCTGTACATCTGTGAAGAAAGAGAGGATTATTTTTAACCCCAAAGCCATTTTTTAATTTAATTTTAAACCATATTCCTACTCTTTACTTCCCACGTTTTATTTATCGCTTCCCAGAATGAACCATGACAACAACTCGCTCATAAATCCTGGCTAGACTGAGAAATGCCCGTTTATTATGGAAGTGTGTCATTCTTTTTCTTTGCCTCAGCCAGTGACTCACCTTGCACACACCTCCAGTGGGTCGATCCACAGTGTGAGCTCATGAGGAAGGCCGAGTTCACTGGGTGTGAGCTCGCTCTCCTCACATGCTCTCACGATGGCTTCATCACACGGTTCTTCCTTATTTATGCGGATGCATCTGTGAAAGATTGGACATATCAGACTGTGCTTTCTTATGTGGATCTCTCCCTCTGTGCAAGGTTATTATAGTTAACGAACACTAACAAAATAAGGAAAACTAAAATTGAAAAAACATTTTCGTTAACTGAAAGAGTTTTTTCAAAAACGATAACTAACTGAAACTGTATTGTGTGGTTACAAAACTAACTAAAACTAACTAAAATTATAGTGAAAATGTCCTTCGTTTTCGTCTTTGTCAACTTTTTTCATACATAATTCAGTTTTTCTATTTCAACATGCAGGAACACATGGTAAATATGTTTACTGAGACTGGGATGTCTACACTCCAACCAAAATACAAAACACCCAGAACTGTAAGAGTTAATAACCTTATTGGGGCTGAGATGGATAAACCAAAGGAAATTAAGGCACATACCCATTACAAAAAAACTAAAACTAACACTAAAACTAATAAAAACTAAACTAAAACTAGCAAACTCACTCTAAACTAAAACTAACTGAATTTGAAAACAAAATTCACAATGAAATTAAAACTAAAACTAATGAAAAATCCAAAACTATTATAACCTTGCCTCTGTGATGTGTTTTCCCTCTGACCGTAACATTGATAGAACAGCCAGTAAGTAAGAAAATCAAGTGGAACTGATTTTATATTACAGAAAACCCATCTTTTCATTTTACTTCCATTTTTCTTGGTAATTACAAAGGAAAGTATTATTTTTTTTTAATTTAACATTAAATTTTTATACCTACTTCACAGATACACAAATATACATTTATTGAATTGTGTAACTTCTACATATTGGTAGTTACCTATATGCCTGGCCTTTGCTGGGTTGGTCAGGGTACCAGTGCTCGTCGTATTTGTCACATAAAAGTTTCTGTAGCTTCTCAGAAAACAATTCTCCTTTGGCTGCGCTCAGCTTGCCACGTGCCACGGCCAGGCGTTTGAGGAAGCTGACGCCAGCCTCGACCTCTCTTTTCATGGTGACTGTATAAAAGAACAAGATAAGAAAAACTTGAGGTCGGCAACATAATCATGTTGTTGTTTCCATGTACATGAGGAAGTGGCTATGTAAATCACAATATCATGCAAACCAAAGTGCAGAAAGTAAAAAGAGTAGAGCAATTTGAGTTTTCAGTAACAGACTGTGACTTCCTCCAGTGATGTGTGTGTGTGTGTGTGTGTGGGGGGGGGGGCAGGAACTTCAGCTGCACTGATAACACATTACTTCCCTGTGCAGTTGCCCCTGAGCCTGTTTTTAGAAGCTCTGCTTGGCATTTTACAGCTACAGACCTGACGCTGTTGACAAAGGCCAGAGTTTGCATACATGCAAACAAGATGCAAAGCAGCGCTGCCATGCTGACATGTCATTTTCTAAAATGCAAATCAAATGAGCACCCAGTGCTGTTTATCCTCTGATAGCATGTCTATCTGGGTTGGATGCCAATGTCAGCCTGACCAGAGAGAGAAGAGCGTGTTCCATAAAGGCCAAGGCAACTCAAACGTTGCAGCTGAAGTGGCTCAGTGTGCTAACATCCTGCTGATGTCCCTGACAAGAAAGACGTGCCTTGAACTTTTAGACGCAGACAGTCATTTGTTATTGTGGCTCCAAACACCACACTGTTGCTGCAGCATGTATACTTTGTTGTGAGAGAAAATTATTATTTGCCCTGGTAGATGCAGCCACAGCCTCCACTTAGAGCAGTGATGGGCCTGTGACACAACAAGCAAAAGTAGTAGTAAGTTTAAGCCTGTAACAAATATGTTTAGCCATTATCTTATTATAGATCTCCTCCAGGGCTATAGATGTTGTTAGTCTGCAGGGCCAACAGGGTCAGACAGCATGGATCCTTCAGGCTGTAGCTTCCTGACATAATTCTGTTTTGCTTTCTATCACTGAGCAACTCAACATGATCATTACAACAGTCTCAGTAACCTGCTATACATTCTGAGAGATGCTGACTTGCAGGACGTCACTCTGTCTGCCACAAAGACATAAACACAGGTTTTTCTGGTATGTTTTCAAGTTTCAGATTTCTGGTGCGACTGTAAAGAATGTTAAAACTAGCTTTGACCTTCATTTTCTTCTAATGTTACCTTAAAGAAACTTGTTTAAGGCTCTACCAAATACATTTGAATTGTATTCAGTATTAAATCTTTAAGCACAAGTGAATTATATTATATCATCATCATTATATTTGAGAGAAGGCAGACATCTCTACGGCCAGTATAGTCTTTAGCCAAATAGTCTTTGTGATTATAGAGGCAACTTTACAATGAAATGAAGAGTGCCACTGCACAAGGTGCATATAAAACAATCATAACACAAAACAAACATGAGTTAATCATTTAAAAACACCAAGCTAAAACAAGGACAAAAACAAGAACAAGGATGTGTGACACCAAAGCCATCTGGGTTTGTAAAAAGCACTAAAGTCAGAAGAAAAAAACATTTTGATTTTGGGTTGAACGGTCTAGATTTAAAGCTCAAAAAGTTAGCGCTGAATACAACTCTTGTTTATAAAATGTTATACAATAATGAAAGTGACCATGACAATGTCATAAATCCAAGTTTGACATATTTAAGCAGCAACACAAAGATTTTCAGTTTATTACAGTAGAGGACAAATAATACACTAAATATTCACATTTGTGAAGATTGTGTGTTTAAACTTTTTACTTTTTCTCTAAATAACGGGTAAACCCCTTATTAAAATCATAGCAAATTCAATTTCTGTCAATCAGATAATAAATTATCAATTATTATTGAATATTTTGTATTATTTTCTTATCTTTTTCATGTCTTACATAGGCTAGATCATATATTTTGTATTTGTCGTTTAATATTAAGAATATACTGCTTTATCTGATGGAGCATTCCAGCTGATCTGTTTTTCTTTGCTCTGAAGAAAGTTGATGCTCCAAGGACAACATAGTTAAACTAACTTGTGATTATCATAATGCAGCGTTTGTCCCTGGAGGGCCAGGTGTTCACTGACAACTTACAACACCCCACGTACGTATCACTACTGCATATATTCTAGTGAAAACAGCCAGGATGAGTCATGTTTTCAACTAGCTTGCATCACACCAAACTAATGATGCACGTTAGCAGATACTAGAGGAACTCAGAGACATCCGCATCACTGATGGTGGCGTTTGTCTTCTCGGATTACTTCACCTGTTTGATCTGATCAGATAAAAACTTTTTGACTGCAAGCCATGAGATCTTTATCTGCACACCATGTCCAAAGTGTGTCTGTTTACTGAACAGTGACCTGCTGTCACTGTTTGGATTTTAAGCATGAAGACAGTTTGAGCCTTTTTCAGAGGGAGAATTTCCTCCTGCTGCCAATAATGCACACACAGTTCAGATGGTAATATACTGAGAGAAGACAGGCTGGGGCATTTATGCTTTGCATAACTATATATATGTGATGTGTGTCCTAGTTTAGGCCAAGCAGCTTGTCACAATACACCAGTGGTGGAATGTAACTAAGTACATTTACTCAAGTACTGTACTTAAGTAAAATTTTGGGGTACATTTTATGTAACTTTATACTTCTACTCCACTACATTTAGAGGCAAATGTTGTACTTTTTACTCCACTACATATAGCCAGCAGCTTTAGTTACTTTTCAGATCGGGATTTAACATGAAAACATGATCGGTTTAAAGTTTAAAGTGACATTTTCTAAATTAGACCTCATAAAAGTATATTAAATAGTTAAAATGAGCCCTACCTTGAAAAATAAAATGCTGCTTATATAAATGCATCAATAATAATGATCAAATCATATATTGAGAATATATTTAACAATCTGAGTGGGGTCATTCTGCATAACGAGTACTTTTACTTTTGATACTTTAAGTACATTTTGATGCTGATACTTTTGTACTTTTACTAAAGTAAGTTTTGAATGCAGGACTTTTACTTGTAGTGGAGTAATTTCACAGTGTGGTATTGGTACTTTTACTTAAGTAAGGGATCTGAATACTTCTTCCACCACTGCAATACACAATCAGTCTAAACAGGCAAGAAGAGGAGAATGCAAGTGTGATTGACACAGGTGAAGACATTTTCTTCTTAGTTTCGTCGATATTCGGTTTGAGTGACAACGAAACTTGTTTTGGCGTCTCCGCGAGACAAAGAGGGCACAACAAAGCAGTAAAGGATCAACTCAGTAAGGAGAGACATGTGCGTGTGTGTGTGTGTGTGTGTGTGTGTGTGTGTGTGCGCGTGGTTGTACTTTTACAACCAGAAAATTAGAAAAAGATAAAACAAACTACAGCAAGTGTAGCGTTTAGTCTGCTTCGTTCTGCTTTGACAAAGGAAACTTCACGCTGCAAGCTGGAAATAACGCAGTTGGGGTTTCTGACAGCGCGGAAACCCCCCAGAGGAAATTAGCAGAAACAAGCCCACGGGTGTAAATTCGGTTTAAAAGAAAAAGAAAAAAAAGTATATTATCTAGATTGAGGTGATAATATAGTATTATTGTGAAGTATATATGTATAAAAAGTAAAAACAAATGTATAAAGACATGATTAGAAGTATGGTAGTGAAAAAAAAGTTTGAGAAAAAGAGTCAAAACAAAAACGAAACAATAAAAACGCACCGAACAAAGCATGAATTATAAAAGAAAACAACATTGTAACAACTTAGCGAACACGACGGCGACAAAATAACCAGCCAGTGTGCTTTAAAACAGTTCACATTTTCACATGTTCACAACAAAAACACGCTTTACAATGTTAACACGACACAACAAACACAACTTTTCTTTAGATAAAACAATGTTACTCACGATAAAAACGTGTCCTAGTGAATATGAGCAGTGTGTGCGTGGTCTCGCTGCTCCGTGTTGTCTCGCTGCTGTCTGTCTGTGTGATGTGTAGAGTTATTATGGTCAGCACATGTTGCTTCCTTGTTCTCTGTTCACTTCTCGGTGCTGCTGCAACAGAGACGTAACATTACCGTCAGCGTGACTCACTTCCTTTACGCGACGCCGTGAGCAAGCGCTGACTGGCCCGCCGCGAGGAGAGCGACACCCCGCCCGACCCAAATATGGGCAACAAGGTAAACAGCTGAGTGGGGGATTTCACTCTGTTACACGGAGCTGTAACGTTACTACGTCCTCAGAAATGACACTGGGACTTTTACTAGGCCTATGCTATGATGACATCTGGCGTAATACTGCCAAGGAGGGGCCAGTGTTATTGTTGTTGTAATCAGAGGGGCACATTAACACATAAAAAATGGCAAATATGATATTTAAGCATTCAAAACCTTTATTTTGCTATGTTATTAATATTATTACTATTATTATTATTATATATATTGTTGCTGCCATTACTATTATTACTATATACTGTAATATACTACTATTATTATTATACCGGCCTTACCGGCCTTATTTATTATTATTATTATTATTATTATTACTATTATTATTATATATTATATATATTATATATCATATTATTTTACTTATAATTACTTTATTTATATTTTTCATTTTATTTTTATATTGTTTATTATCTATTATTACATATTATATTATATACATTATATACTGTACTATTATTATTATTATATACCGTCTAGTCACTATAGCATTGTTGCATCATATCACCAGTTTAATTATTACCATCATCTTACCAACCATCCTACCAATTGATGTTCTCTTTTTACTTCTTAAGTGTCCTTGTTCTATTCTGTGTTTTTTTCTATTGTTGTTTTTATTTATGCTACCTCAGTATTTTATTCTATTGTATTTTATTGTACTTGAATGACACAATGACATTTCTCATTTAATCATTTGCAGTACAGTGAGAATGATCTATATATATATATATATATATATATATATATATATATATATATATATAACTACTGGTACACCAACTACACCAACTTTTCCAGAATTTAATTGAAAATTATGCAGTTTAATGTCTCAGTGTACTCTGAAATTAATGCACATTTGCAACATTTAAAATTCTTTATTAAGCATGATAGTGTTTGAAAACAAAGATTCAAAAACACATTTTATGTTGGACTAAAGGACTAAAAAAAGACAAAAATGACAAAAAAAGACACCAAAAGACACAAAGCGACAAAAAAAAGACACAAAATGACTTACAAAGACATGAAAAGAATTTAAAAAATGGACAAAATAGCCCAAGACTCCATAGAGTTAAGTTGTTAACCCATTTCTTGTTCCCTGAAAAAAGGCCTACTTGTTTAATTCTGAAATGTACATTATCTTTCAATTTTGGTTAAGCTTACCTTTTTTTATTTACCTCTGGCAGTTCACCACTTACCTTTGTACCCTTTCAAGCTGTTCATTTGACTTGAACTGCTTGAATTTCAATAAAAAACTGGAAAAATTGGGGTGTTCTAAAACTTTTGACCGGTAGTGTATATATGTATATATATATATATATATATATATATATATATATATATATATACATACACAATATTTTATTGGACAATTCAACTATTATACAATGTTCACATTCTTGGTTCCTTTTGTGTACAATGAGATATTAAAAAGGTTAGAATTGTTCATCGTTATAAATTGATCATTTTATTATTAATTTGACACAGGGGCCACAGCTTGTGTTTACCCCTTAGTTTAGCTCTCTGTGAAGGTATTTTTTATCAAAGGTCTGACTATGTTTGGCAGGTAACCTACTTTTTCTTGAAACCCCCACCCATTATTACAAGGCAACCTTTATCAAAGATTTAGATGTTATAGCTATAGCACATTCCTTGATTAAAGATTAATATTGTGATTACGAATGCTATATAGATCAGAACAAACAACAGTCAGACCCTTTACTAAAGTAAAAGTAGCAATACTACTGTAAAAACTGTTCTATTTTAATAAAACAATTACATAAGCTGTAAGTTACCAGCAAAAAGTGCTCATACTTTCAAAATAATAAAGTAATATATTAATAATAAAATAATAATTTGTGGAGCATAATGGTCCAAATCTGTGATTTGCTGTGTATATTATGTAATAATTATACATTAACATATAAGCAGCATTTTAAGAGGTTAAGGAAGATAAGAAAGACTAAGAGGAAGATAAATGTTGGAAATGAATAACCCCAGACGTTCTTATCTGCTATTCTTATACTTAGATCTAATTTATGTCTCCTTTTATTTTGTTTAATACACAGATTTTTATCTTACATTATACACTATTTTTACTTCATTTATTATCTATTCTATTTTTTCCTCCCTTTTGTGATACTATTCAATCGAAAATACAATAATGCATCTTTTATTTCATCTGCTTTACATTTGTGAATGTAGCCTACATGGAAATTATTTCGTAATTCTTCCATATGAATGCAAATGAGCATTAACCCAAGTATATACTGTATTCATTTATTTATTGGCTAAATAAATATCTGAAACAACATAATTAGGATATGTTTGAAATATGAAATACGTTTAAATGAATCATAATAAATAGGGAATGTCACAGTTTATATATATATACATATATATATATATATATATATATATATATGTATATATATATATGTATATATTATCATATTAACATAATCTGCAAAGTACCCAATTATAGCTGTCAAATTAAAAGAGTGATGTAAAACATGTTTCCCTCTAAAATGTAGAGGTATGCAAGTAACATCTAATGTAATATATAATTTTAACACCTGCTGGCAGCAAACTAATGTAGAATTTGATTTAATCTAATTCAGGATCAATGTGTTGCTTAAAACATCCTGGGTTTTGCTGTTATTTATCATTATTTTCAATTTAAGGACAGTGGCTGCATGCAATTTTTTTAAGTCGTGTATTAGTTGCAATTGCTAGTGTGGCCGCTAGGTGGCGATAGAGAGCAGCACACTCACAATGTCAATAGCGCCGAGTGCGGGAAAACAAGAAGAAGAAGAAGTCATCACAAAGATGTGGATAATGGTGGATTATCATCTGCTGCACACTTTTTAAACTCTCTTTTTTGGTAGAAAACGTAAGATTTAACACCACCAACCGTCGCATATTTCTTATAAACCAAACTGCTGGTAAAAAAAATAATTTTAATTAAGGTGTAGTGGTTCTTAGGGAAAGCTAGTTAGCATTAGCTTCTTTTTTTTCGCTTCCCGTGTTATTCGGAGGTGAAGGTACCTGGTCAAAAACAGGCTTTAAGGACCTCCAACTTCTTTCTGAGAGAATTATTAAAAACACGAGAGCAGAATGACGATGCAGTAAAATTGGGTAAACATAGTTTATCAAACTCAGCAGTAAAACAACAAACTGAAAAGAAAAGGTATGTTAAGTACACAGACAGGTTACCACGTTTTAAACTGTGGGGAACGTGAAATAGGCCATTTTGACAAATTCTAAATTTATAGCCTAGTTGAGGGAGAAATCCCCACTATGGTGGGTGAATGAACACTGCATTGGGTTGTAAAAAATATAGTTGTAAAGCATGAATGATTTAGACACCTTCAAAATAAAGTGATACCATAACTTTCTTAAGTCACAAAGACATGTTCAAAAAATTGCCTAAGTCACATTTTTATTCTGATTTAGGCATAATAAATCCGTTTAAGTCACACACTTGACATAGGCCATTATCTTAAAGGGGTAAAATCACATGATGTGATCAACTGAGGATGTAGGCGATTTTACCATAGGTGGCTATGAGGAGATGATTTAGGGGGGGGGGGGGGGGACAATTTTGACAAAAAATGACTTAGGCAATTATTTTTAACAGTGTGATGAAATGTGTTATTTGCAGTTTCCTAAGGAACTGACGCCATTGAGCCTATTTGGATGTGAATGAATGAATGATTTGATTTATTTCAAATATGCAACAACAATACAATAATAATAATAATGCATCAACAGGAGTCAGCCCTAGTGACTCCTGCACTGATAAGGCTGCCAAGCACTCTATAAAAATGCCACAACATATTTGAAAAGGGGTGGGAAGAAGTAAAAACTTGTTCAATCCCACCCCACGTCTTTAAAAAAATGTATTTGAGCTAATTGTACTAAAAGCTGGAGTTGTGTCTTACACACCCAGCAGTGGCGGTTCCAGATCAATTTTACTGTTGGGGCCAAACAGGGGCCACTATTTAATCAGAGGAGCACATTAAAAAACGGCAAAGATGATATTTAAACATTCAAAATCTTTATTTTAGCTTATTTAAAAATCTCAAGTAATCTTAAGTATATTTGGAAGATGATTAAAACAATGAGACTTACCAACTATAACAATTATTTTTGTACGACAATGACATTTCTCATTTTTGTGCACAATTTTTTTATTTTGAAAGTGCAGTACAGTGAGAATGATCTTTTTAAATATACACAAGCTTTTATTGCACAATTAAACTATTATACAATGTACACATTCTGGGTTCCTTTTGCGTACAATGAGATATCGTTTGAACAAGAAATAGGTAAGAATTGTTCCGTCGTTCATCGTTATGAATTGTTCATTTTATTATTAATTTGACACAGGGGCCGAGTGCTTCTTTACAGGGGCAGTGGCCTCTGGAGGCCCCTGTGTAGAACCGCCCAGTGCTCTTTTGACCGCTGAGCTGCAGCCATAACGAGATGTAAGTGTGTATGTTTAAGATCAATAAGGCATCCATAAATACCAGCAGTTCATAGCAACACAGACTGAAAGACTGCAGCTCGAGATCACACAGTGCATGCTCATATATCATAATAACAAGATAATACTCTATGGGGTTATTTTTTCCCCTTACTCCTTAAAAATGTTCTGCTGGGATTTGATAATTTACTCTTTTTTTTTTTTAGCAGTGGTGGGATACGTATTTAGATCCTTTTATAAAAATAATTGTAGAAATAATTACATTTTGTATATAGGCTACTAAATAAAAAATCTTGCGTACAAAATAAAAGTAAAAATATGGAAGTATTATAAGCTAAATATTCTTAAAAGTACCAAAAAATAAGTACTCATAATGAAGAATTTCAGAGTGGTATTATTATAACATTAATTAATTATAATATTCTTATAATTATTGCAAACAACATTTGATTTAATTAATAGCATTATTTAATTTCATTAATAATTCATTTACCAGTTTCTAACTTGTGCTAAATAAAAATATAAAATATTATATCCCTCTTAAATGAAGAGAAATATTGTGTTTCATAAATAGAAATATTCAAGTATTATAGTATTATTATAACATTAATTCATTATAATCTTATAATTATTGCAAACATCATTTGATTTAATTAATAGCATTATTTAATTTAATGAATAATTAATTTACCAGTTTATAACTTGCGCTAAATAAAAATATAAAATATTATATCCCTCTTAAATGAAGAGAAATATTGTGTTTCATAAATAGAAATATTCAAGCATTATAGTATTATTATAACATTAATTAATTATAATATTCTTATAATTATTGCAAACATCATTTGATTTAATTAATATCATTATTTAATTTCATTAATAATTAATTTACCAGTTTATAACTTGTGCTAAATAAAAATATCAAATATTATATCCCTCTTAAATGAAGAGATATATTGTGTTTCATAAATAGAAATTTTCAAGTATTATAGTATTATTATAACATTAATTAATTATAATATTCTTATAATTATTGCAAACATTTGATTTAATTAATTTCATTATTTAATTTCATTAATAATTAATTTACCAGTTTATAACTTGTGCTAAATAAAAATATAAAATATTATATCCCTCTTAAATAAAGGGAAATATTGTGTTTCATAAATAGAAATATTCAAGTATTATAGTATTATTATAACATTAATTAATTATAATATTCTTATAATTATTGCAAACATAATTTGATTTAATTAATATCATTATTTAATTTAATTAATAATTAATTTCAAATATTATATCCCTCTTAAATGAAGAGAAATATTGTGTTTCATAAATAGAAATATTCAAGTAAAATACAGTAGTTGAGTAAATGTTACATTCCACCACTGCCTTTGATATTATATTAATTATTATTATCAGTTTGTTATATTTCACTCTATGATTTCTCTCCTGAGCAGCCACAGTGTGTTTCTCTTTGTGACCACTAGAGGGCAGCTTGGTTTCCCTTCTTAAATTCCACCCAGTTAGAAGCTCTGGTTGCATGTTTCTAAAGCACATTGCACTTAAACAAGCAGAAACTTAATTGCTTCTCTTTCTCAGTCTTCACTTTGACATCGTCATGCACCAACTTATTCTCTTGATTCCTGCATCTGTCAGCTGTCAACAAACCAAACCGTCATCCCTCCAATTTTTACATCTTTAAGTCAAACATCAGGCTCAAATTTTAATTTAAATATTGTGTTTTTGCAGGACCTTGAAAATAATCCTATCTAGGGGTGTGCCATATCGTATCGTTCACGATAATATCGGTATATTTTTTTATGGTTAAAAAAAATGCATATCATGATATTGGCAACGTTCCTACTTCTTGATGTAGTGGTTAAAATTGTTTTAATCACAAAAAGCTACTTACTCCCTGTAGGTAAACACATGCAGCTTTCAAAATAAGAGCACAGTGTGTTAAGAAGACTGTCAAAATAAGATACCTTAAATAAAACATACAAGAACCTTTATTTTCCTTTACAAAATGTCATTAAAATATGCCCCAGGAACCCCTAAATGGTTATTTTTATTATTTGCTCATACTCTAGAGTCAAGAGTACATTTTCTTTTTATTTGGCAACTGTTGACACTACATTTTAGATTTTTATTTATTCATACAGACTAAAAAAAGTCATATTTTCTATATCTTTTTAAGTATTTGGTAATATCGTCAAGAATATCGTTATCGCAAAAATAGCCTGAAATATCGTGATATTCTTTTAGGGCCATATCGCCCACCCCTAATCCTATCTATATTATTTTTATTATGTATTATATTTTGTGCCTCTCTCATTTCTTCTATCCCCCTTATAGTTTGTTCTTCCTTTTTGTTACACACCTGCTTGCCGCTCGCCTTTCTTCCCTGCACTATTTTGCTCATCATCATTTGTTTTCTTTGTCTGTGTAGATTTTCCATTTTTCTTTCTTTCTGTCTTTCTCCCAGCAGCCACCGTCACTGTGTGTTGGTGCCAGTGCAGGTACTATGAGGACACTGTCAGATCTGTGTGGATTTTTCTTCACTGCTGCCACTACTGGATCACATTTGCTGTCCCAGATGCCAACTCAAGAGTAAATTATTGCTGTGAGCGTGTATGAGAGAGATAGAAATAGACAGAGATACAGAAAAAGAGAGATATGAGTGGGATGAGAGAGGTAGAAAGTGTTAAGGAGTGGGTGTCTTTGATATTGATTAGCATTGTTTTGACGACTGATGGAAATTAAATTGCCTTCTCTGTCTTTGTTTCCCTCCTGTCTCCCTCGCTCTGTCTTGCGCGCTCGTTGACCTCCTTCCCACTGCGTCTCCTTGAGCTGAACCTCTGCAGGCGATTCCTGTTTGTTAACTATAACACTAATTGCATTACAGTGTCTTTTACAGAAGCGATACATTTTCTCAAAGTGTCACAGGTCGTTCTGCTTCTTTGTTTTTCTCTGACGAGCTTCTACATAAACTTTCTCCGTCTGAAAACTATTGATTTTCGCTGTCAGTGTGTCGTCTGTGCTGCTCAAACACTGGCCAGTATTCTGCTGTGATGATGAGAACCCAAACTGGGACACTCCATTTAAACAGCCATACGTTTTTTTTTTATTACTTTTTTCTTTATGTACCTATCTCTCACAAGTGTCATGATTTTGTAGGTAAGTATTGGAAGTGAAACCACTTGACCTCGAAATGTGATCGTTCTTTTTCAGGAACAGCTTCTCTCTCGGCGCGTCTGGCGATATCAATGAAGCCCACACGCATACACCACATGCAGCCTGCTTCGCCTTTAAAAACATATTGATTTCTCTCTTTCGCAGGGAGCTTAATGCGATCGATCGGCCAGGCCCTTTCAAGATCAGCGCCAGTATAAGCATCTCTTCCCCTAACACACATGCTGCCTCTTCCCCCTCAGGTAATGACTGTCCTTGGGCTGGGGGAACAGTTTGTCTGCATTAAGACGGAGAAGTGTTTCTCGTGGCATCCTCTCTCTGGTCCCCATAATGTGGTTAAGTACGGAACGTGCATTTGCCTCTTTGACAAAAGGTATGAGCGAATGCAGCACACACCTCCTCTGACCTTTATCATCTGCCCATCCCCCCTCCTCCTCTCCTCCTCCTCCTCCTCTCCACCTCTCAGTGGGTCGATACCTATTTGTATTTGCAATGCATTAGACCAGTGGCCTCTTTTTAGATTGAAAAAGTTGGCTTTTCTCAGTTTGGCGCCTTGCAGGCAAACCACATCAACAAGACCGATGCTGTTTATGATCCTTTTACACCATTTTCTTGTATTTTTAAGGAATATTGAGATCAGTGAAAACACGTCTGTCTTTTAGAAAAGATGGAATTAAAACTTATTCTCACGCTCTAAGATTAAGGATCAAGCGGAGAAATTAAGACATACCTTAGCTACAGAATCTTAGCTGCCATAAATGCTCTATGTGTTTATCAAAAAACCATAGAAACAGACCTTTACCTGCTGCATGAGCTATAGCAGTGTGTGTTTGTTTGTGTGTGTGTGTCTGTGTGTGTTTGTGTGTGTGGGGGGGTTCAACCTTCTTCAAGAAATTGATTTGAGGTGTGATGAAATGTTTAATGAGATAAAGAGAAGAAGAAAAAAACGTTTATGCTTTTCAAAATCATGTTTGAGATGGCATGTTCACTCTTGATTAAGAGTTGTTTTTGGCCACATAAACGCAGCAGAAACATTCATGTAAACTTTTAAGATGGCAAACTTGTTTGCAAACTGGCGCCGTGCAATTACTGAGCAACAAATATAATACATTTGGAGCTGTGACTCTGGCCACCTGATGAATGAAAGGCCGGCATTCACACTGCAAAAAAGCCAACTTGTATTTTTTGGCCTAAAACAGTGATTTAAGTTGGTAAAACTTGGAAATATAAATTATTGACATTTAGGGCAATAATGTAAGTTAGCACAACAAAGGAAGCCAGTTGTCTGCTCAAAAACAAGTTGGTGAGTTGTTGTTACTTATATCTTTAAGTTGGGGTTCACAACAAGGGACAATAGTTCTGATAACTCTTATTTCTTTGTTGTGAAATGCGGGAAAGCGGTGAAATTCATTAGTGAAAGCTAGCGGCTAACTGATGCTAGCGGCGCTGCTTGTTACAGCTACAAGAGTAGCCATTAGCGTATCAATGCTAACTCAAAATAGTTTTTTTCTCCTGTAGGACAACAGATGTTACAATTATCAACTTTTATTGTTGAAACTCCCCATTGATATCTGTTTCTAAATCTGAATCAAACCTTATCTGTAACCCTAACCAGGGAGAGGGCGCTATCTTCTAAACATGAAGGGAAACACTTTCCGACAGGAGGGACAGAGTCTCGGTGTAAAAGATGCTACTGGGTAGTCGTGAGAAAAAGGTGATCACCATGGTGATAGACATCTTTGTGCTACCAGTTTGATGGTGGTTTAGCCTCGTGGGACAACAATCTGTGTGGATTTAGATGGTTTTAAATCCACATGACTATAAACCGATATCTGCATATGAATGTACAGGCATGGAAAAAAAATATTAGACCATTAGACCAATATTAGACAATTTATTTTTCATTTTAATGCCTGGTACAACTAAAGGTACATTTGTTTGGACAAATATAATGATAGCAACAAAAATAGCTCATAAGAGTTTAATTTAAGAGTTGATATCGAGACATTTTACATGGTTTTGTTGCTAATAACCAAAGTCATTATCAAGAAAACCATGGAAAATGGCGAGATATTAGCTCTTAAATGGTAGCTGGGGTCTGAGATTGCATTTCGGTCAATGCGTTTTGTGTTTTTTGCTCTCCACATGTTTTCCTGCATTCATCTCAATCGTCATTGGCCAATACCACTCAGACTACCATCAAAACCTAAAACACACCAGTGTCAAAATCTTGTCTCTTCCCAACAGATTCTGCATTCCCGTGCATGTTGATTAGGGCAGTAGTTGTATTTTTTTTTTTTTAGTTGTAGTTTGTATTAGTTGCATGTTGTCCGTGACCCCCGCTCACTGAACACAATCTCACACGCACAGTTCAGATCACCCAAAAAAGAAACAAAATGACCCAAAAAAGTAAACAAAATGACCAAAAAAGACACAAATTGACCATAAAATCACCAAAAAAGACACAAATTGACCACAAAATTATCAAAAAAGACACAAAATGACCAGAAAAGACACACAATGACCAAATAAAGACACAAAATGACCAGAAAAGACACAAAATGACCAAATAAAGACACAAAATGACCAAAAAAAGACACAAAATGACCAAAAAAGACACAAATTGACCACAAAATGATTTTAAAAAAGACACAAAATGACCTAAAAAGACACAAAATGACCAAAAAAGACACAAAATGACTAAAAAAAGACACAAAATGACCAAAAAAGACACAAATTGACCATAAAATCACCAAAAAAGACACAAATTGACCACAAAATTATCAAAAAAGACACAAAATGACCAGAAAAGACACACAATGACCAAATAAAGACACAAAATGACCAGAAAAGACACAAAATGACCAAATAAAGACACAAAATGACCAAAAAAAGACACAAAATGACCAAAAAAGACACAAATTGACCACAAAATGATTTTAAAAAAGACACAAAATGACCTAAAAAGACACAAAATGACAAAAAAAGACACAAAATGACTAAAAAAAGACACAAAATGACAAAAAAAAGGGAAACCAAATTACCAAAAAAGACACAAATTGACCACAAAATGATTTAAAAAAAAAGACACAAAATGACCTAAAAAGACACAAAATGACCAAAAAAAGACATTAAGTGACAAAAAAGACTAAAACAAATGATTTGGCGACCCCCAGAAATCATCTCGCGACCCCAATTGGGGTCCCGACCCCAAGGTTGAGAATAGCTGGATTAGGGTGTGAGGGACAAAACTTCTACAAATATTGCAATTCACACAATTGATATTTCAAATCGGTAAATTCCAAATAAATACCACATTAACCTGCTAAAATTTTTCCCAAAAAACTAAAAGTTAATATAAAGAAAAGTCTCCCAGCCTCATCCAGTTTTGCAGACGGCCCTCCAGCGTCACAGATCAAGTGCTGTATGTTCATGTCATGGTGACATTCCCCTCCCTCCTCTTGTGTTTTCTCTGTAGATAAGACATCCTTATATCCACCCTTATATCTTATTGATCTAAGCCTTAGACAGGATCAAAGAAAGTCATTTCTCACCCGATTTAATTTGGTCTGTGACTTTTTAATTGCCTATATTTCAGTCCCTCTCTTTGGTTCACATGGTCGTAGTCTAAACACAGCATACATTACGGCTCTACCCATCTTCTAAGTGCATTAGGAGTAAACAACGCAATACAGAAAAGGATAAAGAGGAGTATAAGGAAGAGTAAATCAATAATTGTAAGATAAATATTAATACAACAAACTTCAAGTATATTACCTTTCAAGTGATTTCCTGCTTGTACCAAACTTCTGCCTTCTCTTTAAGGCAGGGGTGTCAAACTCTGGCCCGAGGGCCAAATTTGGCCCGCAGTGTAATTTTATTTGGCGAGGCAATACCAAATTATTATATTATAATTGTACTATAAAAGCTGACCCGCCGGTATTATACGGCGCATTTACCGCTAATACTAGATTCATTATTGTTATTTTATTTTTAAATGTATTAACCTGTTGAAAAACTTTATTTTGATATTTAAATCAGAAGGATGCAAATAGAAAAGAGACATGCGATTTTTATTTAATTTTTATTTAATAAATTAATGACATTGATGTGTTTTTTATTTGAAATTTGATTTTGCATGTCTGCACTATTTAGTTATATATTGTATGTTTATAAGCGTTGCTGGTTCCATATTTAATGTTAAAGCAAAACATGTTTGGTATATATTAAAAGGTTTATTTGTTCAATGTTGGCCCGCGATTTAATTCAAGTTTTACATTTTGGCCCATTGTGTATTTGAGTTTGACACCCCTGCTTTAAGGTTTTTAAGAATCATTCAAAAAAACAACATACACGCTTTTAGAATCCCCCAAATTTTCCTCCGAGCTCAAAGCTGATGTTTTGAAATGTGAAACTCCAGCTGGGAAACTTTGGGACTTGCCAGCACCGTCTTGTGTTTATTATTCTCTCTTTATGGCACAGCTCTGGATGCCTGCTGAGTTTATTCTTTGTCTTTTTCTGTGTTTCCTCATATTATTCTATTGTTTAGCTTGATCTTTTGTTTAAAAGTTATAAAAATGCCCTCCGGTTACATGAGACTTTAATGTAAGACGTGTTTATTAACCTACTGTACAAACTCTGTACAAACGCAAACGCTCAGGGACGACTTGTATAATGCAGAACTATTTAACATATGCAGGTCTGTGCTGTGAGAGGCGTCGGGTGGTTCAGTTTACCGCGTGCCCCCGCTGGCCTGCGATCGAATCCTGCCAGAGCTCCTGACTCCCCTCTGTCTCCCCCTCTGCTGTCTCAACAATTAAATCAGTCAAGGTGAGCGGACTGCCCACTCTCTTTCTCTTCTATGAAAAGTAGACAAATAGATAAAAGCATGAGCTGGTATAATAATCCACTTCATGACCCGCACCGCAAACTAGTTGTCTTATTATGAAACATTTCACCTGTATGTCAGCAGTTGCCATGGAGATTTTGTGCAGATATGTGAGGCTCTGCTTAATGGTCTGACCTTAACCTTGCACTTTCTCCATTGAACGCTTTCATGATGTTGCAAACACACGGGCATACTTTATACCGCAAATCAATATTTCAACAGCAGTCTATTCTCTTACCAACCTCTCCGACAAACATATTAGACATCTCTTAAATATTGATACACTGCCCGGGAAGAAAACAGTAAGAAACGGTTAAAGATTTCATTAAAATATATTTGTGATGGTCATATGTTGTAAATCTCTTCAACTGATTTCCAAGTCTTCCACAGCCTTGAAGCACAGTTTACAAACCTTCCCCCTCCCCCATCTGCATTTCTCTCTCTGCCCCTTTTTGCCCCTCTGTCCTGCTCTCTCTCTCTCTCTCTCTCTCTCTCTTTCTCCCTCTCTCTCTCCTGCAAGCTGTGTCTCTTTCCTGTGTGCTGGGGGGCCAGCAGAGGGGAAGTACAGCGAGAAAGAAAAGCACTCTCTGAGTTCAAGTGCACGAGCTTAAAGACACAGCTGGCTTCAACAAAGGGGGAATATGACGAGGGGAAAACAGTCGAGGAAAGGCAGAATAATGACCTATTGACAAGGCAGTTGTGTACACGAAGACAGTATAGGGATCATTTCACAAAAAAAAAAAGGTTGGGGGGGTAGGGGGTGAAGGGGTTTAGAAAAAAAAATGTGAACAGGAAAATGGAGAAAAAATGTCTCCTCCCCTCTCTCCACGTATACTCCTCCTATTCCCTCCCACCTTCCTTTATTTCAATCTCTGTCCCTCCCTCTCTCCTCTCCTTTCTCTCTAACACACACACACACATACACACACACACACACACACGATGACTGATGCCTTCTCTCTGCACCACTGAGACTTTTGTGTGTTTGTCCTCCCTGTGTAGCGCACGGTGGAACCGGTTCTGCACCGCTCCGGCACAACGTTGTGAGGAAAAAAGTAGTAATACTGTACTTTTCCTCAGGCCGTTAATTTCCTTTGTCCACAAGGCACGTTTCCCGTCAAAGTCCTGAGCGTGGAGGGGTGAAGAAAAGAGAAATGGTGTCTGAGGAACAGGAGAGGAGGCAACAGCGGATAAAATGTGACGAGACTGGAGTGAAATAGAGATGCAAGGCTGCAAGTCAGGAGGGAAAGCATGAACTCCAGAGTGAGGAAGAGAGCACGGAGAGGAGGAATCAAGTTGGAATCGGGAAAGAAACGCGGGAAAAGGTAAAAAAAAAAAAAAAAAGAAAGAAAAAAAAGGGGGCAGAGCCGTGCAACATAAGCTTTAATTCTCTTAGACTGTGTTGTTATTTAGTAAGAAAAGTAACCGCATACGCACATTTCTGTCTTTTCTTGTTTTCGCTGTCTTGATTCCTATGTTCAGCTCTGCTATGGTTTCTGTTGGTTTGTGTATCTAAAGTCATTTTCCTTCCTCCCACTCCTGCTGGAACGTTTTCCCCGTCTCCACGCTTCTCCCATAACTCAGCCATGCCTTTTATCTGCCGTATTTGCTTGACAGAATATGTGTATTTGCTAAAAGAGCTCTGAAAGACTCGGGCTGGTTTTGGGGCCCAGTTGTGAGGACGAAGGGGAAGGAAGAACGGGTCGGGGCACTCACTTCTCTGCCATTATTGTGTGTCAATCACTGTCTTTGTAAACCTTTACATGTTCTCTGAGTACTCTGTTTGGGAATTAATGTTTCTGGCTTTGGTTCTTAGTTTTAGCTGATACAAAAGTGTTGAAAAGATGACAAAGTATTTGAATTACTTGGCCATCATCCTCCCTACTCTGGAATTGACACGTCCCACCCTCTACTTCCCCTGACTGTTTGTTTGTGGTCTCAGTACTGAACGTCTCACAGCGTCCACTATCACCTAACTAACCTCTCTGAATACCTTCATGTTGGTGCCCATGCAGCTCTCACCTCCTCCTGCCGTCCTGTTTGTTCTCAGCTCCATTGTTTAATATCGACAAGTTACTGTTGTCCCCCTGTGTGGACCTCTGATATATTCTCCGTCTATAGCATGCTTCTAACAAGCCGTTTCCATCTCCATGGAGACCTGATAGGAGCTCTCGGCCTCTGTACCCCTGACTGCATGCAAACAAACTCACAAAGACACCCCAGTTATCTCTCTGCCAGGGTGCGCCATTTGGCAGAGGGCAGAAATAGAGTTCCCCTGATCGTAGGATCAGAAGGTGACTGCGGGATGATGGTAGCCTTGATACTTTTGTCTGAATGCGGGTTTATCTCGAGGCTTAATACTGGAACCAAAGTCTCAGACGGCCGATCTCGATGATTGGTGGCTGGTTTGTGTCCATAGACGAGGTTTAGCAAAAGCCGGCTAGCAAGGAAGGACGGTTCAAAACGTTTATTTGTTTTTTTGGTTGAACTAGTTGAGAGATTTATTAAGAAGTGGTTTGTCAAACACGGACATATTTTATTCCATATGCTGTGTTAGTGTCGATGTTTAGTTGCTTATTCATTTGCACACATTTCATCTTGACTTTGACTTGACATGGAGTGTTGAAGTTGAAAGACAAAGCTGTGTTCAGTTAAATTCACCTCCTTATTCTTTTCTGATGCAATAGCTGTCAATGGGGAGAAACATTTGCACCAGTAAATAATGTGCCGGTCATGTAATGAAGCAAAAGTGACCAATTTTATCTCTGAGACTGTTTTTGCGATAAGATAATATTACCCCAAAAATTGCATTAATAAGTAATATGCTGATGGAACTGGGACTTTTTTAATTATCAGTTAATGTGCCAAATATTTTATTGATTTATCGATTAAAATTATTTTCTGTTTAAACAACAGTCCAAAACCCAACGATAGATTACTATCACAGTAAACACTTAACCAGCTAATATTCACAACAGAAGTCAGGACGTGTTGGTACTTTTGCTAAAGAAATGCTTAATCTTATAATGATTATTAATATAAGTGGTTAATATAGTTAAGATTGACTGATTGTTTCAGCCCTACTATACTAAATAACTATACCGCATGCTAAGGTTGAATAGAGAATATCGTAAAATGGCATAAGTGTTTCCTGCTTTTAAAAGATTTTTAAAAATTGTTTGTTTTTATTCTTCCTGGAAGTCGCTTTGGATAAAAGCGTCGGCTAAATGACTAAATGTCTAAAAGCTTTATTACAGTAAGTGATGGTCAAATATTTGCCTTTACCAACTTAGTCACTATGTCCACATTACTCATGAATATTTATCAAAAATTTCAGTGTGTAAATATTTTGTTATAGCACCAATAGTCAACCGTATAATATGTTGCAATATCGATATTAAGTGTAAGAAAAAAGAAGTCCTAGGCACACAAAACAGGATCATTTTTTCTTTATTTTAACAATCTGCACACGGTGCTGCTCACTGAATACATACTAACTCTTTAACATCATGATAATTATTCTGAAATGTTTTTCCTACGCATTCTTTATGTCATTATTGATTAAGGCAATATTTCTTGGTTTGAAAATCTGGTTGCTTCTGTACTTTTGACACTATTGAATGTATAATCAAGAGAGATGGTATGGTTTTAACTGGTGGTATTTGAAAAAGTAGCAAAGCATCGACACTTCTGACCACCTTACCGCACACTGACCATGGAGCCTGGATTAGTGAGTGCTGTGACATTATCCAGCAGTGCGAGCTCGCTGTGCCACTTCAGCATGCAATAAACTAAAAGTGCAGTCGCTCCAGTTATGTATCCACCACACTCATCCAATTCAGCCGTGTGGAGGCTGTCTGTCTGTCTCCTGTGGTCTCAATACACCTGACAGCTTACAGGCTTTCTTCTGTTATCAAACCGCTTTTAAACAAAAAAAAACTTCCATAAATGTTAAGTTTTGTACTGTTTAATCATGAAACCCATAGTTACATGTCCTAGAGTTAGCCCGCTGATATTAGCACATAGCTCTGATCACTGATTATTTAGATATTGACTTATGACAAATTCTTTGGAAGGAATTTAATATTTAAGGTCAAATATAATACAGCAACTATTTAAATTTCTGCATTGTGCACATTTTTATAAATCCAGTGCTGAGCTTCTTTCTTTTTTATTCAGATTTCACAAACATAAAAACAGCAAATAAGAAACCCTTTAATGCATTAAGGCCATTGTCATATTAGGGGTGGGCGATATGGCCCTAAAAGAATATCACGATATTTAAGGCTATTTTTGCGATAACGATATTCTTGACAATATTAGGAAATACTTAAAAAGATATAGAAAATATGATTTTTTTTTTTAGTCTGTATAAATAATTAAAAATCTAAAATGTAGTCTGAAGTGCAAGTCTCAACAGTTGCCAAATACAAAAAAATTTACTCTTGACTCTTGAGTATGAGCAAATAATAAAAATAACCATTTAGGGGTTTCGGGGGCATATTTTAATGGCATTTTGTAAAGGAGAATAAAGGTTCTTGTATGTTTTATTTAAGGCATCTTATTTTGACATTCTTCTTGTAAATTCTGTGGTGGGTTCTCTTAATACACTGTGCTCTTATTTTGAAAGCTGCATGTGTTTAGCCACAGGGAGTAAGTAGCTTTTTGTGATTAAAACAACTTTAACCACTACATCAAGAAGCAGGAACGTTGCCAATATCATGATATGCATTTTTTTTAACCATAAAAAAAATATACCAATAATATTGTAAACGATACGATATGGCACACCCCTATGTCATATAACATATGTTTATCATATTTTAACACTTGCTGCATGTGAGTTTTTGAGGCCTTCAGCTTCTCTGTAACAACGTTTAATACTTTGGCAAAAAAAAACTGGATTACACCAGCTTATTGTTCTGACAACGAACGTATGGGTCATTTAAAGCCTCTTCATATTGAGGCCACCACTTACTGATCCCGGCACATCTACACTCTGGAGTGCAGAGGAAGCCATTAATGTGTTTCATTTTATAAAACATAACTCGGCCTTCGCTATCAATTATGTAGCGCTGGTGTGAAAGAGACGGGAAAAGGGCCACACACAGCAGCCGGTGGGGTCCGGGCGGCGCAGAGAGAAACGCTGCACCATGTGACCATGTGGATGTAACGCTCTCTCACGGTCTGAGCGAGAGCTATTCCCCCCGGACTCAGTGTTCCAGTTGCATCAGTGTTTGTCGGGCTTCTCTAGGACATGGGGGCTGAAATGGGGCTGGAGCTGAGAGAGCTCCATCTGGATACCCATAGGGCTTTTCTACTCCATAAGCACCGCACCGATCATGTTTCTCTCTGTCGCACACAGCACAAAGTTTTCCCAGTTTTAATCTCTGACTGAGGGCAAGTTGCTGTGTTTTGTTCCAGTTGCAGGAGATGCATGTCTCGATATTATTGTCACTTTCTGGATGCTTTTGTTTATAAAGTGGAACATTGTTGATTTCTGCAGATGCGTTTATCTCTGTTGAGATTATACATCTTTATTTTTAGATAGATAGATAGATAGATAGATAGATGGATAGAAAAAAACACAGAATAGAACAAGGACACTTAAGAAGTTAAAAAAAGAACATCAGTTGGTAGGATGGCAAGATGATGGTAATAATTAAACTGGTGATATGATGCAACAATGCTATAGTGACTAGACGGTATTTAATAATAATAATAGTACAGTATATAATATAATATATATAATATAGTATGTAATAATAGATAATAAACAATATAAAAATAAAATGAAAAATATAAATAAAGTAATTTTAAGTAAAATAATATGATATATAATATATAATAATAATAATAATAATAATAATAATAATAAATAAGGCCGGTAAGGCCAGTATAATAATAATAGTAGTATATTACAGTATATAGTAATAATAGTAATGGCAGCAACAGTATATATAATAATCATAATAGTAATAATATGAATAACATAGCAAAGTGTTGTGCGTAGATTTAGTGCATAGATTTAGTGCATTTCAGTAATGTTGGTTCATACTTTCTGTATCGTTTACTCCACTACATTTATTTAAAAGTTATAGTTACTATTTACAAAACATGTGATTATCTTGTAAAATATCATGCATAGATTAAAGAACCCAGTAGTAGATGAAAAACTTAAGATATGCTCAACCAACTACATTAACTTGCTTCTTGTATTTTGTCACTACAATTTCTGAGTTTCTGCGGACCCTTAAAAAGAGTCTAGTTTTAATTTTAAGCTTTAAAATGTCTTAAATATGATTTTTGACAGGCCTTAAAGGTGTTTGTGAGATTGTGAAGTCAACACTACTTTTATAACGTTTCTTGAAATTCAGTCTCGCTTGTAAATGTGTTTTGGGGAAAAAAATTGTATTGATCACGCTGAAACAAAACCAATGGAACCAGTAACCACTAATGGTCAGAACTGATCGAAGCCCAACTAGCTAATGTGTCCTGGTCTGCTAACGTGGTGTTTCATCTCCAAATATCCCAAATATAGTTAGTTCTAGAAGTTCTGAGTTAGACTTGTTCCTGTTAAACTTTAGTTTGAACATTCATTCATTCATTCAACATTTGAGCTCTGGCTCCAGAACCGCACATTTAGTGCTAATTTGAAGCCTTTTTGGGTATAAAGGCATTACAGTAACATGGAAAATCATCCTATCCTTCACACTCTTTTGCTATGGATGTGAATTATTTCCTAAATTACACTCCTAATGATCTTAAATATAACTTGTTACTACCGTACCAGTATAATTTTGAATGCAGGACTTCTAATTTCCCAACAGAGGATTTTTTTTAAAGCAAGAGATAAAAACTTTTACCTAAATAGAAGATCCAAATACTTCCAGCATGAATAAAAAGTATTATTACTGTCATTTATTTACACACCTGTGCTTGATATAATGCCCAGCATGTGGTACACACAGGACTTCCTGGACAACAGATTGAAAAAGAGATTTATTGGAAGTAGAGCTACCTGACCGACTCATTGGCCAATGTTGGCATATCACAGATATGTTGGTATGGAAGAAATGCCAAAAATATATTTGATGTAGATTACGAATCTGTCCACTGGAGAGTTCAGAGATAAATTTATCAACTGTATAATGTCCCACTCAGCACAAACCCTCATCAAAAACACCTGTCTATGTGGAAAAAATTGCTTAAATATCCTTTTTATTAAACTTAATTTTTCAGTGTCAGGACTTCATGCTGGCTCTTTTAGCAAATACACATATTCTGTCTTCATGTTGTGACAAAATACTGTTACTTACAGTCCAAAAATTATGGATTTTAGAATCCTGATAGCAATACTTGGGCTTTACTGATTACCAATCCAATGTGGAAAAAAATTAATAAGCTGTTGGCCTCACTGTGTGGAAATTAATAGGAACGTCCTGTTATGCAGAATTAAGCATCTTTGTCTTTAACCTTTCTAACTTTGTAAAACAAGATGTAATAAATAAATAAATGCATAGGTATACATATACTGACTTGTATTTGTTATTAAAATAATATATTATAAGAATAATATGTAACGCTTTATAATAAGGTCCTTAATAACCATTAATTAACAAGTAATAAGGCATTGTTCTCACTTTAGATCCGGTAGTTGCAAAAAGCAAAGTTAACTTATAGTTAACTTATAATAGATGAGCAATAAAGTATATTTTAATATCAATAAGCAAACAAAATAAGATTAATAAAGGCATGGCAAAGACATAATGGGTGGGTCATGGGTGTTTGTAATGCCATTATTAACACTTATATAAGCTTATAAACACACAATAATGTTAATAAGCATCTTGTAAGGACTTACAAGGGCCTTATTACTTGTTAATTAATGGTTATTACAAGGACCTTAATATAAAGCGTTACCGAATAATAATAATAATAATAATAGCCCTACCAAAAATTATCTAAAAATATCACTGAGTTAATTTCTGTAAAATAATATCAGTGGAGGGGTGACATGAATTTTAATCTCCACAAAAAACATATCACCTAGATCGTTTACTTCCAGTAATTTCACATAGAATCAAACTACAGTTTGTTAACTTTTCATGTAAATATGTGCATCTGATCAGTCCAAACTGCAACAATAGACCGATGAATTCTCCCTGTTTACTTACAGAACATTCTGTCCAAACAATGACCAATATTTCAGAGCAAATCTCAAACTTTAAAGGACAGCAAGACAGATCTTGCTTCAGAAAAAGTTCCAATGCTTGCATGTGATTTTTTATCCTCTGGTGTCTTTCAGCATAAAGAAATAGTCGTAATGCTAAGTTGTAAGCGATAGATTTAGTTTGCATCATGTTATGTGATTTCTGGGTACAAATTAGCACTCGTTAGCATCTGGTGATGACCCAACATGATCTCACAGGAATCTGTGGAATAGCCACGGATCTGCTTAACTCAAAATCCGTGGAATAGCCACGGAATCACTCAAATTTCCGTGAAACTGACACGGATTTCGCTACAATGCAAGTTAATGCCAGTCATATCCCGTGGCTATTCCAACATACAAAGTGAGTATGTACATTCACTGAGTGAATATTTAGAAAATAAAACATATATTTCTCGCTAGAAATGTGATCAAAACCCATTTTTATGCAGAAACTAAGTCAAAATATTGATTTTTTCACTTAAAATGAGAGAACTGTCCGCCATGTTTTTTGTTCTGACCGCCGGAACCTTAAAAGTCACGTGACTTGGAACAAACCAATAGGAACAAATATTAACTTGCATTGTAGCGAAATCTGTGTCAGTTTCACGGAAATTTGAGTGATTCCACGGATTTTGAGTTAAGCGAATCCGTGGCTATTTCACGGATTTCTGTGAGACCAGGTCCTGATGACCATGTGTGGAGTCTAGCTGTACAGCGTTAAATATAATAATGTTTTTTTTTCTGTTTTTTCTTCCTTCCACTGCAGTGTGAGAATTTCCTCCAGTTACCAAGTTGATATCAATGAATGGTTTCCTCCTGGAGGCCCAGGTGGTGCCCCGTGCATGCAGATGGAGGCGGAGGTGGTGAGGTGGGGGTTAATATTTGCAGGCTGTAGGAATGTGTTTGGAGTCAGCAGTGAGAATTCCTCAGTTCTGCATTAGTCGGTCTCAGCGTTGCCTCTTAGCTCGCCAAACTATCTCGTTCCCCTCGTTCCCCCTCTTCCTCCATGTTTGCCTCCTCCGTCTCTCTCTGCATTTGATCTTCATCGTCTTCATCGCCACGTTCCTTCTCTCTGTCTCGTCTTTTTCTTCCATGTTCTGTCTCAAGTTTTGATCCTCACCATCTCCCCTCTTCTCTCAGCTTCTTTAGATGTCTCACAGACATCTTAAGAGCCTCAGGAGTTGGGGGTTGGGTAAAAAAGGGAGATAGTGCAACTGTGTGCGAGTGTGATAATTCGAGCAGAGCTCTCCCTGCTGCTGGCATCGTGTCCTCCTCACGTACGTCACTCATGGATGATTTATGGAGCAGGTTCCTGAGGAATGGGCTTTGTTGATTTCACCAGGCATTGTCTATTCATAACTTCTCAGGAGGTAGTTCAGATGTTGACCAGGAAATAGTCACCACCCACCCACACACACAATCAGTCTTCAGTGTCGTATCAGATGTTCGGACTGTCACTTGGCTGTCTCCTTCAGGTAAAATCAGGACAGGAAACCATCTTTGTCAGGATTTGTTTATGAAATATGCCTCAGTGGGAAAGAAACATGTACATCTCAGTTTAAGCTGAAACAGCCAGTGATAGTTGAACAAATACACATAATTTGCTTTCTTTCAAGGAGTCAATTCAATTCCACTCTCATATCAGTCTGTTAAATACAATGCTAGCTAGTTAGCTTAGCACAAGGACTGTAAATGGGAGAAACAGCTAGCCGGGCTCTTTTCAAAGATAATGAACTATGCTTTCCAGCTTGGTCTGCTTGATTATGGCAAAAGTCATAGCATCATGCATTTATTAAACAAATAATAAGAAATCTATTAAAGAATAATACAAATTTATATATTTTTTTCAATAATAATAAATCAAAATAAAATAAATCAAAATTAATAATAATAATAATAATAATACATTTAATTTATAGGCGCCTTTCATGTCACCCAAGGTCACCTTACAAAGTCTAAAATCATAAACATCTTTAAAAACAAGACAACATGGTAAAAACATCACGACATGGTAAAAACAAGACAATGTGATAAAAGCAAGTGAAAGTCAAAATTAAATCTGAAAACCACTAAACATATACTTAATATTTAAGAATTATAAATTAGAATAAATTAGGTCAGAAAAGTTGTACGGCACCGCCACAATCTACTGAAACCAACTATGTATTCAACATTTTTGAAAACTATATTCAACATGTTCCAGTCAATAACTCAATAACAAGACAGAACAAGAGCATCATTGTAAAATGGAATCGTTTTATCTCTATTATATTGATTTCTTAATCATTAAAAGCCAAAACCATAATTGAATTAAACAAATATGTGTAAATAAGTGAACTTTACATGTGTTTATAGGTCAATTTTGTCCCTTTGTTCTAATTGGTTCCAGTCTCAGTGCTAAGCTAGGAATGACAGCGGTAATGATATGTGTATTTTTAACTGATTAATTACATTTTCATGAATTAAATATATTTGAGTTTTGCACAGTTTGACAAGTTATATTAGAATGCTTTGAACTCATAATGGCCATTTTTATACTCTTTTGAAAAATCATTTTCATCAAGTTGTTTAGAAGAATAATAGGTAACGCTTTATAATAAGGTCCTTAATAACCATTAATTAACAAGTAATAAGGCATTGTTCTCGCTTTAGATCCGGTAGTTGCAAAAAGCATAGTTAACTTATAGTTAACTTATAATAGATGAGCAATAAAGTATATTTTAATATCAATAAGCAAACAAAATAAGATTAATAAAGGCATGGCAAAGACATAATGGGTGGGTCATGGGTGTTTGTAATGCCGTTATTAACACTTGTATAAGCTTATAAACACACAATAATGTTAATAAGCATCTTGTAAGGACTTACAAGGGCCTTATTACTTGTTATTTAATGGTTATTACAAGGAACTTAATGAACATGGTCTCACAGAAATCCGTGGAATAGCCACAGATTCACTCAAATTTCTGTGAAACTGACACGCTACAATGCAAGTTAATATTTGTTCCTATTGGTTTGTTCCAAGTCACGTGACTTTCAAGGTCCCGGCGGTCAGAACAAAAAACATGGCGGACAGTTCTCTCATTTTTAGTGAAAAAATCAATATTTTGACTTAGTTTCTGCATAAAAATGGGTTTTGATCACATTTCTAGTGAGAAATATATGTTTTATTTTCTAAATATTCACTCAGTGAATGTACATAATCACTTTGTATGTTGGAATAGCCACGGGATATGACTGTCATTAACTTGCATTGTAGCGGAATCCGTGTCAGTTTCACGGAAATTTGAGTGATTCCGTGGCTATTCCACGGATTTTGAGTTAAGCGAATCCGTGGCTATTTCACGAATTCCTGTGAGACCATGTTGACCTTAATATAAAGCGTGGTAACACTTTACAATAACCACTATTTATAAATGACAAATAGATGGTTTATTAATGTTTAATCATCATTTATAAACGTATATAGGCCATTTAGAATGGTAAATACATAATGTATTAATGTTTAACTAACTAAATAATTTATAAATGACAAATACATGGTATATTAATGTAACTTTATAGTTACTTTACCATTAACAAACAATTAAATTATAATTAATAATATATTAATAGTTTTAATTGCACTCATTATAACATTTTAAACACCATCATAAGTATGTTAATGATTTTGAAATGATTCATATACCTTTACGAAATTGATTTAAATCATTTAAAGACTATGTATATAGAACTTTATAGATGGTTTATAAACCAATTATTAACCATTTACAAACATCACTTAGTTGGTTATTGTAAAGTGTTACCTAAAGCGTTACCAAATAATGGAATGATTGAATAAGAAATAAATAATAATGACTAGCTGTTTCCCCTTAAAACCATACAAGTTAGCAGATCAAGTGGTTTGAAGTGTCACTATGTCTCCTCTGGCAACATATTGATGGCATTCACAAGGCTTTCCATTATGCTTTGCGGTGATACACTCGCTCTGCAGTGGAGCCGGAGGTGTCAGCTGCCCGCGTCACACAACGACACCCTCGAGTGTGCCAGCTCTCTGGTGCCAGACAGAGAGGAGGAGAGAGTGCGACAGAAAGGAGGAGAGGTGGGTACGGTGTGAAGAAAGAGGGGAAAAGAAAGATGAAGGCGTAAAGAAACAGGCTGTGAGGCAGAGACAAGTGGGTGAAGAAGCGAAGAGAGAAAGCGTCTGAGGGAGGAGGGACGGGTTTGATGCTGGAGCGATGGGAGGACAAGAATAAAGAAAGGTGAAGGGGAGGAGGAGGAGGAGGAGGAGGAGTCGTTTGTGCTTATTGTCTGTCTGCTCAGTGAATCATTAGAAAATGAACCTTGTGATTCAGGGCACCAACAGTCACCTTAACATATCCTCAGCAATAAGAATAAGTCAGCGTGATAGTATCAACTGTTTAACTCTTTATCGGGCGAAGAACTATGTTTGGTAACTTCAGCGGATATTTTAACCCACTGAGGCCTAAAACTGCCTGTAAAACCTCTGGGCGATTTTAAAATAAGCCCCTAAACCTGAAGTTTTTCTGGAAATTCAACAGAAGTGTCAACACTTCTACTAAATAATAGATTTTTCAGCCTCTGTAGCAGATAGAAATGAAATTCAAAAAGTATTTGAGAGCTTATACAAATACTACAAAACGACGTATCCGCTTTCCAGGCTTCAATGGGTTAATAGGGTCCCCATGTCCCCACCATGACATCTGACCAATCAGTATGATTATAATATAATAATATTAACTTTATTGACCGTGACCTCCAATGTAAAAATGAAACATTTAGACAAAAAATCTGCAAAAAACAGTCGTACAAACAGTTATTCTTCAGTGACTTGTACGAGGAGAATTTGGCTATGACGGCATGTTAGGGCCAAGTATAAATAAAAATAAAAATACAAACCCGGGGGTTTAATCTTTACTAGATTAAAGTGGCAAATCTACAAGAAAAAAAGTTGCAGATTTAAGACGTATAAAGTGGCAAATCTGCGTGAAAAAAGTCACAGATTTACGAGAAAAAAAGTTGCATATTTAAGAGATATAAAGTGGCAAATCTGCGTGAAAAAAGTCTCAGATTTACGAGAAAATAATGGGGAAAAAAGCAACTTTTTTCTTGCAGATTCACCACTTTAAATCTCATAAATCTGCGAATTTTTTTCTCGTAGATTTGCCGCTTTAATCTCGTAAACTTTTTCCTGAAAATATTCCTTAATAATATGTTTTTTTTTAACATTCTGGCTGTATGTAATATCCTCCAATATTCTCCAGGATTGAAATTTGCAAGTATTTCAATGAGTGCCTTATTAAGGGTTAAAGCGAACTGATGGCCTATAAGTATATAAGATATCACTGCAGAAAAACTTTTCCAAGTCAAAGCTGCAGAAGTCAGTCGTCGTATAGTAAAACGTGCCGTTAGGGGCTGTTCTTTGGTCAGCGTGGGTCGTCAGGGTCACATCTGTAAGATGAAAGGAGAGGCTGCGGTTGGTTGCTTCCACAGTGGGATGGAAAGGTCAGGAAGTGGCCCCAGCACAAACACCAGACTCATTGTTCAAGTTCAAGGTAACTCTGAATGGGGTTTTCATTCAGTTAGCTTGGCCCTCCGTCCTCTGACAAGTTGCTGTTTTAAAAAGGGTCGCAATTAGAGGAAAACACCGCCTGTGGCGACGTCTGACGATGGTGCCGTGCTGTTATAATTGAAAACTAATTATGTCAGTTTTATTTATTTAATTTAGGGGGGGTGGATCGTGGTTGCTGGATGTTTGGTTGAAAAGAATTTTCTGCAGAGTATCTTTAGAAATATTGAATGTGTGGTCAGACGTGGCTGGTGCTCAGGTGCGTCCAGTCTGCCCTCTTAACAATGAACAAGGTCACAGTCAGAGGGTCAGATGTCAGGGCAGCACTTCCCCTCCTCCACCAGCAGCCTCCTCCCTCCTTCCCTCCTCCCCCCTTTGTTGTGTCTGTTCGGTCGTCAGCTCCTCATTAACTCCTCACAGGGGATTTCCTGTTCGCCTCCTTCTCTTCCCCGTTCCTGCTCAAACTGGAACAGCATATTAGCTCTTTTTACAAAACATGAATAATTAAATCTTTCACGGTTGTTGCGCTGAATATGCAAACCAACTGACGAAAAAGTTGTAAGTACACGCTGGGAATGAAAAAGGTAGTCGGAGCACGACTGAAGCGGCTACAGTGGCGGACCTTTGGGAAGTCTGCGACTGTAATTGATGACTTTGTGCTCTCATTGAGTACCGCGCAACACACAAACACATAATTCAGAGTCTGACTCACCCCCTTTAACAGAAAGTCAATAACAATACAGGAATGATTAATCAGTCCCTCTGTGGCCCCTCCCTCTCTACTCACCACCTTCCACTCTCTCTTCTCAACCCCACTCACCCTCTCTCAGCTTAGTATTGATCTGAATGCATTTGCTTCCCATTTATCCGTTAGCCCCCCTCCCCCATCACGTAAACACTGCCACTGCATCGAGCGGTCACAAAGAACCTTTTACACAGGAGTGTCTCCCATCCACACGGACAGACAGCCGCACACTCACGTACACGTGCAGCAAACGCACATCTGATACTCTGATCGCTTCTACACTTAACTGCATTCTGCCGAGGGATCCAGCTCGATTATTCTGGAGTGCAAATTAGCAGGCTGCTTTTAATAGTGCAGGTGCATTATGTGTGCATATATGTGTGTTTGCATGTTGTACACACATTAGCCTAAACACAAGGCAGCAATCTCAAAGGTTTAACTGACAGCTCATTGGACCCCCCCGCTTTCCCCCCTTAACATTCTGGTTGGTGGCACACAGGTTGCCATGACACCAGACTGTTTTGTCTGCCCTTTGACCTCTTTAAGGGGTGCTGTGGTCAATCAGGCATTACATGTGAGGGGCAAATAGAAGGGGGGGGGGACGCATTTCCTCTGTAAAAATGAGGTCCAAAAGGTTCCTCTATACATCCGCTTTGTACCGAGCAGAAGGTGGGGAGCCTCCGAGAGGCTCGCAGTGAAACAAAGACACATGTGCACATACAGACATGGCAGCGCTCTGCAAGGGTAAATGAACTAGGCTGGAGCTCCCAGGGGGTGGGGAGTTATTATGCTCATTGTGCAGTCGGCCAGCTAAAGCTGTTTGGCTGCTTCTTTTGAAGTTATATTTATCAAACCGGAGCAGGAGGCTTAGCTCTCCAAGCTGCTGCATCGCTTTGTCCACACTGCAGAACGCATGTGTGCTTTGAGATTTCTTTGAGATATCGAGATTTAAACACCCTCAAATGTTTATCCAAACAATCTCAGACAGAAATAAGCACGAAAACAGAATTTGTGTAACAGAAATGTCCATCCCCGATAACCTTCAAGCATTAAAAAGACTAGAATGATATCACCAGTCAGTCATTTTATCGTGTTGGGATAATTCTGTGAACACCCAAACATTCATTAATGGCAGCACTCAAGAAGCAAAGCAAAACATTTGCGCATTAAGTGCAGCTTTTTAAATGAGGCTAATTATAAAGTGATTTACTCTGCAGTGTCGATAGCTTTTTGCACTGTTAGTCCCTCGGTTCTGTGTCACAATTATGACAAAAGTCGCACACTGATTCGTCTCTCGTGTGACGATAATTGATTGGACTGCAGCAGTTTGTTTCTTTCAATTTATGTTATTAATTCATGACCCCTGCTCTGCATATGGTGGATACATCATATCCTTTACATTTCTTTTAACTAAACACTGTCATCTAAACACTTGCATTCAACAGAGTACACATTACAGAAAGAGCATGAACTCTGTTTGCACGCCTCTTATGTCTGCGAATAGTTTTACTTTGGAGATTATATGCTGACAAATATGTGTGAGATTTAGAGATTAATAACAGCAGGATTAACACTTCAAGTCTTTTTTTTCCCCCTCCGTTTTAAAAATGACTCCAAAAGTGACCGTGCGGGTTATATTTTGGAGCTTTTCTCTACAGCAGCTCACGAGTAAGTCGGGAGCTTTTCATGGTCTTGTCCGGTGACACTTCAGCTGTTGCAGAGATTGAACCTGTGACCTCTTGGTTAAACAGTCTTTCTATTCATGAGGCCAGCTTGTCTCCTTCTAACCTCTGTGTCTATGTGTGTGTGTGTGTGTGTGTGTGTGTGTGTGTGTGTGTGTGTGTTTTCTCTGTGTGTTTCAGTCGGCCACCGCTTCATGTCTGGGGAACACCTGGCACACTTTGACACTTTGACAAGGCAGTAATCGCAAGGTAACAATATTTCTATAATATACATTTCACTTATCCATCTGTCTGTCAGTTTACATATTTTTTTCCCTTTTATCTGTTCCCCTCACCTTCCAGCGACCTGTCCATCTGTTTTTTCCTGAATCCTGGGTTTCTCTTATGTGTCCCCAATTTAAACATTCAAATACACAAAGAAAATAATGGCTCAAGCCATAATTAAAAGCTCTCAGAGCTTTAGAACACACCAACTTTTCCAGAATTTAATTGAAAATGATGCAGTTTAATGTCTCAGTGTACTCTGAAATGAATGCACATTTGCAACATTTAAAATTCTTTATTGAGCATGATAGTGTTTTGAAAGTAAAAAAAAGATTCAAAATCACATTTTATGTTGGACTAAAGGACTAAAAAAAGATATAAAATGACCAAAAAAAAAGACACAAAATGACCAAAAAAAGACACAAAATGACCAAAAAAGACACAAAAAGACACAAAATGACTAAAAAAGACACAAAAAGACACAAAATGACTAAAAAAAAACACAAAATGACCAATGACCTTATGTGTCCCCAATTTAAACATTCAAATACACAAAGAAAATAATGGCTCAAGCCATAATAAAAGCTCTCAGGCACCGTACCTGATTTCAGGCATGCACTGTAAAAAATAATCTGTTTAATTTACGGTAAAATACCGGCAGCTGTGGTTGCCAGAACTTCACCGTAAAAAAAATTACAGTGAGTGGATTTCCTATTCTAAATTTATATGTAAATATCAGCAAAAACTGTAATTTAAACTGAATAATCCTGTTATTTTTAGGGTAATTGTGTAATTCATTCACACATCATGGTATTTCTCCATAAATTTTGCATGAAAATGTAAGCAAAACAGCAAAACTGTGTGTTTCTTCCAGTTTATGACAGAAAAAAGTAAAAGTTTTGTGCTATTCTTAGATTTACGGTAATTAAAAGTGTCTAATACGGTGACATACAATTTTTGATTCTACGCTCTATTTCTGATGTATTTGACAGTATTTTACTGTTATTTCTACAAACATTTTTCATAGTGTGGAGTGTTTTTAAATTCACATACCTCATGCAATACATTGCACACTTTTCCTCCTGGAAAATGTTTCAGGCTTTAAAATCCTCCCTTGCTTTAGTCATGTGCACCTTCATACTGTAAACACACTCACACGCTTGTTAATGTCACATGTCGGTGCATAAACACATGCACAGAGTCTGTTTTATCTCTTAAATTGTTTCAGTTTGTTTAATTATTTTAATGTCATTTTAAAAAGCCGTATTAGTTTAAACTAGATGCCCTATTTGCATGAAATCTGTTGCCTGTCTGTCTTCTCTCTAAGCAACAACATTTATCTGTGCGGTTATTTTCATTATCAATTAATCTGATTATACTCTAGATTAATCAGTTTATTATTTAGTATGTAAAATGTCAGAAAATAGTGAGTATTGTCCATCTGAGATACACAAAGTTAAAGTGATGCCTTAAAATGTCTCCTTCTGTTCAAAGATATTCAGCTTAATAAAATATAAAATAGAAGAAAACCATATTTGAGACTGAAAACAGCATTTTGCATAAAGAAATAGTTTAAAATTACATTTAAATGATTGCCAAAATATTATTTTTCCTTGATTTATGGACTTATTGTTGCACCTCTAATCTCTATGGTCCCTTTTTAATATACAGATTTATACAATATTGTGACCTTATTCAGTGACTCAAACCATTGTCCGTGTCAGAACACATATAACAGTATAATGTCCAAAACTCAATTCATACACAGTTAATTTTTTTGGATCATTCACCAATCACGGGTGCACTTCTGCCTGTATTCACAAAAATATCGACTGAAACGGAGAAATTGAATTGTTATACACTTTTAGAGTGTAAAAGAAAATTTCTGCTACAAAAACAGACAAAAGTGCTTTCATTCTTTCATTTTGTAGGTCAGAGAAGTAGCTCAGAGTGTTCTTACTCACCAACTCGTTCATTATCTCTGTATCTCAACTGACTTTTTGAAAAGACTGTAAGCCAAACGACTAGCCCTAACCCACACACACACACACACACACACACACAAACACACATTTGTTGACTAATTTACGCCCTCAAGCATAACAGGCTGGGATCACTGAAAGAAGCTTTTGGCCTTTTATCTAAATTGGATTATTTGTCCTTGAGCGATTTGGCAAGAAATGATCCCATAAGGTTATTAAAAGTTATGCAATCATTATTATCCAAACATGCAATAATGCTTACTCACAGTGAGTTAAATATAAAATAATTTGTCAAGCTGCTGTGCTGCTGTGGAGATGCTAAGACCCCAAACTAATCTCTGACCTGTATAAAATAAGATTTTATGCAAAAAATACAAAATAGAATGATGGCAATTTTGGAGACGCAACCACATGTCAAAGTAGGATGCCCCATGCTTCTGTGCTGCTTTATTTGGCATAGTAATACGCCAACCCGTTTTATTTTCACCAGACATCACCATCACACACACACACACACACACACACACACACACACACACCTCCACCACTTTAAATAAATATAAATTCTTCCATGGAGGATTTGATTGGAAACTTTGGAAGGGCGGAGCTACAAACGACCAGACGAACACCAATCCCAGCATACGTCGATTGACAGCTGTGCCATAGCAACAGTTTGGCTAGTTGCCAGGCTGTTTGGGTTGCCAGGCAAAAGGTTCCCATGGCAACATTCATTTTGCCATCTTGTTATGTGAAGCTGGCGTCAACCAAAGCAGATTAGTGTAGGATAGAACGTTTCTCTCACCTGGGGGAAAAAACACACAAAACACATGCATATTTCAGCAGATCAAAGTGTTACTGTCTTAAATTACAAAACATGCTCCAATGAAAGGCGGTGGCACAGGTGATACGCTGATAATTGATTTAGAAACCGTTGACACGTGTTGGTACTGTACCTTCAGCCTTGAGAAGGAAGTATTCTCCATCTTTTCCCTGAGTTACATCATTTCATCACATACAGTAAGAAGCCGTGGCGGCTGGATGGTCCTGTTCCTGTTGTGCTGACTGGTAGATCTGTGAATATTTACACGCTTATTACAGAAAAAACTACAGAGAGGAAGCATCACTGTTGAAGAGGTGCTGACCACAATGAAAGTACAGATGAGAAGAAAGATAGTCGCACGCTCACAGCCACGATGCAAAAAAAAATGTTTTTGACATAGAAGCAGTTGTTTTTTTATTGGATTATGTTTTTTTCCATATATATCTCTTGCATATTTATTCTAATTTTGTTTATGAGATATCTGTCCAAGCCACGGTTGTTTTATGCTTGTTTTAGGCTTCATCGCCCTTAAATAACACCTGGTATGTCTCCCTGAATATTATGTCAAGTCAAGTCAAGTCAAACTTTATTTATAGAGCACATTTAAAACAACCGGGGTTGACCAAAGTGCTGTACAGATATCACAGTTGCAGGAAATACGGTAAAAACTAAAATACATAAACACAGTGCAACAATAGAATACAATAAATTAAAAATATAATAAAATAAATTAAAAATTTAAATAAAATGTTGTTTTTGCAAGATGTCCACTTAAACTTGATTAAAATAAAGGGAGAAAAACTGTGTTTTTAAGGAGGATTTAAAACCTTTTTTTTTTTTACTTTTTTTTAACTCAATACACAAACTTCTTTTTATCAAATGTGCGCCTTTCTCATTTTTAGCTTTCTTTTGATATTTACATCAAATTCTCCTTGATACACTGAATAACCTACGCTGTTCATTAGACTCTCACTTTTTTTAATCTGATTTCTAAATGGCAATTAAATGGGGAGCTACTTGCTGGTCGTCCAATATTTAAATAGAATGGAGGACACGTGTCTTTCTTTCTGTTCTTTAATTTCTTTTGGGCTCTTCGCAAAACCCTTAAAGAGGACTGTATTCTCAAAATGTTTTTATATTTAAAAAAAAAACATTGTGGCTAGAGCCCGACCATGGATACTGATTTTAGAGTGGGAAAAGTCATTGATAACCGATATGGTGGCAGATATTTAAAAAAAAAAAATTGAGCTGGAATGAAAATAGATCTTCTTTATGTGGATTGTGCACAAATTTTTTACCACTCTGCAAAGGTACCTTGTCACACCTAAAACTCTATTTAATAATATTTAACATTGTTATACCATATTTTAAATAATACTAGTTAATGTGACTGAGAAAATAAATAATAAATAGGAATAAAAATAAATAGCAAAACATGGTTACTGTTCAGTCTCAAGTCATTGCCTGACTATGATAGATATCATCATTTCTAAATCACGCCAAGCAACATTTTCTGCAATACAATATGTTCAATTCAATCAATATGTGTGTGAGTCTGAGTGTGTGTTTGTGTGCGTGCATTACTAAATGCGTGTGTGTGTGTGTGTGTGTGCATGTTTGTGTATGTATACTTACAGATGTGTATGTGGGGGAGGGAGGGGTGCGTTTTGCCATTTTTATTGTTATTTTTTTGTAAAGCACTTTGTGTTGCATTTTTATGTATGAAAAGCGATATATAAATACAGTTTGATTTGACGTAGTTTAAAAAAAACAACACTATTCGACATATGTGGCTACAAGTGTGCAACTATCTCCCTTTGCTTCAATATTAGGGACTCTTACCATTAAGTGATATATTAACAGTGTGTCTGTCACTGTATGTGGACGATGATCAAGCATGGGAGGAATTTTGGACTTGAAGCGAGACGCCCCACTTCTGAATCACCCCAGACGTTTGTCATGGTGGAGTAGTCCTTCACTGTTTAGACACTCAGACAGGCCCGCTTAAGGGTGGAGTGAGCAGAAAAGAGAGAGAGAGAGAGAGAGAGAGAAGGATAGCTGACATTGGCACAATTACACTGCATTTCTGCGTGATTTGACTGTGAAAATATTGCAGACACTGGGTATAAAGTAGAGAAGGAGTCTGTGGGTACGAGAAAAGGCCGTGTGGATATAAAAGCAGGAGGAGGGTATGAAGACAGAGGGTGGTTAAAAGGGTAAGAGGCGGGAAATGGGGACCCATGAGGGCTGAAACAGGGAAAAGGTTGAGTGAGTGAAGAGAGAGAGAGAGAGAGAGGAGGGGGGCACTTTGGGACAGGAGAGTGAAAGGGACTGGGAGCGGCAGACTGAGGAGGATTAGGACCCTAAACACATACTAAAAAAGAGAAGAGGAGGAGGAAATGGGGAACAAATTCACCTGGCAACATTGTTCCAGTTACACCAGCATGTTGCCTGATTGGCTAAAGGGGGTTAAGATTTCTTCCTCTCCATGTTTGTCTTTTCTTGGAGACTTTGCAGTTCAATACGAGGTCTGCAGAAAGATAGGTGCGGTCTGTGATCTTAACTCTTGTAATGCTTCTTTGTTTGAAGACAGATTCCTTAAATCCCACATGCTAAGCAGCGTTTTCTGCAGAGAATGCAGAGCTCCCACATACTGCTCTCTTTTGTGTCATTGTTGCAGACTTGGAAGATGTTTTAACGTCACTTTTTTTGCAATTCTTAAATCATCTTTATGTTTCTCTTAATGTATTTCTGTGTTTGTTACGGATCTGTTAATACTCTTTAAATTAGCATTCACATAGCATATCATCTTGCCCCAGTTACGTCTGAATCTGTGCTCAGAGTAACGTTACACTCCTCCTGGCTCGTAGCTGCTGGAATGTAGCATCGTGCCAGCAGACGTGGTGCTGTGCAACAATTACGACTCCTACAAAGAGGATTCGCACATCCACAGAAGTTTTAATTCATTTTTTTTTCACTCTGTGTGACGTGACGGAAATTCTAGTTTTGCGGTGGAGCAGAAGTCACCCAGATTTAGATATCACAGCTGACAGCAGACTTGATGGTGATGACAGTGTTACGGCAGATGGCATTTAACTCCCATGAAAACCTGTCAGCTATTAAGTAGAATCAGACAGCTGATGAGGATGAAATGCTGCAGTGTGTCAGTGTATGGAAGTGCAAAGCCAAACAATATGCTTTAATAATTAACTGGACAGAATAAAAGCCGCTGATTTCTTAATGTTTGAGGGGGAAGAAGGTTTCAGTAATGCTCTTCGGGATGTGATGGGATGAGAGATTGTGAGCTTCCTGTAAGTAACAATGCGTTGAAAGAAACGAGCACAGATGGAAGTAGAATAGAGGAGTGAGTGGGAGTTGGCTCAGTCACCAGTAGAGGGCAACAACTCCTAAGAAATGGATGGAAATACTATGAATGAACATAGGGAATGAAGCCTTTGTAGTACTCACACCTGCATGAGAGATGTGTGGAATTTGGTTTTCATGGTCTGTTCCAATGTTGTCAAAATTTCAGAAGTGCAGGTTTGACAAGGACACAACTCGTTTCTTATATTTTTTCGCTTCTTGTGTGTCTGAATGTGTCAGCTGCCTCATCTTTGTCCTCCACCGGCATCTATCTGCATGCATACCATTTAGACTCCAGGGCTTGTGAATACACCTGCTCTCTATAACGTCCCTCTGGGCCTTTTGTGCAGCCTGAGCTCCTCCAATGCAGCCGTCCCTGTTGCATCATGGCCATTGCAGCACTCCCAACCCAGTCATGAGTGCAGATTTGCTACCAATTTCATGTTGTAGAACTGCAACATGCATCTCTTCAGGCAAAATGAATCAAACTCCACTTTTCCTCTAGTCCGATTTGTCTAGCATAGCCACACACCGCCAACTGAGCTCAGTGGAAATAGGGGTAACAACATTTACAATAACCATCATTTATAGATGGTAAACAGATAGTTTATTAATGTTTAATCATCATTTATAAACTGTATATAGGCCATTTAGAATGGTGAATAGAAAATGTAATAATGTTGAAATATAATTTATAAATGCCAAATAGATTACTTTACCATAAACAAACATAATTATTAGTTTATTAATAGATTTACACTCATAACATTTTTAACACCATATTAAGCATGTAAATGATTTCAAAATGATTCATATACCTTTAAGAAATTGCTTGAAAACATTTAAAGATTAAATATGCATAGAATTTTGTAAATGGTTAATAATTGGTTTATAAACCATCTATAAACATTACTTAGATGGTTATTGTAAAGTGTTACCGAAATAGGTGATATTTTAATATACGTTTGAGAATCTAAATTCCTGTGCTCCAATCCAAAGAACTAAACAAAAGTATTCTTTAGCAAAACAAATATGCCCAAAAGAAAATCAAATCTTCTGAATCTATATGTCTCAATCTCAAATCCAGCTTAATGATTTACTGAGGACATTAACAAGGACTGGTAGTCCGGAGCCAGACACAGGTGTATATGTAACGTCCGGACACTGACCCTCGTCCTGCTGCTGAAGATCTTGTCTGGAGAGCCTCTACAGTCTGTGCTCTGCAGTGTGAGGTAGTTGGTTGTATGGTTTCGCATAATAAACAGCACGGAGATAACTGTACAACCTTCTAGCTTTCCCTGCGGAGTCACTCCTTGCCACGTCTAATGTGCCACCAGCAGAGAGGTAAGTATGTTGTTACTCCGCCACAGGATCTCCGAGTGGTTAATGACATGGCTCGTCCTCTTCCACTGCGACAGCGTCTGTCCTCTGAAGGACTAATCAGACACGCTCCCCTTGGGCAAAGTCCTCATGAAGTCCGTCCAACTTCCCTGAGACATTGCCATTGTCATTTTGTGTGCAATATTTGTAGCAACTGGACATGTTTGTCAGGAGAACCACCTCAAATCAGTAGTTTCTACTGCAGCAGGAATATCTCTCAGCTGGACCTCCGTTTTTTTAATCCAAGATCCAACTTCGAGGTCAGATAAAGGACTGTATGAAAATTATTAGTGTGTTAGAGGGGCTTAATTTAGTTTGTTATTTCATTTTTATTTCATTAATATTTTCTTTGGACCCTACCTTGGATTGAAAATAACTGCAGTACCCTCCCCCTAATACCTCAAGACAGTATATTTACGGTAAACATGAGACAATCGCATTTTTTAATCATCCTTATGCTCCCTCTTTTTGAGAAAAGGGCTGCTTAAAAAACTGTTAGGAGGGCTGGACAAAAAATGTTATTATTTTAACTGATAATGCAGTTGCAATATGATTGAAAAGATTTGAGGATTATTCTCATGTTCATTGGAAAATAAAATGAGCATCCTTTGCAAGGATCTGTACCAAACAAAGATATTTAATTCTATATAATCTGTGAATATAATCTGTCAGCTGAGACATCTCTGCAGTACTTTGCTTTACTTTACACACAGTTTGCCTTTAAGAAATATTTCACCTCCTGGGACTTGGATATTCCAGAAATAGCATTCAGTTAATTGTTCATCCCTAACTGTTGGTCACAGAGTTACTGAAAGTATATTCATTTAGATAATTATTTTGGCCTTTTGCTGCATTATTGGATAGTGGTTACGAATACTTTATTTTTGGATTGGGACACATTAATGAACATCGATAAACATCTTTGTAAATATGCCGGATTATAGCAAGGCTGCTAGTTTGCATCCGTAGTCCCTAAAAAATTAAAAAATAAATACAAATATAAAAGCCAGCAAGTACATAGGTAAGATACAAATAGAGGAGACAACACACACACACACAGACACAGACAGGATATATAATATAACTATGCAATAAAGAGTAATGTTCAAGTTGAGATACAGAGTGAAAGGGGCGAGACATGCAGGCAAAAGGACTCTGAGTGTTGAATAAAAAATAAATAATATTAGAAAGTTCTACTTACAAATAAATCTATTGAAATGTTTTTTTAATATTCCGGGCTCACTGCGTTGCAGGGACCAAGCCTTAATAGTGAACGCTCTTTTTTTTCCCAGCAATAATTCTGACAAGAATAAAATCATCAATAAATCTGGGATGAGAGAAAAGTTAACTCCCTGCCTTTCAGTGAAAAGAAAAATGAGATAACTCTCCCTGTTTCCTGTGCGTCTCCCCCTGAATAATTTCCATACGGTCCCTAATGAATGACAACATATACATTACACCAGACACATACATTATACACAGCCTCGCTGGGGAGATTATGGACTCCCTGCCTGTGCTTGGCAGTAATTGGTGAGCTCCATGTGTGTGTTACAACAGGTAGAAGAGCCTGATGTTGGACTGTCACAGATGCTGTTACTATACTTCCGTGTTACAGTTCTCTGCATCCACACCAGCATAGACGATCACACCATCTTTTCCCAGTTTCATTACCCTCCTCCTCCCTTCCCCTCTGTATGTCAGACTGCTGGTTGAGACAGCAGCCATCTGCAGTGCGTTATAGCCAGCTCTCCTCCCCTCCTGGAAAAAGGGGGGAAAACAGGGGCATATATCAGAATTGTGCTGATTCTGCACTGTCAGTCGAGGCGTTCTTTATCATTCGCTGCACCACGCTGCTCTCCTGCCAGAAGAGACAGCTGCATGTCTGACAGTTGTAAGGTGTGTGTGGGGCAAGGATAATGTACATAGGAGGAAAATCTATCTGCCCTGCCCATCCTCATCCTCTCACTCTCTCTCATACACCAGTGTGGTAAAGATTGTTCATACCATTGACTGGTTATACTTGGCTCATATACCAGCATGGCAGATGCTGCACAGCGTCCATATGTGTGAGCAGATTGTTATACAAACATATTCCCATACATCAACATGCACATATGCTGCTCTAAATGTCTTGCAAGGTTGGAATCACGAGTAAAACTCCACAATATAAAGCATCACGGCTTCCTTGAAGCACCCCAAAAAAGAAAATCACTCGTTAAAGCGCTGTTTACCCTTTTTTTCCCCCTTTTTTGCACATACTACTTTATAAAAAAACAGGTGTGATGAGGAGTGTGCTGCCAAAAATGATGCCGTCTCCTATCTCTCGGGATTATAACGGAGAACTAGAGCATCCTAAAACAAGACAAGGCAGACACCATCCCAGACTGATGATGTCATCCCTGTGAAGCACTCCCAGTGCTTTGTCTCTGGCACTGCAGAGTGCAGCCGCAGGCACAGACACACACACACACACACACACACACACACACCTGTCTGTGACATTCTGCATTTGTCACTCAGGTTCGGACACTGCTCATGCCAGAGAGAGCTGCTTTTTCTTTGTTTTTTTAAGTCAAATCTGCATCCTGATATCATCTGTCTCATAAAGCTGTTGTGTATTATCCTCAGAGAGAGGAGAGAGGCTCCTGCACTCTATAATCCATTCACGATCAGAATCTAAGTTTTGTAAATGTACAGGAATTTGTCTTAGTGACATTAATGCAGGATCAGATAGGATATATGTGCTGCGCAAGCACATATTGCACAGGAGCTCACATTGAGTGCAAAGGGACGGTGCAGAACAGGCTGCACACATATCACAGCAGATACTGTTAACACATTCAGCATGTTGTTTCTATGCAAATTCAGGGTGCATGGCATTACAGTATGATTGCGGCTACGGAGGAGGATGAGAAGAGTCCTGTAGTGCATCGAAGCTGTGAATAAGACAGTTCTACAGGATAGGATCAAAGCTGGAAATAAACTCAGCTGTACTGTGTCTAGAATACCTGCTGCTATTTTGACACAGACTAGTCTATAGGCAATGTGGGTACAGCATGAATATTCATGATGTATTATGAATGTATAGTGCTTTTATTCTAACCTACATTTCTGAAAGGTTGGATCCACGTCTTGCATATTTATGCAACAGAAGCTTCGTCTGAAAGCCTTTTGGAAGAAGGTGAAGACGAGTTTGTCTATCGATTCCCACTTTACGTAGTTTGTCAGTTCTTGCTTTTCAGTGAGAGGGCTTTTAAAATTCTTACTAAATGCCACAATAGATCAATGTGCTTACTTCTCAATTTCATACCTTCAGTGTCTTTAGCGAGGGTGGTAACGAACTAGCACCCATCAGAGATGTGTTATCACAGGCCTCAGTCAGCCTCACTCCCTCAGGCCATAAAGCAATGCCTTTTCTTCGTCAGTTTACCCTCATTTGCTCTAAATGCGTGACACATTCTTTGTTGTACAACACGGTCAGAACACTTTAGGGCCATTAATGATGCTTACACATCAAGTGTAGTGTTTATGCTCCATCTCGCTGAACAGACAGCCAATCAGTGGCTCTAAATTAGATTTACTTTCATTTCTGTATTTCCCTCAGGGCCGCGTGATTCTGTTATCCAACGAACACGACTGCAACTCCCTGTCCTCTCGGAGAGTAGCACAAATATTACACTCAGACTGCCTTTAGACATGCGAACTGACTGAGCAATCGGAAATGTAAAACGTGTAAAAAAAAAAAAAATACATCTGAGAATATGAAAAATATTACACATTAAATATGCAAAACTGTTGCAATTTCTTTGTTTATGCATGCAATACAAAGCGTGGGTGTGCATGCATGTCTTTTTTCTCCAGTGGCTCCGTTTGGATCAGTTCGCTCGTATCGAACAGCAAACTGCACATCACCTCTGATGTTAAGCTGTATAATCAAAACACATTCTTATAATTGGCAAAGCTTTCCACGATGGGTTTATTTAGTGCGTTTGATGTCACTCCGGCTGCAATTTACAGTTGTGTTGGAGCAACACCATAAATCCTGTAATCAATTTGATGATGGTATGATTGCTGTACACATCGGAGGAGGCAGTAATGTCTGGTAAAGGCTCTCAGGTTCATGAGACTCCTGGGCTTCATATTTTCTCTCTATTCTCATCCTATTAGAGATTCTGACCCTCCCCCTCCATCCCCACTTTTCTGCTAGCCTCTCCGCCACCCTACCTCCCTCCCCCCACCATCTCCCTCTCTCTCTCACACACACACACACACACACACACACACAGACACACATACAGACACACATCGTTTCTCTCTTTCCGTAGACACACATATAAACACACACATGCATGCACTCCCTGCATTCTTATTCACTCTCTCTTTCCATCTCTCACACGTTCACACACATACACGTAGCTCATAGACTGGTGTGTGTGAATGGGTGGGGGGGGGGGGGTGGGGGGGGGGGGTAAGGGGGGGGTTACTGGGCTAGTGGAGACAGGAGGCTTGAAAAACGTGAGAGAGAGAAAAGGGGGAGATGGAAGGAAGGGTAGGATGACGACTAGAGAGTGTAAAAGAGGGAGAGAGGGAGGAAGAGAGGAGACTTGGAGGTACAATGAAAGCAAAGGGAGACGACTAGAGACCATGAATGCAGCACGGAGGGTAAATGAGTTTGTGTGTGTGTGTGTGTCGTCTGTAAGTGTTGGATAGCATGTGCACTGGGAGGTTTGGTGTAGAAGCGGGCATGAGAAGCACGCTTTTTTACTCTCTTCTTTATTTTGCTCTTGTTTGCAGCTCTGTGACGGCAGCCCTGCGGAGACAAAAGGTGAGCAGCTGTTTAGATGTTGGTGTTAGTCAGGCAGGTAGGTAGAGAGCAGAATAATAGAATCAATACTATTGTCTGTAACCTACCTGCCGCTGGGCTCTCTGTCTGGCCCCGGCAGAGACCATCAGAGAGAGAGAGAGGCAGCACAGACTCACTCTGACTGGGAGGAAAAGAAAAGAAGAGGCTGACAGTAAGGTGATTTTTTTTTCTTTACATTTTCACTCATGTCCATGTTTTTGATACAGAGCTGACATGCATTTTTATGTGAAACTTTTAGTCAGTAATTCTTTGCATCCTTTCCTTTGTCAGTGATGGAACAAGGCTGTATGTGCATGCACTCTTCTGACTGTGTATATTGGTATTATGACTGTGACATTCTGTCTGTGTTTGCACACACAGAAAAGCCTTTCAATTAGTTTCCAGGCTGCATGTTGTCGTCAGACTGTCTACGTTTCTGCGTCTACCCTGCTTTAATTCTCACTTTTATTATTTGTAAATCTCTTAAAGCTCATTATAATCCTCTTTTTTTTCATCTGGCAGGTAAAATTAGCAGCTGTCAAGGAATTTAAATGTTATGACTGGCAATGTTGTACAATATGCATTTACACCTGCTGCAATTATCATGAATATGTTCAGCACAGAGATTTCCATGCTTTGGGATTTGGCACGATTTAATTTAGTTTTATTGATACCAACATGAATGACAGTACTTTAAACAAACCGTAAAAGCAAACCTCTACCGCAGACAAATCCATAATTCATTCCTAGGTGAAGTTGTGACAAATGTGTGCTATTCCCTCTGGTGTGATCCGGCTGCCACGTCTGTCACATGCAACATTAACTGAGACGATGTGAAAATCACACCTCTGTATTGCAAAAAATCTTTGAGGCCTGTGGCTCATGAAGGCGACCTGTGCTGTAGGTAATACGTAATGTGCATTAATGCAGTTCAGTTTGATGCAGGACGTGACGCAGGCACCTTGCACCTTTGTTCACATCCCCATCGAGGTGTTAAACTCAATGAAAACACACATTTTATAAGTCATAAAATGTGCAAATTTCCATTTTTCCACAACAAATGAACATATTTAGTCTCCCCCAGCATGTGTCATTCTGTCTGTCTACCAGTGGGGGGCGCTGGCTTCTAATATTTCTACAATTAATTTTCTTTCTTTCATCAACAAATTATACAGAAAGATTAAAATTGATATGTTTGGGTTTATAAAAGAAAGTTTGATATTGTTGTCTAAAGTGTCATTATTCTACTTCATTTGCAGGTGGATGTATGTATTGTACGCCCTCGTCTGGTTTCATCTTAACCAGTAAGCCGGAAGACAGATCCTGTTTTTCTTCTTAATATTGCATTAATAAAACAAAGTATGACATATTATAATAACTGTGAAATTTGGTCTATATATCTGTGTTAATTTATCTGCACTGTAACTCCATTTACATGTTATTTACAGGGAGATTCGAAGGACTAAACCTCAGAAAACAGAAAACGAAAGATAAATATCCTTTTTATGACTCTAAAAATAGATTTTAGTCAGAGATTTTATTTGTCTAACATAGAGGAAAAGGTTTACGCAGTTATTAAGAACTTAAGATAAATGTCCCTTTCTTTGAAATGTAAGTTATGTTGAACTGTAATTCTGCTGCTAATGTTTCTGACATATGTATTAAGTTGATTTTTAAAGCCCCCTCAGCTCACTGAGCTCAGAAAAGCCATTAGACACTTTAATTTGTCCGTGCTTGCTCAATAAATCATGTTCAAAACGGCCGTGACATTTAACAACAGTTTAAAATTAATTGTTTCCCCTAAATTAATTGTGTCTCCTCCACATTGTGCTCAACTGCTGCATTGCTGAGATTATTTGTGTCTCGCCGTGAAAAATGTAACTTTGCTTCTCATTGCTGCACTGCAAAGCAAAAGATTAGTGTGGATGAAAGTCAGACAAATATGTAACGATGATGTTTTTTTAATTGATCTGATCAGTTTTTGCTTGTGATCTGCAGCAAACCCAGAGACCGGTCGGTGCCGCAGAATCCAAATGTCAGATGAGGTCATGTCTTTGTCTCGGTGCAGCGACTCTGCGGTTCTTTCTTTTAATACGTTTCATCTCCGGGTTGCCTTTTTTGCACTTTAAATTAAACTCTCCTTGTTTATTTTAATTTCTCAGTATGCCCCTCTGTCCCTGAGACCCTTAACCTGTGAGGTCAAAGCAGGTCACAGGTGAGGTCCTCGGGAACAGGGCTGCATTCAGTTTCAACTTCCAACAAAAGAGGAGCATTTTGTAAAACAATTACGACATGATGGAACATTTTACCCCCAGAAAGTTAATGTGTTTGTTGTTCTCAGAAGAAAAACTCTGTCATGTTTGTCTGTCACGACTCTGATGTATCTTTCAGCTGGTTGCTTCCTCAGTATGTGGACAGTTTCTGTGTGATTACCTGTCAAGTCATGATCAAGAAAAAAAAGACGCCTCATCCTGCAGCAGACACTCTCAGGGGGCCGACCCTATTGGCTGGCTTTGTGTTTTCGCCCTCAGTGGGGGCCAATAGGAAGACAGCCGAGGGTTGTGACCCCGTCATTTAACTCACCTTCAAAAATCACAAAAAAAAGTTATTCCTACGTCATGTGTATGTTTTGTACTATTCGTGCCTCTTTATGTTAATAAAATTTGGCAAAAAATGTTGTTGTGATGTCTGAATTTATTTCAAATGTCTCTCTGTCTGACTCACAAAAAAACAAAAACTCCACAGGTGTTACATTTGCAATTTCACAGTTTCTTTTCTTTCATTCAATACATCTGCGTCAGTTCCACGGAGCCAGTTGGCCTGATTTTTACATGAAGCACCACTTCTTAAAATAAGTATAATTGAAAACATCTTGTGAAGATAATTTCTTGTTCTGAGTGAATAAGTGTCTTCTCCCACATATATAGAAAGGCTTTTTTTTACAACGAGAAATTGAATGAAGATGTGAATGAATAGATTTAATGCTTTTATAAGAGCTCATGAGAAGATTTCATTCAAGTGCCTTGTCGCATCAAAAGCTCTTTGCAAACAGACATGATTAAACACACACACACACACACACGTATCTGGGATTTTCCACGTCCGACCGTCTGACTAGCTATCTGACTTTGGCAGTCCTGGAGCAGACTCTTGCCTAATATTGATTGGCTTGTCTGTGTGGAGACAGATGAATGCATTAGTACCCAGCTCACCCTGCCACTGGAAATATATTAAGTTCATGTATTAGGCACCCTGTCTGGTTGCCATGGAGATGCACCAGGAGTGAGGGACCAGGGAGGAGAGGAGGAGGAGGAGGAGGTGGGGGATGAGGATGATGGGAGACGAGTGGGGGATACAGGATGTGATGAGGCAGTCGACTTGATTTGTAGTCCCGTTCCCTCTTCCTCCTCCTCCGTCTGTCACTTCTGTGTCCTCTCTTACCTCTCACACCTGCATTCCTCCGCTCTTTGTTCCTCCTCGCTTCATTTTCTTTTCCCCTCTAACATTATTTCACCATCACTTTTAAAATTTCCTAAACTCTAAACAGCAAGAATATGCACTTCCTTTCCTTCGCCGTTCAGTATTCCACCGATGATCCTTTTGTTCCTCTTTCACTCCCCATCTCCAAAACCAAAGACAAATACACCATCAGTTTTATACTTTTTGTGTGTTTTTCTTGGGTTTTCTTACCAACACGCTTTCCACTTTATCCCCCTACGTACATAAGCATTTAACTCCCTCTTCATCTGCCCCTCTTCCCCTCACCACCACCACCACCGCCTCCCTCCTTGGCTCGCTCCATCTCTGTGCTCTGCAGTAAAACTGGTGCATTGAGGCAGCAGGAAATGGGGACTAGAGACAATAGAATGGAGGGAAGTAGGGAGAGGAGTCTGTGATGCTCTCCCCTCAAACCCAAGCATGTTGAGGAAACAATCTTTCAATTTCATGTGCATATAGAATTCATTTTCAAAGCTTGTATGGATAAAACTGTAGAATTCCCATGTGTGGTCACTATGAGCCCAGCCGGATTTGAATAAAAACAAACCTTTTGTTTGAGTTTGATGCTGCAAAATGTGCACATCTGCTTTGTGTCTGGTGTGTGTTAGCTTGCTGTTCAGGACCTCTCTGAGCTGCTATCAGTGCCTTGTTGATGTGCAAGACAGTCTTCGCCTGTGTTCGGGTCACATTTTGACTGAACACAATGTTCAAAATGTGGACGCGTGCTTCATGAAGCTGAACCGCATATTCCAAGAGGATCAGAGAGTAATTGAGGCTGGCAGAGTGGGTGCGGAAAATGATCTTTTTGTGTTTTTTCTTAAAGGCAAACAAAATAATTATGCATAGAGTCAGAAGGTTGCTTTATAACTGTGTGGTATGTGTCCCTCTTCCAGATAAAGGCTATGACAAACAACTTAAAGAACTTCTGGATGCAGAGATCATGCCTCTGGTGGAAGAGTTCGACGGGAAGCTGAATAACGGTACCTGCTCTGATAGACACATAACGGCACGAGTAAATGAGTCTTTAGAGCGTCAGAATGGTTAAGTAAGGTCAGAAACGGAGGGGAGTTAGAAATGAGAGATTTCAAAATGATGCCCTTGAGCGCACAATTCACCAGGATGTGTTGAGCCAAATATTTCTGTCTTCCTCCTCCTCCTCCTCCTTTCCATCCATCAGACACAGTGTATGAGGAAAGGTTGCAGACAGCAGCAGACAATTTCATCGCAGCTGCCTCCAAACTGCCTAGAGGTGAGACATGGTCCCTACCCCTTTTCCTTCATCTTTTCATCTGTGGTACGAGGCCATTTTAGGTCATTACAGCTCCCTCTGATCTCTCTACTCTCTCTGTAATAAGCTAGTTACATTATTATTATTATTATTATTATTATTATTATACAGCCTTTCAAATTCGGTGCTGAGTAAAGGAAGCAGTCAGGTTGGACTCACTATTATTTCTACATGTTGGCATTGAATCATCTGATCAGAATAACATTTGCTGATTTGATTTATTTTGTTTTCACAGTCTCTGGATGCATCCCTCCATGTGGTTAGTGTGTTTTGTTTCTTCAATATCACCATTTATGTCATTAGAATCAAAATATTTCTACTAAAATGTATGTTAACATACAAAGAAACTGTACTCTAACATGTATTTTGGGTTACATTTGTTTTAAACGTATTACAAATATGTTTCTCATCAAAGTCTGCATTCAAAAGAGGTCAGGGTGGTTGGAGACCAGTGTTCCCATTAGAAACAGTCATTGTTGACTTATTTTAACTTGCAAAGCTACGTGAGTTAACTTACATAACATACTTAACTTGATGTATGTAAGGTCACGTAACAAACATACTTATTTTAATCCAAACCAGGATCTTTTCCTAAACCTAACCAAGTAGTTTTGTTTCAATTGGCGAACCGTAACACCTTGAAACGTGATAGAGAATGCAGTTTTGTTGTCTGAAAATGTGCCTCAATCGGTGCCAGTACACTGCAAAAAAGCCAACTTGTATTTTTTGGCCTAAAACAGTGATTTAAGTTGGTAAAACTTGGAAATATAAATTATTGACATTTAGGGCAATAATGTAAGTTAGCAACAAATGAAGCCAGTTGTCTGCTCAAAAACAAGTTGGTGAGTTGTTGTTACTTATATCTTTAAGTTGGGGTTCACAACAAGGGACAATAGTTCTGATAACTCTTATTTCTTTGTTGTGAAATGCGGGAAAGCGGCGAAATTCGGTCATTAGCAAAAGCTAGCAGCTAACTGATGCTAACGGCTAACTGATGCTAGCGGCTAATTGATGCTCGCGGCGCTGCTTGTTATAGCTACAAGAGTAGCCATTAGCGTATCAATGCTAACTCAAAATTGTGGTCGCAACATTAGCTGACATTTCATAGCGGCGTTACAATCGTGCCAATTCAGCACATTGCAGAAGTTAGCAGAAGTAAGGATTAAAAGTTATTATAACTTATAATGTAAAATTATAAGTTAGTACAACTTACAGTTGAGTTGACAAAAATCACCCAACTTTTCTTTTTTTGCAGTGTACGTACTCAGCAGTTGCATGAAGCCATCACCGCATTTGTTTTTTGTTTTTATTCATACATATATATATTGCAGGGGTGACCCTAAATAGTTAACTATTGAATCTAAGACCCTGTTTAGACTTGGTTTTAAAATGCGGTTTGGGCGATCACAAGTGGACAGAGGAGACACGTCGTTGTTCTGACCACTTGTGATCGTGTTTCGTTAATAGCTACATAACTTCCGCTAGAAGGTGAAATTGCCCTGCACACATTTATCACTTCGGATAACAAAAACAATAACTCAAGTCACTAGCTGCTATCTTGCTAGCAATTCCCTCCAAATCAGCCAGGTAATGATATGTTTTATCAAATGGAGATTAGATATCTGATTTCACTTGCACCCCAACCTCGTACATCACTGCTCTTCTCCATTTTTATGACCGTTGCCGCTCTGTCAACAAAACGACCACCACACGACCTGCATTGATGTGGTATGTTCCTGTTACGTCCTTGTCTGGGACGCATCAGGGCACATCAGTGTTTACACTACAAAATATGTGGTCAAATGTGTCCCAGACCACCTTGGCAAGTGGTTTGAGTGATCCAATCATAATGCGTCTTGTATTTAGTGCTGACCACATGTGATCGCCCAAGACGCTTTTTAAATCCAAGTGTAAACAGGGTCCAAGGAGCCTGATTTGACAGCCGATCTTGCAGTTTAAAATGTGGTTTTAAAACAAAGGACCATTCCATTCTGGCTCTATGGGGGTGCTGGATATTTTACAACAAATGTATTTTTTTATCCTAAGATTTACATTAACATTTAGCCATTTATCAGATGCTTAGTGCATCAATAAGTGCTAAGATATCACAATATGTAGCCTATTTTGCTATAAATATCAACCTATTGATACAAATTAGCAGTAAGGTTACCCGTGCTGGTCCATTTCAGTCACTGATGGCAACATGGTTTTTAGGAGACGTGGTTGATCAGTGTTACTGTGGTTACATTCACCCGTCAGGTTTTCAGAGTGGCAGAGAATACAACTGTCAGACCTGCCAGTATGACTCCTGTGAATTACCTCTCGACTGTCCAGGTGAGTATTAATCACAATTCTCAAATAGAGAAAAAAAAAGCTGTGCTAATCCAGACTTGACACATCCTTACATAACTATATTCTCACCTTCATAAGCATCCACTCTTGATCCTTGAAATTCTCCGTTTTTGATCCTTGAAATGCTCTTAGCACAAAGTCGAGATTTGAAAAAGAGACGAGGCAAGGTTTTATTTCCACACATTATATCTTTTGCACAGAGCCCCCAAGGTACTCTTTAAGTCCTTGGCTTCTTTATGCAAGGTGACAGTTGACTCCCACACGCGATGGTATTCGTATCAACCCTGTACAGCACAGCCACTGTTTAGCATATCATCACTTTTACTCCACTCCTCAGAGACTGGGCTTAAGTATTATCATTAAGGAAGGCTCAGACTGCAAGAGCTGCCCCCCTGTGAATGTTATCTGTGTGTGTGTGTGTGTGTGTGTGTCTGTGTGTGTGTGTGTGTGTGTGTGCGTGTGGGTGGCTATATGTTTGTGTTAGTTAAAGAAATGAAAGCAATGGAGAACAGCAGGAGCCGAATGCGATGCGAAGTGCCATTTCCCTTAGCAGACGACATGGAGGTGATCTGGAGGTTTGCAGAAGAGGTACGCTGGACATATGGTCACCATGCAGGGTCACTGCAATACATTTAACCCATTGACGGCTAAAACTTCCTGTAAGTAAACGCTTTCCAGGCTTCAATGGGTTAAAGCAGGGGTGTCAAACTCAAATACACAGTGGGCCAAAATTTTAAACTTGGACAAAGTCGCGGGCCAACATTGATATTTATTGAAAAAATTGACCTAAACAAGTTCAAAACGAAACGGAACAAGCAAAGCTTGATATAACTTAATATTGCAAATATTCAAAATCGAATATCAAATAAAACAAACAAACACATCAATGGCATTCATTTCTTAAATAAAATTTAAATAAAAATCGTATGTCCCTTTATTTTATATGCGGCCTTCTTTAAATTTAAATTTAACAGTAATCTTTTTCCACAGGCTAAATATGAATGTGAGAATAAAATAACAATAATAAACCAAATTACTAATAATAATATCCTTCAATGAATGTGCAGCCATTCAAGCCTTGGACTAGCAAGAAAAAGTGCATAAAGACAACTTTAGTTGTTGCTCAGTTTGCTCCACACTGATCTACTGTGTTCAAGCCAAAACACCAGCAGAGCATTCTGGGATTTGTAGTATTATATTTTGGTATTTCCTCGCGGGCCAAATATAATTATACTGCGGGCCAAATTTGGCCCACGGGCCAGAGTTTGACACCTCTGATTTAAAGGAATAGTTCCACATTTTGAGAAAAGTGAATGTTTGCTTTCTTCCATAGAGTTAGATGAGTATAGGCTGTCACAATATTTACTATATCGACTTATCGTTCAATATACACTGCAAAAAAAGAAAAGTTGGGTGAACTCAAAATTTCAAGGCAAAAAACTTCTATAAAATTTTAAGTTGGACAATTAAACTAAATATATTAAGTTTTGTTTTTGAGTTTGCTCAACTCTGAATTCAGATTTTTGTCAACTCAACTGTAAGTTGTACTAACTTATAATTTTACATTGTAATAACTTTTATTAATGCTATTATGAAATGTCAGCTAATGTTGCAACCACAATTTTGAGTTAGCATTGATACGCTAATGGCTACTCTTGTAGCTGTAACAAGCAGCGCCGCTAGCATCAGTTAGCCGATAGCATCAGTTAGCCTCTAGCGTCAGTTAGCCGATAGCATCAGTTAGCCGCTAGCTTTCGCTAATGACCGAATTTCACCGATTTCCTGCATTTCACAACAAAGAAATAAGAGTTATCAGAACTATTGTCCCTTGTTGTGAACCCCAACTTAAAGATATAAGTAACAACAACTCACAAACTTGTTTTTGAGCAGACAACTGGCTTCCTTTGTTGTGCTAACTTACATTATTGCCCTAAATGTCAATAATTTATATTTCCAAGTTTTACCAACTTAAATCACTGTTTTAGGCCAAAAAAATACAAGGTGGCTTTTTTGCAGTGTATAAAAATGGACAAGAAAGTTTTATTCTGGACTCAATATATTGTCGTGTATATGCGTGACTTTTGGTGCTGTTTTGTGTTGTGTTTAAAGTAAAGCTGCAAATGTTTGACAGGCAGTACGAATTGCCAGAAAAAAAACAACTATATTTCCCAAGCAGCCATTCCAGCTGTTTATATGTTATTTAAATAATAAAATAATATAATACATAATGTTTATCACATTGCAATGTTTTGTTAACGGAGCCTGAAAGTCTATTTTATTTTATTTGGTTGTAGTTTATTTATGTTTTATTTACCTGGGATATTTTAATATTTCTTTTCCACATTTGAATTCCAATGTTGAATATTCTCAAGATTAAAAAATGCATTGCTGTGGAAAAGGATGTACTCATTATGCTCTAATATTATTATAAAACAAAAACAACATCAATACAACAATACTATCGTTTATGGTGGTAGTTTCTGGGAAAATATATTATATTATATTATATTATATTATATTATATTATATTATATTATATTATATATAACAGTCCTATAGATAAGACAACTGGCACCATTCTAGTAAGAAAGTGCATGATTATATGTCTTTAACACTACTTTTTCTGTTCTTTTGAAGTCTGTCTGTGCAGATTGGCATGAATGAGCCCTGTGTCCAGTGTTTTTATTTGTATTTACCGGCCAGGTGAACACGAAGCAGGTGGATCAGTTTAAAGAAGTGACGGCGGGGGTCGACAGGCTCTACTCCATCCCTTCGACCAGCGAGCAGCATCAGGGCACTTACCAGTGTGAGATCTACTCCGGCCGGCGCTCCGTCGTCAGGCTGTACTTCTATCTCACAGGTAACAAGACACACTACTGTTTGTGATTAATGGGGGTGCAGATTTAATTTGTTTTCCTCACCCATTCGGCAGAATGTCTTGTGAAATTAATGATACGTGAGTTCACTTACATCAGTAGTTCTCAAACTTTTTGAGTCGCGACCCCCAATTTAACATCCATGCTGTCCGCGACCCCCGCTCACTGAACACAATCTCACACGCACAGTTCAGATCACCCAAAAAAGAAACAAAATGACCCAAAAAAGGAAACAAAATGACCAAAAAAGACACAAAATGACCAAAAAAACCCTCAAAATGACAAAAAAAGACACAAAATGACCCAAAAAAGAAACAAAATTACCAAAAAAAGCAAACAAAATGACCAAAAAGACACAAAATGACAAAAAAAAAAACACAAAATGACCAAAAGAAGGAAACAAAATGACCCAAAAAAGACACAAAATTACCAAATAACACACAAAATGACAAAAAAAACACACAAAATTACCCCAAAAAAAAGACATTAAGTGACCAAAAAGACTAAAACACATGAACACATAACACAGTGGAGACAGAGCTGAATGAAATGAATGATACAACTGATGAATATTTTATTGACAATAACTTCAGGGGGAAAGTATAAGTCCAAATATAACCATTTTATAAGAGAGGAAATTAGAAGCACAGATCCGAAAGATCCACAAATATAATCAAAGAAATATTTACACTTTATGAAAACTAATTTCTGATCTAGATAAACTCAAATCTTAGAGGCCGTCACTGAAAAAATCTGTAGACATTTCTGTAAATGAGTGGATGTGTATTTATGTATATAGGCTAGATGTATGGATATGCATATTTATACAGCTTTGCATACATGCATAAGTATGTGTTGTCTGTATAAGTACATATGTATATTTACTGTATTCTCTGATTGATTCCTGATTTAAATTCTTACCAGGCTTCTCTGCATTTAACCCTTTATCGGGCGAAGAACCGTATTTGGTAACTTCAGTGGGGGGAGGTAATATTTCGAGAAAAAATATGCAAATTTACTCGATTAAAGTGGCAAATCTAAGAGAAAAAAAGTTGCACATTTAAGAGATTTAAAGTGGCAAATCTGCACGAAAAAGTCACAGATTTACGAGAAAAAAAGTGAGGGAAAAAGCTTTTTTTCCCCCCGCAGATTCACCACTTTAAATCTCATAAATCTGCACATTTTTTTCTCAAAATATTACCCCGCTCCCCCAGGTCCGTATGGTTTTTTTTACACATTCTGGCTGTATGTAATATCTTCCAATATTCTCTAGGGTTGAAATTTGGAATTTGCAAGTATTTCAATGAGTGCCCTATTAAGGGTTAAAGTGGTCAATCTGGGAGAAAAAAGATGCTTTTTTCCCACTTTTTCTTGTAAATCTGCAACTTTTTTGCCGCAGATTTGCCACTTTAAATCTCTTAAATCTGCAACTTTTTTTCTTGTAGATTTGCCACTTTAATCTAGTAAATTTGCAACTTTTTTCTCAAAATATTACCTGAAGTTACCAAATATAGTTCTTTGCCTTTTGGAATTTGCAAGTATTTCAATGAGTGCTCTATTAAGGGTTAAGACACACTTTGTTTTTTCTTTTAGTTTTCTTTTTCTATGCTGTTACACTTATTTTCTCTTAAAGTCTGCAATATTATACAACTTACAACTTTTGAACTGAGGGTTGTCAACCAACTAATGACATCATTAATGTTTCAAAGCAACGACAACGGATAAAATATGTGCTTAACACTGTGTTTTTCTTCTTTTGCACTCTCCTTATTCCTTCACCATTATCTTTTAGTTTTTGTCCTGGATGTGAGTTGAATTTCTCCCCTGTTTTCTCTCTCTAAGTGACCCCCCAGGTTGTGGCAGGCCACACAGAGCTGCAGGAGATATTCGACCTGTCTCTGCTCCCAGGAGGGCGGTTAGTCCCTGCGCCTGGTGGTCCCGCCCCCCTCCCCCTCCCCTCGCCACTTCTCCTCGCCGCCTGTTTAACTGCCGTGCTGCTGCTGCTGTTTCTCTCCCTGGGGTAAAAAAAAAATCTATTATTTGTACAATGTGAGACACAAAGAGCAAAGCAACTAGTATATATGCACACCTTTCCTGGGAAGTTGCACCTATATATTAGTTGGTATTAAACACCAGTATCCCACTTTTTTTTCCTCTATTGCAGAGCTTTGTATTGGTCATCGAAAACAGAGCAAACAGATGGAGATGGAGATGGAAGAGAGAGGAAGATTTAGGATTGTGAGAGCTGGGAAGAGACATGTGGTGCAGTAAAAGGCATTTTATCCATCCTTTGGTCTCCTACAGAGCGTTACGTCATAGCTAACAGGAAGCCTGTAATTGGCTCCTTCGGCCACTAGAGGGCAGCATGCACAGCTCTATCAGCGGCCCAGTCTCCATTCAAACAACCACATTTATTCTCATTTGTGTCTCACAGTAATGGAGATTAACTAACTGGGTTTACTCGCTCACTGTGGTTACTGTAAGCACATTTAGGTACTTGAGGTTTGTACATTTTGTCATTTTTACCTCTACATTCACCGGGCAGCTATATGTTACTTTTCGTGCTACGGTTTGATATACAAAACATGGTGAGGTTATAAAATATTTGTGATTAAACGGCCAACAGTGTGTAATCAGTAGTTAAAATGAGCTCCACTTGAATCGACCACAACACAAAAGTTCAATTTTTCTCCATATGCATATGTAAAAAAAAAAAAAAAAGGAAAAAAAAGACAAAGAAAAAGTTAACATTGTATAGGACAAAAAATTGGGAAAAAAATGCCTATTTATTTTCACAATTCATACATTAAATATTATTAGTATTATTATTATTATTATTATTAGTAGTAGTAGTAGTAGTAGTAGTAGTAGTATTAATAATAATAATAATAATAATAATAATAATTATTATTATTATTATCATCATACTTTTTCTTTATAGAGCGATTTTCAGAGTACTCAAAGACGCAATAAACACAATTTATAAACACAGTCACACATAAACGCAGTGGGAGCAACAAAAAGAACACAGGAATATAACACAAAAATAATAAATAATAAATTAATACAGTTAATACATATTAGTCCAGGTGGGACTTTATTTGAGTATTTCCATTTTATGTTACTTTATACTTCTACTTCACTACATTTTGAGGCAAATATTGTACTTTTTACTCCACTATATTTAGCTGCCAGTTTTAGTTACTTTTCAGTTCAAGATTTAACATAAAAACATAATTAATATGAAATGTTTGCTAACATGTTAACATGTTTTAAATTGAACATCATAAGAGTATATTAAGTAGTAAAAATGAGCCCTACCTTGGGAAAATTAAAACGGTCCGTACATAAATGCATCAAAAATAATAACCCAACAATATATTTTTAGAATATATAAAACAATCCAAGTGGGTCCATTCTGCATAAAAAGTACTTTTGATACTTTTAAGTACATTTTGATGCTGATACTTTTGTACTTTTACTTCATTAAGTTTTGAATGCAGGACTTTTACTTGTAGTGGAGTAATTTCACAGTGTTGTATCAGTACTTTTACTTAAGTAAGGGATCTGAATACTTCTTCCACCACTGCTTGAATCATGCAAATATTAACGTGCTTGAAGCTGATTCATCATCCATCAATAATGGTTGTTTAATCCAAACGTAGCCCTGTGAATCAGAATCAAATTGAATTATAAGGCGTCTAGAGACTCCCTCCCCTTGGTAATAACACAGATTATGATGGGCTTATATTAGAGCCTGTAGGGCTTTTATATGGGCAAAACATGACAG